>NW_019154134.1:3437224-3557176 GCF_002288905.1 Enhydra lutris kenyoni
AAACATTCCAGACTATTAGGCCTTAGCAGAGTTTAATCAAAGACTCAGTGATCTATACTGGCTCTGGAGGCCTCTTCAAAGATGAAATCCACAATGTAATGACCGTGACATGAACTACCACCGAGAAAGAGCAGCATCTGTGAATGGTGGAAGACGTGCCTCTTTTCTGGTTAGTTATCCACTGCTCCACGAAGCTACCTGGCACTCAGAGGTGAATTCTAACCACACATGCATGCACGTAGCAGAGTTTATGTGTTTTACATGTCCTTTGACAAGATAACTTATTAATACACAAATTCGTATTATTCTGTTTTTGCCTCCTTCATCTTCTGAGTATGTAGCCAGGTCCTGTGTATGTTCTGGTTCCCCCTGTCTCAGGCCAGTTTTGCAGGGTAAAAGCAAAGCAAAATCTGCTTGAGTTCAATGGATCATTCTTGTTTTGATGAAAGTTCTCAGAACTTTTTTTTTTTTTTTAAATAATGGGTGTTCTAGAGAAGGTGGGAAAAAAGAGAGTACCACTCTGGCTGGGAAGTGACTCCCATTCATGGGAATGAATGGAGGGAGCAAACAGATATTTCTGGGGAGGCTGTTGCCTGGCCTAGGAGTCCAGGCTTTGCCAAGCATCTCCCTTTCTATAGGGAAGCACAGAAATACGGAAAATGTGAGTAAAGACAATGGATATGTCTCATTGTTAGTTAAGAGTAAACAAAGGGTCAGAGGCCCAAGGGAGTCTTCTCTATGCTTTAGTGATGCCAAAACACCTTCCAACCAGTGTAAGGAGGAGGAAGACTCAGAATGACTAAGGATGAATCCTCTGCCAGCCCACTGGGATGAGGGTGCAGATTCCATTTTAAAAAAGTGTTTTTTGATATTTTTGCACATCTGGGAGTTTATGAACAAAGACTCATTACTTTTGCACACTTACTTGTTTTCTCTACAGCAAGCTTTGGAAGAGATATTATTGTTCCCCTTCAATAATGGTAAAAACTGAAGATCAGAGATGACTCCACTAGGGTCCCACAGCCAGTGTGTGATCGGTATGTGACCAGTAGGGAAATACACCCCTAGCACAGTGGCAGCCCGCAAGAGGAAGGAGTATCATAGCCACAGAGTCACCCCTGAGAACCAAGGGATTCAGCCCCAGATTAAACACCCCAAGTTCTGAGAACCCGCACTGGGAAGACAAGCCCACACAGTAGTATGGCTTTGAAAATCGGGGGATTTCAAAGGGAGCTGGAGGGCTATAGGAAACCCAGTCCCTCCTCCTAAAGGGCCAGCGTGCTGTGTCACTAGGCCTGAGACCAGCAGAGAAGCAGCAGTGTGAAAAGTGTCTGAGAATACAGGAAGATATCGTGACTAATTTTAGGACATATGCTAGGGGAGAAGGGATCTGCAGCAGCTTTCTCTGGGAATGAAAGTGCTGGCAGGTGACATTTTTCTTCTTCTCCTGCCGCTTGCTAGCCAGAGAGTCGTGAAACCAGTTCTGACATCTTCCGTCTACCTTGCTTGCACCGCCTGGTCAGTTGAGACATTTCTCTACAGATCCACCCTGTCCAACCCACCTGTCCTAAGAGGAGCCCCCCCGTAGTAACGCCTACCACACCCCGGAGGCAGCCTCAGTCAGGACTGGCTTCCCTCTAAGAAGTGTAAAAGGAACTTTCTTAAATGGAAAAGAAAAGGTCAGGTAAAAGTTTTACCTGAAGTAAAAGTTTTTGAAAGGAATAATTGCACTAGTAAAAGCTGACGTACGGTAGAGATCGTAGATAGGCCACTTGAAAGACTAGTATAAAAAGATAAAAGTAGGGACGCCTGGGTGGCTCAGTTGGTTAAGCAGCTGCCTTCGGCTCAGGTCATGATCCCAGCATCCTGGGATCAAGTCCCGCATCGGGCTCCTTGCTCAGCAGGGAGTCTGCTTCTCCCTCTGCCTCTGCCTGCCACTCTGTCTGCCTGTGCTTGCTCGCTCTCCCTCTCTCTCTCTGACAAATAAATAAACAAAATCTTTAAAAAAAATAAATAAATAAATAAAAAATAAGAAAAAGAAAAAGATAAAAGTAGTAAAATCAATGTACAATACACACACACAAATTCGTCAAGGTATACACAAAACGGAAAGATGTAAAATATAACATCATTAAACATAAAACTTGGGAAGGAGAGTAAAATGTGTTCAAACTGAAGAGGCCATCAACCTAATATAGACTGCCATATACAGGGTTATTATATTTGACTCTATGACCAAGCATAACACTAAAGAAAGTCATCAATCACAAGGGAAGATAGCAAGAGGAGAAAGAAAAACAAGAACTATACTACAACCAGAAGGAAAAAAAATCAACAAAATGGCAATAAGTATATACCTATTAGTAAGTACTCTAAATGTATTGGTCTAAATGATCCAATTGAAAGACACAGGGTGACTGAATGGATTAAAAAAAAACAAAAAAAAACCATCTTTATGCTGCCTACAAGAGACTCATTTCAGACCTAAAGACACACACAGATAGGGAGAAAAAGGTAGGTAGCAAGACTTATATCAGACAAGATAGACTTTATTGTTTGCAGTTGTGTTTTCCCATTCAGTAGGTTGCATTTTTCTTTTGTTGATAGTTTCCTTCATTATCTAAAAGTATTTTTTGGGGGGGGTGTAATAACAATAGTTTTAATTTTGTTTCCTTTGTTTTAGGATACATATCTAGAAAACTGTTGCTAAGGCTGATATCAAAAGGATTACTGCCTATATTTTCTTCTAGATGTTTTATGGTTTCATGACTCACATTTAGATCCTTTCAGTTATGAGTTTATTTTGTGTGTCTGGTGTGAGAAAATGGTCTAGTTTTTCTTTTGCATGCAGCCATTACATTTTTCCCAGCACCATTTATCAAAGTGATTGTCTTTTCCCATATATTGTTGCCCCCTTTGTCACAGACTGACATATAGGTTTGGCTTTAATTCTGGATTTTCTATTCTAGTCCATTGTTCTATGCCCTTTTGGGGAAGGGGGTGCTAGTAGCATACTTAAAAATCTGGGACTGTGATACTTTCAGCTTTTTCTTTTCTTTTTCAAGATTACTTTGGCTCTTCAGGTTTTTTTGTCATTTCCTACCAATATTTGGATTATTTCTTCTACTTCTATAAAAAAATACTGTTGGTATTTTGATGAGAATTGACTGAATCTATAGATTGCTTTGAGTAGTATGGACATTTGAACAATACCATTTTCAAATCCATAAGCATGATATGTCTTTATACATTTTTGTGTTGTCTTCAATTTTTTTCAACATGTTTTATAGTTTTCACAGTTACAGGTCTTTCACTTACTTTGTTAAGTTTATTCCTAAGGATATTATTCCTTCTGTTGCAGTTGATAGTTTTCTTAATTTCTCTTTGGGCTACTTCATTGTTAGTGCAACAGACTTCTTTATATTAATTTTGTGTCCAATTTTAGTGCAATTTTACTGAATTCATTTATTAGTTTTATTAAGTCTTTGGTGGAGTTTTTAGGGTTTTCTCTGTCTGGTATCATCTGAATATAGTGATAATTTTACTTTATTACCTGCAGCTAGAACTCCCAGTACTATGACGAATAAACGTAGTTGAGAGTGGAAATCCTTGTCTTCTTCCTTATCTTAGAGGACAAGTTTTCAGTTTTTCACCGTTGAGGATGATACCAGTTGTGTGTTTGTCATAAATGGCCTTTATTATGTTGAGGTATATGCCTTCTAAACTCTACTTTGCTGAGAGTTTTTGTCATGAACCAATGTTAAATTATGACATGACTATTTTTTGCATTTCTTAAGATAATCATACGATTTTTATCCTTCATTTTGATTATGTGGGGTATCATGTTGATTGATTTGCAAATATTGAACTCTCATAGTGTCCAAAGAATAAATTCCTTTTGATTACAGTGCATGATCCTTTTGATGTTTTATTGAATGTGGTTTGCTAATATTTTGTTGAGGATTTTTACATCTTCGTTCATCAGAGATATTGGCCTTTTAAGTGTCTTTGGTTTTGGCATCAGGGTAATACTGGTCTCATAGAATACATATGGAAACTTTCCTTCCTCTTCTATTTTTTGGAATAGGTTGAGGAGAATAGGTGTTAACATTTCTTTATGTTCGGTAGAATTCACCTGTGAATCTGTCTGGTCCTGGACAATTCTTTGTTGTTGGTTTTTTTTTGTTTGTTTGTTTGTTTTTTACTGATTGAACTTTGTTACTAGTAATCAATCTTGTTTAGATTTTCTTTTACTTACTGATTCAGTTTTGAAAGATTATATTGGTAGAAATTTACTTCTTTAGATTGTAGAGTTAGTTGTCATACAATTTTTCATAGCAGTCTTGTAATCCTATTTCTGTAGTAGCTTTTACTATTCAATTCTTTAACTTCTGATTTTACTTATTTGTGTTCTTTCTCTTTCTTGATGAGTCTAACTAATGGTTTACCAATTTCGTTTTTCCTTGCAAAGCCACAGCTCTATTTTTAGCCTCTGTTTTTCTCTGTTCCAGTCTTTAGGTGTATGGTTAAAGCATTGGAGATTTTTCTTTTTTCTTAGAGGTCATTATCACTATAACCTTCCCTCTTAGAAGTGCTCTGCCTATGTCCCCACGATTTTGGCCCATTTTGTTTCCATTTGTCTTCATGTATTTTTTTAATTTCTTTGTTAATTTCTTCATTCACCCACTGGTTGTTTAGACAGAATAGACTTTAAAACAAATAATGATAAAGAGATCTATCCAACAGGAGGATATAATAATTGTAAATGTCTATGCACTCAACATAATATATATATATATGTGTGTGTGTGTGTGTATATATATATGTATATATATATATATGGCAAATATTAATAGACATAAAGGGAGAAGTTGACAGTAATACAGTAATAGAAACAGGCTTTAACACTCCACTTACATCCAGACAGAAAATTAATAAGGAAATAGTGGCTTTAAGACACACCCTTGACCAGATGGGCTTAAAAGATATATACAGAATATTCCAGCCCAAACCAGCAGAATACACATACTTTTCAAGTGCAAATAATACATTCTTGAAGATAAATCTCATGTTCGGATCAATACATTTAAAAATACAAAAATCATATCAAGCATCATTTTCAACCACCACAGAATGTAACTAAAATTCAATCACAGAAAATGAAAAATGGGGGTGAGGGGAAGAAAAATGTACAGGCTAACAACATGCTATGAAACAGTAAATGGGTCAACAAAGAAATCAAAAAGGAAATAAAAATGCACCTCAAGAGTAAAGAAAGTGGAGAGGAGAAGTGAATTGGGGAAAATTGGAGGGGGAGATGAACCATGAGAGACTATGGACTCTGAAAAACAATCTGATGGTTTTGAAAGGGCGGGGGGTGGGAGGTTGGGTGAGCCTCGTGGTGGGTATTACAGAGGGCACATGTTGCATGGAGCACTGGGTGTGGTGCATAAACAATGAATTCTGGTACACTGAAAAGAAATTTAAAAAATTAAAAATTTAAAAAAAAGAGTAAAGAAAGTGGAAACACAATGGTTCAAAATCATTGTAAGGTAATAAAAGTACTTCTAAGAGGAAAGTTTATAGCAATATAAGCCTACCTCAAGAAACAAGAAAAATCTCAAAAAATCTAACCTTACACTTAAATGAACTAGAAAGAGAATAAAGCCTAAGGTTAGTAGAATAAAAGAGCAGAAACAAATTGAAATAGAGACAAAAACCAATAGAAAAGATCAATAAAAATCAAGATCTGGGTCTTTGAAAAACAAAATTGATAAACCCTTAGCCAGGACTAAAATAATACCTGAAAGAAATGAAAAGTTACAATCGACACCAAAGAACTAGAAAGGATTATGAGACTACTATTAAAAATTATATGCCAATGAATTGGACAACCTAGAAAAAATGCTGAAATTTCTAGAAATATGCAGTCTTCTAAAACTAAATTAGGAAGAAATAGAAAATATTAAAAGATCCATTATGAATAATGAAATTGATTAGAAATAAAAAACTTGCAACAAAAGTTGGAAGAACCAGATGGCTTCACAGGCAAATTCTACTAAACATTTAAAGAAAAGGTAATACCAATTCTCTGCAAACTATTACAAGAAATAGAAGAGGAAGAAATGCTTCCAAATTCATTCTATGAGGCCAGCATTTCCTTGATACCAAAATCAGACAAATAAATAAACTAAGTGCAGGCAAATATATGTCTCTGAAGAACACAGATGCAAAAATCCTCATCAAAATATTAACCAATTGAATTTCAAAATATGTGATCATTATCCTTGACCAAGTGGAATTTATTTCAGGGGTAGAAAGATGGTTCCCTATCTGCAAATCAATCAATGTGATATATACATTAACAAAATAATAGATAAGGTTACCTGAATAGCTCAATTGGTTAAGAATCCAACTCTTGATTTCACCTTGGGTCATCATTTCAGGGTTGTGAGATTAAGCCCCACATCAGCCTCCATGCTGGGCATGGAGCCTGCTTAAGATTCTCTCTATGCACTCCCTCTGCCCCTCCCCCGTCTCCTTCTCAAAATACATACATACGTACATACAGGATAAAAATCATGATTGTCAGGATGCCTGGGTGGCTCAGTGGGTTAAAGCCTCTGCCTTCAGCTCGGGTCATGATCTCAGGGTCCTGGGATCAAGCCCCGCATAGGGCTCTCTGCTCCACAGGGAGCCTGCTTCCTCCCCTCTCTCTCTGCCTGCCTCTATGCCTACTTGTGATATCTCTCTCTCTCTGTCAAATAAATAAAATCTTTAAAAAAAAAATCATGATTGTCTCCATAAATGCAAAAAAAGTCTTTGACAAAATTCAACACAATAGATTTAGAGCAAACATACCTTAACATAATAAAGTTACATATTACTGACCCAGCTAATATCTTTTTTTTTATTTAAAATTTTAAAGCTTTATTTATTTATTTAATTTATTTTTTTTTTAATTTTCAGCATAACAGTATTCATTGTTTTTGCACCACACCCAGTGCTCCATGCAATCCATGCCCAATACCCACCACCTGGTTCCCCCAACCTCCCACCCACCACCCCTTCAAAACCCTCAGATTGTTTTTCAGAGTCCATAGTCTCTCATGGTTCACCTCCCCTTCCAATTTCCCTCAACTCCCTTCTCTAACCCAGCTAATATCTTACTTGATGGTAAAAACTTAAAAGATTTTCCTCTAGATCGGGAAGAAGAATGTTCACTCTCACCACTTTTATTCAACATAGTACTGAAGTCCCAGCCATAGCCATCAGACAAGAAGTAAAAGGTATCCAAATTGTTAAGGAAGAAGTAAAACTATCACTATTTCAGAGGCCATGATACTGAATATAGAAAACCCTAAAGACTTCACCAAAAAACTATCAGAATAAAGGGACTCAGTAAAGCTGCAGGATACAAAATCAATACAGAATTATCCACTGCATTTCTATACACTAGTAACAAAAGAACAGAAAGAGATATTTTTTAAAAATCCCATTTACAGTTACACCAAAAAAATAAATATATAAATACCTAGGAATAAATTTAACCAAGGAGGTGAAAGACTTGTACTCTAAAAACTATAAGATGCATATGAAAGAAACTGAAAATGACACAAATGGAAAGATATACTCCTGGAAGAAATAATTGTGTTAAAATACCTATACCACCCAAAGCAACCTATAAATTCAATGCACTTCCCATTAATACATCAATAGTATTTTCCAGAGAACTAGAACAAAAAAAAATCCTAAAATTTGTACGGAACCACAAAATACCACAAAAAACAAAGATTAAAGAGATTAAAGAACAAAGCTGGAGTTATCACATCCCAGATTTCAAACTATACTACAAAGCTCTAGTAATCAAAACAGTATAGTACTGAAAAACAGATACAGAGAGCAAGAGAACAGAATAAAGAGCTTAGAAATAAACCCATGCTTATATAGTTAATCTGCAACAAAGGAAGTAAGAATATACAATGGGGAGAAGACAGTCTCTTCAATAAATCGTGCTGAGAAAACTAGACCACTTTCTTACACCATGAGTGCACAAAAATAATCTCAAAACAGATTAAAGACCTAAATGTGAGTCCTGAAACCATAAAAGTCCTAAAACAAAGTTTAGGCAGTAATCTCTTGTATAGTAGTCTTAGCAATATTTTTCTGGCTATGTCTCCCCAGGAAAGGGAAAGAAAAGCAAAACCAAACAATTGGAAATTCATAAAACTAACAAGCTCTTACACAGTGAAGTTAATCACCAGTATAACAAAAAAGCAACTTATTGAATGGGAGAATATATTTGCAAATAGTATATTCAATAATATCCAAAATATATAAAGAACACATAACTCAACACCAAAAAATTAAAAATGTGATTAAAACATGAGCAGTGGACCTGAATAGACATTTTTCCAAGGAGGAAATTTAGGTGAACAACAGACAAATAAAAAGATTCTCAACATTACTAATCATCAGGGAATTGCAAATCAAAACCTCACCCCAGTGAGAATGACTAGTATCAACAAACATCGTCAAGGATGTGGAGAAAAGAGAATATTTGTATGCTATTGGGAATGCAAGTTGGTGCAGCCACTGTGAAAAGCAGTATGCAGTTTCCTCCAAAAATCAAAAATAGAAATACTGTATCATCTAGTAATTTCACATCTGGGTATTATTCAGAAGAAAACAAAAACAGTAATTGGAAAAGCTATAGACACCTCTATGTTTATTGCAGCATTATTTACAATAACCAAGACATGAATGCAATGCAAGTGTCCACTAAGAGATGTATAAAGATGGTGTGTGTGTGTGTGTGTGTGTGTGTGTGTGTGTGTGTGTGTGTGTATGTATATACATATATATATATACACATGATATGTATAATGGAATACTAATCAGCCATAAAAAAGAATTTTCTCTTTAGGAGAGCAGAAATGGACCTTAGAGTACTAGGCTAAAGTCAGAGAAAGATAAATAACATAAATTTCACTTACATGAGGAATCTAAAAAAGAAGACAAATGGACAAACAAAAGAAATGAAATTATAAATCCAGAGAAGAATTTGTTGCCAGAAGAGAAAGTGGGCCAGGGTATATGTGAAAGAGTTGAAGAGGAATATGAGATACAAACTCCCAGCTATAAAATAAATACATCATGGGGATGAAAAATACTACATAGGAAATATAGTCCATGATTATGTATTCACTTTTTATGATGACCAGTGTTTACTAGACTTATTGTGGTGAGCACTGCATCTTGTACACAACTGTTAAATCATTATTATATACCAGAAACTAATATAGTATTACATGTCAACTACACCTAATTGAAATATTTAAATAATTCAATATTAAATGGCTTGCCTGCTTTCTCAAATACAATTTAGATTGTTGTTCTTTATGTGTGGTTCAATCAGCCTTTCATAAATAGCCCAGCTACTCCACCCAATTCTTAGAACCTTGACACAGTATTTCACTTTCATTCTACTTACAATATCATTTCCTTGCTTCCATCAGATTGACTATGGTTCCCGAAGAGATCATGACATTATAGACCCAAAATCTTGCTTCAGATGATAGTAACAAAAACAATAAAATACTGATAACAATTAATATCTACAGAGTGTTTACTGGGTGAAGACTTATCATGAGTGATATCATTAATCCTTCACAACAACTCTAATGATTTAGGTACCATTTTACAGATGAGGAGGAATATTGAATCTTAGGTGACAGATGGAGATTGATGCAGTTAGAAATGGAACTCAACTCTAACATAAATCAAAGCCATTACAATACTATGTCTAACTAACAGCCTTGTGTGTATTGAAGAAGTCTGTCCATTAAAGAAAAATTACCCCAAGAAGAGAATAGATACAATCCTATTTGGTGAATTTTTTCATTTTGCTCAATAAATTTTGTTCTAGTACCCGGAGGTCCTAAAGCCCATGGTGCCAAAAAGTGAACATTATTAAAATCATAGCTGTTAATATAAACATCACCAAGAGATAATTTGTAAGGGTGGGAGAAAAGCAAAATATTTAAATTACGTTTGCTAAATCACTACCACTTACTCTTTAAGTGCCTCCTCTCTGCTCTTTAGGAGATCAACTTAGGAGAGTCTTAGAAGATGATTCTGGAAAAGGAGATTCCATGTCAAGTTTTTACAAATGGCTAGAGACTCAAATACAAATACATAACCATTGCAAACAGAGAAGCTTTTTTGCAAGATCAGATGCGGATTTATTTGTAAATTTCAAATAACATTGAACTGTAATTCAATGGCTATTTTAACAGACACTTAGCTCTCTTGCCTTGGATAGAGTAAATGGATTTGACTGCTGAACAACCCACTTTTGAAATGTTAATCTTCTCAGAATACACCCTGGGTCACAGAAGTTATCAATAAAGATGAAGCAGGGCACATAAAAGACAAAGGGTTTGGACCTCTGTGGGTTAACCTCTGTGGTTCTCTGAGAGAAAAACACACAAAACATGAAGTAGACCTTAAAAAGCATAAAGAAGGATAAAGCAGGAGGTTTTCCCCGTTTTTATTGGCTCCATTCCTTTTCCAGAAGAACTTGAAGGAGAACAACAAAGGAAGAGAACTGCCTGTCCTTTACCTACATGCTACCTTGCTACTCTCTCTCCTCATCATGAGTGGAGGATGAATAGATAAAAGCGTGGAAGGAGGAGGAGAATGTGATGAAAGACTCAGCAGAATGGCTTTGGAGAAGTTCAGGCATCTGTAAAGTTCAGAGAAGGAATTAAAGGCCCAGGAGAGAAGGCAAGATTTTCTGCTGCCGGCATCTAAGATGTGACTCAGAGAATGTCTGTAGGTACTGAGAGATGCTTCTCCATCCTTGGTCAGATCTCTATTACCTGCCTAAAAAATCTCCAAGGCTGAAGTCAAAACTAACTTTGGTTAAGTATCAAAATCCCTTGTGGAATTTAGCAAACCTGTATATGCCCCACCTCACCCCAAAGGTATATGGCAAGGCTGGCAAGACCGGCAGGTTTACGAAAGTTCAAAGCGATTTTGATGCCCCCGGGACTGAACACCAAGGAAATAATGACAGACAGCAATGCCATTTAACTCTTAGGTGCATGCAGACTTTGTGGGGATCTTGATAAAATGTTGATTATGAACCAGTGGGATTTGGAGTAGGGCTTGAAATTCTGTATATCTAGCTGACTGCTCGGTGATACTGATGCTATTGCTCCCTGGACCCCAAGTTGCATGGCAAGGGTTTCAAGAATCTGTCTTGGAGTCAGATTATCTGAATGTGAACACTGTGCTAAAAGGCCAGGATACTTCTCCTTCTCTAACATTGGCTCCTTCGTTCTGGATAATAACAATTTAAAAGGGTCACTTGTTCAGTGGAAACAGAAGGGTTTTTTTTGGTTGCGTAATATTGTCCATGCTTTGAATTTAAGTTAAAGCTTTGTGTTAGGAGAAAGAAGATGGACTTTACATAGATTTCATTGGCTTCTAAGTTAGAATTCCCCAATCCCTTGCACCTTATTACACCCTTCTCCCAGAACAATGCCATGACTGCCTAGATTGATTTCACAGGGTAGGTTCAGGAAGGCTAAGAGAGCTCAACTGGAGAGAAGTCTTGCAACTGGTCTCTTCTATTCCCAAAGGACTTACTTCTGTATCAGTAATCACATTTTATTTCAGCATCCAGTATTTCTTCACAAAAACAGTGTCTTTATCTATAGAATAAAAAAAAAAAACATGGTGATGCCATTAGAAGCCTACATCAAGGCCTTGGGTAAAGTTCTTCAGTTTCTAGTGAACAGCAAGAGCTCAATAAATGGCTTATTATAACAGCATTCTTTCTACTTAGCACTCACTGCCATTTTTGGCAGAAGTGGGCTAGTGACTTACAGAAAAGAAACAGAGTCAAGTTTATGGAAGAACCCAGTCTCTGCCTCTGGTTCAGGTGGGTAAACTGAGTCCACTTTATTCCCAACCTCTCTTCCCAGGGCTTTTTTCCCAGCTCTCATGAGGCTGTTTTCATTGTCCAAATACGGACAAGCACCCTGGATTTCTCTGATAAAAGAACTGGGAGAGGGAGCAGAAAACTTTTTGTCCAGTGAACCTGGATAATTAATTGCTGACCGTTTACTTCCTATGTTTGAGATACGTGTCTAGAGTAATGAGGAAGACTTCTCAAAAAAATAAATAAATAAAAGGAAAAACTGAGTTTATAATTCAGCCTGAAGGTGCATAACTTTTTATTTGCCAGTTCAGACTTGAGCTAAGAATCACCTAATCTATAAAACACTCAGTTCTTCATGAGTTCAATTAAAGCCATGGACGCCCAGATGCAGACTATTCGGCTTTGTGTAGTGATTAAATTGCTCTGGTTCAAATGGAATCTGATTTTTCTACTTTTTTCAACATGCCACCAAATTCTATACTTGTGTTCAAAAGGCCAAGATTAATCTGATCTCCATCGCTGTCCATATTTCCTCCTAGTTTCTCCAGCTAAGCACTTCCACTAATCTTTGCAGAAGGGGAGATTAATGTAAAAGGAATGATGAAACATTTGATTTATATTAGGTGCTTGTCATTCTTCATTAGCTGCCCCTGAGTCACCTTCTTAAAGCCCTGCAAACAGAATAAAATGGGATATGCCAATAGTCCATGTAGCATATTAATAAGAAGAAATGTAAATGGGAGAAGACTTTCATTTTGCCAGAATAAACAGAGCAATATGCAACTCTCCATCTCTCAGCTTTTTGTACTTTCTCCAGGGGCTCGGTCCAATTAGCTATTTCATATTAATCACTATTTGTGCACTTGATTCCTCCTATGGCAGCTTTCCATTTTCAGTTGCCCAGAAGATCAAAAGGCTTTTTATATTTCCTCAGATACTCTGCAGGATTCAAAAAAGGAAAATAGCAATATTTTGTGTGTATATTAGAATTTATCCTTTTCAAATTCATTCCATGTTTTAGCTCCTTGACACTCAAATCCCTTACAAAATGGTCAAGCCATGTGTGCACCTCAATAGCTAGTATCAAACTTTGCATCTAGTAGGTACTCAGAACAATTTTTTTTCAAATGGATAGATCTTCATTTACCTTCATGGCAGGTAAAGAAAATGATTAACAAAGATTCTAAGGGAAAAAGAAGATGGAAGTATTTAGGAATTAAGGTTAGATGTGCTCCCATTTCTCTTGGTAACTTTTTTGGATACTGACAGATAAGCAAACTTCAGTAAAAGGTTTAATAAACCCTATACAAAGTATAATGGAGCTACTCTGACCAAATGAACTACAAGTAAAAGTATGTGAGACAAGTCCACATCAATGGTATAATTAAAATATTTATAGCACTTATATTTTCAGACAGTATTTCTTTAAACTATTTTTGTAAAGTAGCCCAATAACCCAAATCAATTAGGTAATTGGTCTTTTCATTTTTCCTAAAAATACTTGGGGTCAATAAACTTTTAGTCTGTACTAAATAAATGCATTAAAAGAATAACATGTATTGGTTCTTCCTCAGGCTTTTACATGAACTAATATTTTAGAGAAATTAACTTTGTTTTTGAAGTTGAAAATTTAGATCCACTTTCCTTTGAAGCATATATGGATATGACATCCTTAGACCTCCCTTTCAAAGAGTTTCTAATCATTCTTTTAATGATCTGTTTTGCATTTTCAGAAGAGCCACCTATGTTAGCATTATTGGTCATTTCCTCCTGGAGGATACTGACTTACCAAAGACCCTAGATGTGCTGGTAAGTATTACATGAGATATGATAGATAAACCCAACTGCCATGACTACAAGTGATTGGAAAAGAATGGCTCTTGACTAGGTTACCTTTCCCATGCTTTTGAAATACCATCTACAACACTGAGCGAGTTGGTTTGGGGAAGCAGGTCCAGAGGCTGAGGCTTCCCTGTTTTGAGCACCTACAGCTGGCCATGAGTCAAGGCATGAGTTGGGAAAGGACAAGAGAACAGTTAAAAAAAAAAAAAAAGTGAGGACAGATGCAGAGAGAAAATGGGAAATGGGTATGACAGGCAATAATTCTGGCAAAAGTCATCCATGACTTTCCCCCATATAAGAGGCTTCCTGATTGCTTGATTTGAACTACTTCAGATTTCCTTATAAGATAATATCTTACATGCTGAGGCAGCATTTTTCACTTCTTTTTTTCTTTTTGGGTTGATGGCTTCAACTTCTAAAACCACCAGAAACATATAATTACATGAAGAACAAACTACCATTTTCTAGAGAGGGATATTGTTAAAGGAGAATTTTATGCTTTACAAATGAAAAGTAAAATACAAAAAGTGGAATTGCACACACACACAAAAATCATAGAAACCCAGGTCTGTGAATGAAGAACCCAACATTTATCCCACATTTGTTTTATGAAGATGAAGCCAAGTAAGTTGAGTCCTTAGAGTAAAAGGAGTTTGGGAGACATACACTGAAACAAATGTGATGCCCTATTTAATTCATTAATTCCATTTTCACAAAGTAGACTCATTCAGTAGGACCTGACAGTTTGACATGGATTTTTTTTAAACTATAATACATTTTAGAGGGAAAAAAGTCAGATTTTTCATTTGAGAGGTAGCATGGATCATGGGCTGTGGAGGCAGACAGACCTGAATTTGAGTCTTAGAATGAGCTCTTACTTCTTTGCTACCTTGAGGAGTTTACTTTGTCTACCTCAGTCTGGATTTCCTCATCTATTCATTGGGCCAAATAATAAGTGACAATTAGTTTCACTGTTGCCTTTTGGTGCTGGGGGGAAAGTGACTGAAGATCTTTTAATATGTGATGTACTTTTTATGTGAATCTGGGTGGATTTTTATTGAACTTAGAATCTGAAGCATCAGAATATCACCATACATATGGCATTCTGTGGCCCAAAAGCATTTTCGTGAGGTACTATGACATTTAGTTCTCCTCGCACACTCATTCACTTCTTCCACAGACATCTGTTAGATGCCTGCCTTGTGCCTGATCGTGTGCTAGTCAGCAGAGATTCAGCTGTGCAGATGACAGACTTAGCCCCTGCCCTCCTGGAGCGTAAACCCCCTGAGGCGGAGTTGGCTATTTTTACATTTTATTTTTTAAGATGATAAAAATAAGAATTAGAGCACGTAAGGTACTTGTCCAATATTTGCACAGTTGGAGAGGGTCAGACCAACATCAAACTTGCATTGTGACTTTAGAAGTAAGGGAACAATTGTTGTCTTTACATCTGTGGAGGGCGCTCTGCTTCTGGAACTGAGGTGCCTTAGACAGAATTAGAACAAGTCATGTTTCTACTGAATATATTTTTTACTGATTGAGTTTCATTTGCCTGAGGGCTGAAGCCAAGCTGGTGCTATGATTCATAAGTCTCATTTTCCATATGTTTGACTTAAGATTTTCCTTGACAACAGTTGATTAGCCACTCTTGTGATTTTAACTCACTAATGATAACTTGACCCGATTTCAACTGATTTCTCTTGGTTCAAGGCTCCCTGAAAAAGAACTCCATTGAGAGACGCCAGTACAGCTAGCATTCTCAGCTTCAACCAAACTAACCATCTCCATGTGCCAAGCCTGGTGTCAGTGCTGTCAGACTGCTTCACAGGTGATAGCCTTCTAGTCCTTTAGTTAAGTAACACACTAGTCCAGAATGGAGTAATGAGTTCCCAGATCCTATGCTGCTATAGTTCTGAAGATAAGAAAGCTCTAGATCAGTTTTATCATCCAAGTCCAAGGGGCTTTCTGTTTATATAATTTCTCTGCTCAGTGCCCTCAGCAGTTGTGCACTATAGATGGATAAAATCCAACATCCTTAGTATGGAACCAGATTTTTCATGACCTGGCCTTGACATCCTTTTAGAGCCTCATTTTTTACTAATATTTTCCACATTATCTATGTTTCAGCACAACCAAAATGCTTCTGGTCCTGGATCCTCAGACATATCATGGTGTCTACTATTTCTGCACCTAAATATTATGTCTGTAAGTATTGACTTGCCATTATTATGCTAATAACTAGACGGTGCTATGATTTTTTTCTATGTAATCCTCAACTAAAGAATGAGATCCAAAGCATTCATTTAGGGAGTCTATTAAAAGATGGCAGATGTCATAAACTCTTCTCCCTGACTTGATTTCATCCAATTGGCTTATAGCTATTTTAATGAAAACTAACAGAATTCTATTTATCAGAAAGACAGGTTATTGTGAGAAGAAATCAATGTGATGTCAGGTTCAGTGGGAAAGTGGGAAGTTTATAAGCTTGAATGGGTTGGCATATTCTATTTCAGTGAGTGCCATCTAATGTGACTGTGATGGAATTTTGCAAGACAGACGGACAGCCAGGACATATAAGGGAATGCTACAGTGGTAGGAGTAATTATTAGATTTCTAAGCTGGAAACTAAATGAGTGTTGGGTTTTGGGAGCCCAGACAACATCCCACCTCTTATCAAATTATATTCTTTTTACAACGTATTTGAAACGAGAAGAAATTTAGATCCTATATTAAGTCTTTTTGGTAATTTTGTTAAGAACAAGGCATTTTCTATTAAAATGGTGCAACTGCACAGCTCTCCCTCAATTTACTGAATTCTATCTTTGGGCAGGAAAAATCCTTATAAAATAAACCAATGAAAGCTGATAATACTACATCGCAGGGGGTGATATTAAGCTAAGTCCTATAAATACCGATCCTAATAGCTATAAGTACTCATCAAGCATCCAGAAACTCATATTTTAGTATTCAGTGACAATGATTTGGTCTATAAAAAGAAAAGATGTTTTCAAAATCTGTCAAGCATGTCCCCTTAAAATCACTTTAAAAATTATATTCCACATTTAACATTATTCACATTGAAATATTTAAACTGGGAAGCATTTTGTTCAATAAGAATGTTAGGAAGACAATCATGGTAAACTGATTAGTCTTAGATGGCTTTTAATAGTGATGATTTTGGCTGCATTCACATTTACTTTTTTACATCCTTCTTAAAATAGTCATCCTTTTCTGCTCAAAGTCTATAAGACAGGTATGACTTTTTTGGAATTCATTCTGTTTTGGATAATGTTACTTTCAGGTCAGCTCAGTATTCAAGGTAAATGACTAAGGCTGACCTTGAGAGAGTTACTCAGCTTTGCTGAACCTCTGTTTATTCATCTGTGAAATTAGGGGGTAATACCAGTACCTACCTCATAGGGTTGTAATAAGGATTAAGTGAATTAATACACAGCGTGTAAAGGCTTAGAAGAGTGATTGGCACATAGTAATTTCTTAGTAAATAGTAGTTATTATTATTATGACCCAGAGCAAGAGCAGAGTTGTTGTTTTATTTTTTTAAAGAAACAAGTAAACTTTAGAAGCATGAAAGATCACAAGTGAGACGTATTATTTCTCAGAACCTGTGTTCAGATATCATTATGTCTTCCCTGCATTGCTGCCACAGGCTTCTAAATGACATTCCAGTTTTACATCTTTCCAAAGACATTCATCTGGAGTGATCCTTTGATAACTTAGATCTCTGTAGATCTGATCCTTCAGACCACTCCAACTTTCTCTCAGTCCTGTCATTATCTCCTATTTAATGTTTTCTGACAGAAACATACTCCATTCCACTCCCATTATTCCCTCTCTTCCAATACCCAACCCACACAGCTACACAAATTCACCTAGAAAATTCTCACCAACTGTTCAAGCCAGGCACAGACTTCACAATTTATCCAGGAATTTTTTCCTCATCTTTTTCAGTCATGTCTCTGAGTACCTCATTTATGCTCCTTGGCACCTTGTACATCCTTATCAAGCTAGGTCACTATTATCTATTGTATCTATTGTACAAGTAATAGTGAATTCACTTTTCTAGCAAAACCTCAAAGAATAGGAGGCAATAGAATTGAGCATACCATAAATAATCACTAAAATATTTACTGATATTAAAAGCTCAATGGAATATTTTTTTATTTTTTTAAAAGATTTTATTTATTTGAGAGACAGAGAGAGCAAGAGCAGGAGGAGGGGCAGAGGAAGAGGAAGAGGCAGAGCAGGGAGCATGGAGCCCAAGGTGGGGCTGGATCCCAGGACCCTGAGATCATGACCTATGCTGGAGACAGATGCTTACCCAACTGAGCCACCCAGGTTCCCCCTCAATGGAATATTTTTTAAAGGAATAGGTACATATCATTACCATCCTGCTGAATATTCATGTTTTAAGATGATCTGCATGATGGTATTACCATGGAGTATGGACACGAAAGAAGAGTTATCCACGTGAAGCCCCCACACAACATTCCCGTCTCCTTTTCCAAGATATCCCCCTTGAGTGCTGTAATCTAACCATTTTGAATACAACGTGATACTCTGTGCTTACCTTCCATATGCCAAAGCCTTTCAGCATTTACGTAATGTGCTCCCTTTGCCCACAATGCACGCTCCACATTTTCTCCTGGTAAAGAACCTGTTCATGTAGAGAGCAGCCCACATGTCACCTTCCTAGCCATATCTCAGAACAAACACTGATCTTTCTGCACACCTCCCTCTATTCCAAAGAGTTATTCAGCCTCCTGTTAAATTAGTCCACACGTGTCTGTCTAGTGTGGGAGCCACTAGCCAATAGCCGTGTACTGCTATATAAATTTAAATTAATATTAAATAAAGCTTAAAATTCAATTGCTCAGTCCCAATAGTCATATTTCAAGGGCTTAGTCATCACATATGCCTACTCACTAGCATCTGGAGCAGTGCAGAGTATTTCCATCAAGTTCTACTAGAAAGTACTAGTTTTTTATACCTTGTGGCTAGTACACTCACATACAAGCACTCGATAGTCTATGATAGAACGAATTTTGAAGAATCTAGTTTCTCTGTTATAGCCCTTCCATCTGTCAAGAAATAGAGTTCAGCTCCACTGTTTCAAGTGAAGATAGTTACAATAAAGGCCTGCTTCTGAGGTATTGCATGGTTAATGGAATGAACAAGACATGTTGGGACACTCAGGGAACAGTAGCAATCCAAGCCACTACCACCAGGAGAGCTGAATCAGGAAGAATGGATTTATTTGACAAAAATAAAAATACTCCTAAAAGTTTGAAAGCTTCCACCCTCCAAGGAAGAAGGCAGCAGTGTTGCCCAGAACCTGGTGAGGGCTGGAGCTCGGGGAGAGGAGAGGATGGAAGGAGCAGCAGCCATGGAAGCCAGAGGCACTTCCAGAAGCTAGATGTCCAAGCAGGGAGGAGTGGGAGAGAAAATGTGCACCCTCTGACCCTCCTACGAGAAATACAATTGGCTGAACTCATCTGGAAGCCGGTGGGTAAGGGAGCAATTCACTGGCATTAGCCTCCCTCCCAGAGCACAGAAGAAATGCAGAGAATGAATCTATGGTGTAGGAAAGTAAAGAATAGCCATATTGCTTAATTTATCTGTTGGTTTTTCTCACCGGCAAGATTGAGATCACCCTAAGTTAGGGACCATACCTTACACACCTGCGGTGCAGAGCACAATGCATGACGCAGTGCGTATTCAATAACGGCTATTGAATAAACGAAGTCATCTCCATCCTTTCTATATTGGGTGGCCGTTTTCAGAAGCTAGGGTCACAACCTGTGTGGATTGCTGCCTTCGTTTTGTTATGGTACATACATGGCCTCAACCCCTGGATTTATTTGACAAAGTGAAAATAACTCCTTCATATGTTTTAATGGTTGAAACTATGGTTTCAGGTTTTGATGCAATTGTCAATACATCCTCTGACATGCTTAGCAAATATGCTGTTTTCATTTTCCCTGGCATATATCTTATCCTGATGGCACAAGTTGCTGACAAGCCAGTCCCCAGCAGAACAATGCGATCAAACACTCAACAAAAATACCACTTTCTTTAACAATAAGGCACCATCTGCTCTTAGATCTCCAGGCAGAATTTCTGAGGAAAGGGATTAAGTCAAGGAGGAGGAGCACCTCACTGCAAAACATGGCTTAAAAACAACACAACAGAGAACCTGGGTAGTAAATGGGGAGGAGTGGTAATGTTCCATGTCAACAGAGACATGTTCCATTTCAGCTTTATTTTGTTTTCCAGTGCGGCACACGTGAAGTGAAACTCCATATAATTGTTCACATTCTGTCATCACACTTGAGTTGTTTTTATATAATTTTAAAGGACTCGAGTTCTATTAATTTTGATTTATGTGATATCCCAGCAAAACTCCCATTACTGTACATGTTTTGAGGACTGAGATGAGAGGTAGAATTGGAGTAGGATCTCTGATCTGTTGCCATATTACACTTCCTTTTTGTAATGTTGGTAATAACAATAACCAGTACCACTTAAAGAGTGGTTTCTATGTGCCACTGTGGTAAATGGCCTGACTGCATTAGCTCATTACAGAAATGAAGAAACTGAGACCCAGAGGTGTTAAGAAATTTGCCAAAGATGTCACAGTTACTTGGTCAAACCAATGTCCTGAACCATTACACTGTTAACTCTTGACCTCTTTTATATTAATTGGAATTGGAATTTATTGGAATCATTAGAATAGTGCAAGAAATCTCTTCCTTATTTCTAAAATGTGTACTTTTGATATTACAGTTGGATCTCTTAGTGTGCATACTTATAAAACCTAAACCACTCTAAATAGCACTCACTTTATTAAAATACAAAAGCTTACCATATATTTCTATCTGTAGAAAGACTATGTTAGAATGCTTTAATAGAAGTGATGACCAAGCTTTTAGGGAGAGTAACTATTGCAAGCCAGTGGTCATTTCAAAGTGTCGATTCTGGGGCGCCTGGGTGGCTCAGTTGGTTAAGCAGTTGCCTTCAGATCAAGTTATGACCCCAGGGTCCTGGGATCAATTCCTCTATTGGGCTCCCTGCCCAGCAGAGAGCCCGCTTCTCCCTCTGTCTGCGGCTCCCCCTGCTTGTGCTCTCTCTCTCACAAATAAATAAAATCTTACACACACACACACACACACACACACACACACACATACACACAAAGTGTCAATACTTTTAAAATCAAGTGTTCCTAGAAAACGGAATTCTTTTTCATACAGATTGATTTTTGCATTCAAAGAAATATAGCATTCATAGGATACATCCAGTCCTATTTGTGGAATCTACATGTGCATGAACAAAAATAGTTTTTTCTTAAGTAATCCAACATGTTCCGATGATACAGGTATACGGTGTCTCAAAATATTTCAGTATATGGTCAAAGCCCATTAAATGGTCCAGCAGCTGGAAAGCAGAAGCACCCCCCTGCAGATCCAAAGTCACTGGGTAAGGCTTAGTAAGGGAGAGTCATTAGGGCGGTTCTTCATTCTCGGACACAGTATTTAATCTCTCTGAGCCTCCATTCTCTCATCTATATGTGGGGATTATAATGGCCTACGATCCAAAGTTTCTGTGAGTTACAGACATGAGAACCTAAGGTATCTCCAACAGTCCCTGACATCCAGTAGGTGACCAACAAATGTGGAGGGTAAGCTATGTCTTCACAAAAAAAATCCCTTACTCCAGGTTGAACTTAACGGACTCATTTAACCTCTATCTTACAGACTTTGGATGACAAAATTTCCCTCAGAACTCTTCCTTTCTCCCTTTGAAACTCATCCATCAAAATTTAATTTAGACCTTCTCAACCTTTAGGAACAATTTGGATGCCTAGGGCATATGATTTTCTTTTGCCTATGGGATATGCTATTTTGGGATTGCCTATAGATTGTGCTTTTTTTTTTTTTTTTAATGCATTACACATTAGTGTTAATTTTATCCTGTACTTCCCGGCTCCTAATTTTGTATGTTACAACTTGCCAAGCCTAATACCCATTAAAACTATGTTGCTGGTTCCTATGGCTTTGCTTCATGAAAAGCTCAATCATTTATGTAACACTAAGCAGTACACAGGTCAAATCCAAACTCTCATAGAACTTGCATTCTATTTGAAGAAGACAGACAATAAACAAACACATTAAATATAGACTATTTCATGAGATAGTGTTAAGAAGAAATATAAATCACAGTAATGGGATAGAGAGTGGTCAAAGGGATTGTTTTGGAAGAAATGGGAATGAGGGAAAGGGTCTCAGTAAATATTTACAAATCTGAGTGAAGTGAGGAGATAGGCTTTCTCGGCCCCAGAAGATGAGGGTTTCAGGCAAGGGAAGGGTCCAGGGTACATCTGGCTCTGAGCTAGGAGTATGCCGGCAGCCAGTGTGGCTGAAGCAGAACATGAGAAGGGAGGGTGACCAGAAGTGAGGGAAGAGAGATCTGAAATGCATTAAGTGAAATGGGAAGCCACTTAGAGGGCTTGGGGGGAAGAGGTAGCAGATGCAACCTGTGATGTAAAAGAATCTCTGCTAGCCCCTGTGAGAAGGAGAGGCAACGTTTCCATCAGGTGGAAGCAGAGAGACCAGGTTGGAGTGTTGCAGGAGTCCTGGTGAGAGGTGAGGTAACACTGGCCCTGAGTCAGGAATGATTCTAGCATCTGAGGCCTGAACAAACCTTATCACAAAGAGGAGATCCCTGGGATATTATAAGCCCTGAAATTGCAGTAAATTCTTGACTCCCCTTACTCCATTTTTGTCATCCTCCTGGCGCAACACCTCAACTTACAACATTCATACCATGGGAGAGGGGGAGATAGAGACAAAAGTAGGCCCAATCAGATAAACCATTAACAGACTTTTTAGTGCAGCCTGAGGTTACCCTCAATAATCCTAATAGTTACATTGCTGGTATCAGACTGAGAAAAATAGGAATTCTCACCCTTCTCCCTCATGGTGTTACAGAGGACTCTGATTAGATGGCCACAAGTCTAAAGCCATTTACAAGGCAGTCTATCAATTTCCTGGGAATGAACAAGCTGTCCTATTTCAGAAAGAATATTCTGCAGAGTTTAGGTAAGAACAACAAATTTAAAGTATTCTGAGTTTTTTTGTCATTCTTTTCCTCAGACTATTCAATTTGAGTTTTAAGTAATTCCCTAGAGTTCCTCTGTTTTATCTACGAAGGTCAATATACTATAGTATGACTTAGACGAGTGGATTCTGCTGACAGAGTGCCTGGGTTCATAACCCTGTCTGCCACTTACTGCCACGGGCACTGAATAAACTCTCATACACCTGAGCCCCACTTTCTCATCGGGAAAATGAGAACAGTAGTAGTACCTCTACGGAATCTCAAAGCACCTATCCTAGGTCCTCTCTCAATAAAATTGCTCCAAGAACGTTAGACATTATTAATTTCTCAATCTGATTTCTAATTACTAGGGAGAAACAAACCAAAAAAGCCAGTAGTCCTCTTAACTAAAGAGTTTTTATCTCCTCTTCTACCTTCAGCCCATGTGAGCCTGCAGATGTGCTCAGGGGAAGTAGTCCTTAAACAAACAATTTGCATAAAATCATCGGTGCCTCTTCAAACTTGCACAGATACTGAGTTTGAGCTCTATTCAGATTTTGAGCTCAAGTTCCTGCCAATTTTATGTTATCAAAACAGGCTTGCTCATCTTAGTTAGAAATCTCATAAAACGATCTGTCACTGAGAGATTGCTCACCCTCAAAGGGAGATATGGAAGCTTTCTTTGAAATCCAGATACCCAAATTGTTTCCATTTTGCATTTGGAAACCTGAGTTAGGCAAAGCACTTCCACTTTTGTCACACCTCCACGGTTGGTGGTAGGAGTAACCACAACACTAATCCAATCTCTGACCTGCCTCAACATGGCAGACATCATGGCGCAGTAAGAAATTCTCCACATAACCCAGCTTCCTGGGATCCAGGCAACAACAGATGCTTTGCATTTGAGTGACTCCTGCATACTGCCTCCTGCATTCATCATCCCTATTCATTCTGTGCCGCACATTGAAATTCTGACTTGAATTGAAAAACCATGCTGATCTGCAAAGATTGCCTATTTTGTTGCATTTCACTGAAATGATGATGATTCAATATACCTAACAGGCAAGTTCCCTTAGAGCATCTTACTCCTCTGCACGTTTGCTACAGCCAATTTCCACTCTTCTCTTTCCCAGAGAGAGAAATACACCATTAGTAATTTAGAGTTCCAGTGGGACCTGAGGAATGAGTTACACTAATTATTCCTAACAGCACTAAATAAGTGAACAAATACAAAGATGGGTGGGAATCTGATTTAAACACAATCAGATTTTTAATTTCATGAGCTAACCAAGAACATACACCAGCCTGGTAGAATTTGTTTTGGAAGACTCGTTTTAGACTTTGATATTTCCTATACCTTTTGAGGACTTTTTGAATGAAAAGAGCCATGCAAGAGAACGGAGAGAAAGCCTCAAAAGCAAAAGTGAGAACTCATGGCAGATTGAAAAAAATAAAGTGTTTTTATTTATGGGGTTTTAATCAATATATTCCTTTGGTATTCTTTGGCTGCAGGAAAATTCTAAAATGGGTTATTGCATGTAGAATAAGGAACGTAAAATATTAAATAGTAAAAGTAGCTGTGATTCCTCTCAGCAGATCACAACTTAATAAGGGTGGGACGCCGTCAGGGAAGTCTGTGGGGTTTTTTTGGTTATTGTTGTTGTTTTTGTGTGTGGGTTTGGGTTTTTGTTTGTTTTTTGTTTTTTTTTTTCTGTAGTGAATAGTGCTAGAAATGCAGAGACATGAAGCTAAGTTACAGAAATTCCACAACCTTGGCAAGTCTGTTGATGGGCACTCCAGCAGACAATAAGCATTAAGCAGTGACTTTGTATTAATCACGGGGCTTCTAGGGTTGAATGGAAAGATGAATAGGACATTAAGATGCTATCCCAATCCACTAGAGAGTAGTGGCATGCACAGTAACATTTGTGTCATGTGATAAACCTTATGAGTGAACCTTAGAGCTCTTCATGGTCCCCTTCCAGGCAGACTGCACTTTCCACCCACTGTAAAATTAGGCATGTCCATATAACTTCTTTAACCAAAGAGAAAGGAACACAGTGACATAGTCATTTCTAATGAGGAGCTTTAAGAGCCAGCTCATGATTTCCCATGCTCCTTTCCCTCTGATGTGGAATCATGGAAACACATGTCAAGATATATTTTCCATCATCCTCAGGCCCTGAGTGACCCTCATGAGCAAAGCCCACCTCACCCATCCTTAAGATACTTAGCTATCATGAAAAAGAAACCTCCACTGTTTTAACTCTCTGAGATTTTGGCCGTGTTTCCACAGTACAACCTAGTCTACTCTAAAGGACAAACTATTTTAGCAACATGGATCAGATAATGTGTTACCAGGAGAGAAAGGTCAATTTAATCTGAGTTAGGCCAGAAGTCTTCAAGAAGTCTGCTAGAAGTCTTCGAGAAGTAATTACTGCTGTCCTATGTCTTGAAGATTATGTGGCTTTAGATAGGCAGAGAAGACAAAGGAAGAACTTTAGGAAGACAAAACAGTGGGCTGAGAAGTATAGAGCCCGGAAAGCACATGGTTGTGTAGGTAAGTTTTCTAATGAAGCTGGAGCTTGGTGTTGGGAACATGTGGTGATGAGACAAGAAAGAGTAGGTTATGACTAGAATATTTTTGGAAATTTCATTTTGATATAATTTTAGAGTTATAGGAAATTTACAACAACAGTATAAACTATCTCCATGTACACTTTACCAGATACATCAATAATTTCTATTTTTTTCTTTAGTTTTATCTCTTTCCTTCTATTTTCATAGATAGATTGATAGATGGGTAGATAGCAATGCAGATATATATGTGTATGCTTACTTTACATGCAAATTATTTATTCTGAGCTATTTAAGAGTAAGTAGTAGAAAATATTTTCCTTTACTCACTTATTTCACAGTGAATTTACTAAAAAGGAGGACAGCCTCTTATATAACCACAATGCAGTTATAAAACTTGGGAAATTTTACTGATACAGTACCATCATCTAGTTCTTAGGCCATATTCCAAGTCTTTCAGTTGTTCCAAGAATGACCTTTACAGCTATTTTTCTGATGGTCCAAGATCAAAATCAAGATCACATATCACTTTTAGTTTTAATGTGTATTTTTTATCTAGGAGAGTTTCTCAACCTTCTCTTGGCCTCAGCATTTTTTAATAGATAGACATTAATAATAGAGATAGTATTCAGCCATAAGAAAGAAGAAAATCCTGCTTCTTGTGAAGACATGGGTGGACTCTAAGGGCATTATGCTAAGTGAGAGAAATCAGACAAAGACAAATACTGTATGATTTCACATGTATGTGGAATCTAAAAAAAAAAAAAAGCAACCCACAGAAACAGATTGGTGGCTGCCAGAGACAGGGGATAAGGAATGGGACAACTGGATGAAGATGATCAAACGATACAAACTTTTAGTTATCACATGAGTAAGTCCTGGGGATATAAAGTACAGTAGGGTGACTGTAGTTAACAGTACAGTATTATATATTTGAAGGTTGCTAAAAAGGTAGATCTTAAAAGTTCTTCATCACAAAAGAAAAAATTCCTAACTATGTGTAGTGATGAATGTTAATTGAAGTTTCTGTGACAATCAGTTTGCCATAAATGTATGTATCATATCATTATGTATATCTTATGTATACCTTAAACTAATACAGTGTTACATGTCAATCATAGCTCAGCAAAACCTAGGGGGGAAGTTGTAGATCACCAACTCAGAGATACTGCATATTGGTTATGCTGCAGTTAGTTTTTCTAATCCACTAGTATTTTAATAAAAATTTAAGTTTAACATTATTCTCCATTAAATCAAAAATCCGAATGATAACAGTTTCATTCCATTGCCTCATAATATCAGGAGTATTTATTACTTACACAAAGAACCTAATGGTTTTCCTAAAGGTAAGGCTATTATTCATTTAGAATTGGGGTGAAGGTATAATACTCTGCAATAAAAAAAGCAATTTAGTCTCGTAAGGTTGTTCCATCTCATTTAAATTTCAATAATGTGTTTTTATTAAATAATAGGAAAAAACACAGGGAATGAAAAATCATCGATAACCTGGTCCACTATTTTGGTTCAAGGAATTCAGAAATGTAATTTTCCATTAAGAATATAATGTTAACATCTGTCATCTGTATTTTAGCATGGGGCTTTACAGTGTTTAATGATTTACATCTAAAAAATAACTTACTCTTTTTTAATCAGAAAACCAATATATGTTTTGTAATGCAATTTAGAAAATACAAAAATTATAAAGAAGAAAATGAAAACCACCCATTCTCCCACTACTCTGAGAGAAATTTTGGTAACATTTCATACATAGACAAAACTATGTTATGCTATGTAGGACCTAAGAACTCACATGCCCGGAAGGCAACAAGTCAGGGGTAACAGTCACGAGTGCTGGGAATTTTGATCAAGCAGAAAACATATGCCAAGTATAAAGGGGCCAAGCCTCCCCATCTCTAGGTTATTACAGCTTCCAGGTGGATGAACATTGAATATTGCCCTATCTCCAGGATTTTAGGAAGGACCTAAATATAAGGTCATTATAAAGTGAAACTAGGGGGTTCAGGAAAGATGTTGGAGTAGGAGGATCCTGAGTTCACGTCCTCCCACTGACCTACCAGATCAACAACCAAATGTATTGTAACAAACTTCAACAACAACCTGAAGACTAGCAGAACATATCTTACACAGCTAGTTCTAGAAAGATGACCACATTAGGAGGGGCAAAGACAGGGCTGAGAACCAAATGCCCTGAGAGACTAACCACAAATGGAAGCCACAGGGCTAAAAGAAACTGACACTTTGCCCTGAAAAAGGCAGTAGGCTAAGTAACTCAGCCTGAGACCTAACACAGAAGCAAAGGTTTGAAAATCATCTGAAGTATACCTGAAGGTGATTTATTGACCAATTTTAGGGTGTGTGCTAGAGGACCAGGGATCTGCAGGACATTTCTCTGGGATCAAAAGTGCTCATTCTGATGCCAATTTTCTTGTCCTTCCCTAGTCTAGATAGCCATATGCTTGCAGGAGTCAGTCCTAACACTATCTATCATGCTAGTACTGTGTGTCTCACCCCAGTAATCCCCTAAGGACAGGTCCCACCCAAAATGCCATCCTGAGCAGACACCCCCTCCCACTGGGTAGCTCCTGTCCCCCCACACCTGGTAAGCAGCCATGGCCAGGACCAGGGCCACATCAATGTGACTCCTGCCCTGGTGAAGGGGGGGAAGGGAAGATAATCCCACATACCTTTACGTCCACAGTTCCAGTAGCTTGATCTCTTAGCTGATTATGTGGGCAGCAAATCCTAACCTTCAGTGCACCCGTAGCTGTCACAGCTATTATCTGCACATAGCCAGGTTGAGTGACAGCCTGTTCACCAGTGTGCTTAAGATTTCTGCTACTGGACCTCTCAACAACATACAAACAAAACCAAAAACACTGCCCAGTATATTTGCAGGAGGTGATGGGGGTCATTGCAGCAAGCCGGACTGATGGCAAGCCACACCCACCAACATGTCCAGAGCAAATGCAACTTATCATAAGAGGAATGTAGATGGAGTCCCTACAGGGGATACCCCTTGGGGTGCCTGCTTCTTTTAACCATGGGGGTTTTACACTGAAGGGCACTACAGTACTACTACTACAAAGGGCCACACCACTTTCAAAACCAGGTGACATAGCTGACCTACCTAATACAGAGAAGCAAACAAACAGAGTTACACCAAATGAAGAGACAGAGGGATATGTTCTAAACACCCTAAAATAAAGGAAAATGAGCTAAACAATATGGAGATAAGCAATCTACCTGATACTAAAGATTTCAAAGTAATGCTCATAAAGATACTCACTGGAATTAAGAGTGGATAAGCTCACCAAAAACTTAAAAAGATTAAAAAAAAAAACAGAGCTGAAAAATACAATAATTGGCATGAAAAATATACTAGAGGGAATCAACAACAGATTAGAAGATGCAGAAGAAGGGATCAATGATCTGGAAGACAGGGTAATGGAAAGGAACCAAGCTAAAAAGAAAAAAAAAGAATAAAAAATGAGGATATGTTCAGGGACCTCAACAACATTATCTAGCATAACAATATTCACATTATAGGGATTCCAGAAGGAAAAGAGAGGTGGGGCTGGGGGGTGGGAGGCAGAAAACTTATTTGAAGGAACAATAGCAGAAAACTTGCTTAGTCAGAAAACTTCCCTAATCTGGGCAAAGTAAAGGACAACTAGGTGTAGGAATCACAGTGAGTGCCGAACAAGAGTAACTCAAGGAAATCCACACCAAGACACACAATAATTAAAACGTCTAAGACTAAAGATGAAAAAAGAATCTTAAAAGTAGCAAGAGAAAAGAAAATAGTTACTCACCAGGGAACCACATAGGCCTGTCAGCTGAGTTTACAACAGAAACCTACAGGCCAGAAGGAATAGTGTGATATAGTCAAAATTCTGAAAAGAAAAAAACCACCAACCAAAATTACTCTTCCCAGCAAGGCTGTCATTCAGAATTGAAAGAGAGATAAAGAGTTTCCCAGACAAACCAAGTGAAAGGAGTTCACTACTCAACTAGCTTTAAAGAAATGTTAAAGGAAACTTTTAAGTGGAAAGAAATGACCATAACTATAAGTAAGAAAACCATAAAAGGTAAAAACTTCACTGCTAAAAGCAAACATTAGGTAAACATAGTGGACTGATAAAACACAAAAGTAATAAAATCAATTGTGTGCAAAAAAACCAGTCAAGGAATATACAAGATAAAGAGATGCAAAACACAACATCATGTACATAAAATGTGGAGGGGGGAGTAAATACATAGCAGTTTTCGAATGTGTTCAAACTTAAGCTACCATCACTTTAATATATACTGCTAGACCCAAAGAATGTTATTAGTGAAACCAGTGGTAACCAAAATTCCAAAACCTGTAACAGATATATAAAAATTCAAGAGAACAGAATCCAAGTATAACAGTTAAAAAAAAAAGAAAGAAAGAAAGAAAGAAAAAAACCATCAAGCCACAATGGAAGAGAACAACAGAAGATGAAACAAAAAGAGAATACCTACCAAAAACAAAAACATAAACAGAAAACAATTAACAAAATGGCAATAGATACTCATCAATAAGCACTTGAAATGTAAATGGACTAATGCGCCAGTCAAAATACACAGGTTAAATAAATGTATAGGAAAGAGACTCTTAATCTCACAAAACAAACTGAGGGTTGTTGGGGGTGGGAGGGTAGAGTTAGGGTGGTTGGGTTATGGACATTGGGGAAGGTATGTGCTATAGTGAGTGATGTGAAGTGTGTAAGCCTGACGATTCACAGACCTGTACCCCTGGGGCAAATAATACCTTATATGTTAATAAAAAAATTAAAAATAAATAAATAAATGTATAGGAAAACAAAGCCCATCTATTTACTGCTCTAAAGATACCCACTTCAGACCTAAAGACATAGCTGTCTTTACTGAAAGTAAAGAAATGGAAGAAGATATTACAGGCAAATGGAAATGAAAATAAAATAAAAGGCTGGGGTAGCAAGATATATACTGGAAATAGACATTAATAAGACACAAACAAGGACATTACATAATGATAAGGGAATCAATCCATCAAGAGAATGTAATAGTGATAAATATCTATATACCCAACATAGAATCATGTAAATAGACAAAGCAAATATTAACATACACAAAGGGAAAAGGTGACAGTAACACAATAATAGAAGGGCACTTTAATACCCATTTGCATCAATGGATGGATCATCCAGACAGAATATCAATAAGCAAATGTGGCTCTGAACAACACATTGTCTATATGGAATGAATATACATATATTCATTCCATATAAATATTCATCATATATATATATGTGTGTGTATGTATATGTATATGTATATAATAGTCCATCCCCTCTAGAAAAGAATACACATTCTCTTCAGAGGCACATGAAAAATCTCTCCAGGACAGATCATGTGATAGGCCACAAAGTAGGTCCAAACCAGAAATCCATTACAAGAAAAAAACTAGGGGAAAAAAAAACCCAAACGCATATAAACAACATGCTACTAAATAATCAATGAGTCAGCAAAGCAAGAGAAAATTACAAAATACATGGATACAAATGAAAATTGGAAAAAAAAATGAGGCAAGTCTAGGATGCAGCCTAAGCAGTTCTGTCAGGTGCTATAGGCCCACCTTAGGAAACAAGAGAAATCTCCAATAAACAACCTAAACTTACACCTAATGGAACTAGAAAAAGAAGAACAAACGAAGCCCGAAGTTAGTAGAAGGAAGGAAATGATAAAGATCAGAGACTTTATAAAAATAGACTTTAGAAGTAGAGACCAAAAAAATGAAAAATATCAATAAAACCAAAAACTGCTTCCTTGAAAAGATAAACAAAATTGATAAGCCTTTAGCCAGACTCATCAAGGAAAAGAGAAAGAACTCAAAGAAAAAATGAGAAAACCTTCAACTGATACTACAGAAATACAAAGGATTGTAAGAGAATACTATGAAAATTACATGCCAACAAGTAAATACACAGACAACCTAGAAGAAATGGCGAAATTCCTGGAACCATGCAGTCTTCCAAATCTCAATCAGGAAGAAATAGAAAACATGAGTAATAACTATTCCTAGTTATTACTAAACTGATAATCAAAAACTCCCAACAAATAAAAGTATAGGACCATCAGAATCCTAGAGGAGAACATAGGCAGTAATCTCTTCGATACCAGGCACAGCAACTTCTTTCAAGATATGTCTCCAAAGGCAAAGGAAACAAAAGCTAAAATAAACTTTTGGGACTTTGTCAAAATCAAAAGCTTCTGCACAGCAAAGGAAACAGTCAACAAAACAAAGATGCAACCCACGGAATGAGAGAAGATATTTGCAAATGACAGTACAGACAAAAGATTTATATCCAGTATCTATAAAGAACTCCTCAAACTCAACACACCCAAAACAGATAATCATTTCAAAAAATGGGCAGAAGACATGAACAGACACTTCTCCAAAGAAGACATACAAATGGCTATCAGACACATGAAAAAATGTTCATCATCACTAGCCATCAGGGAGATTCAAATTAAAACCACATTGAGATACCACCTTACACCAGTTAGAATGGCCAAAATTAGCAAGACAGGAAACAATGTGTGTTGGAGAGGATGTGGAGAAAGGGGAACCCTCTTACACTTTTAGTGGGAATGCAAGTTGGTGCAGCCTCTTTGGAGAACAGTGTGGAGATTCCTCAAGAAATTAAAAATAGAACTTCCCTATGACCCTGCAATTGCACTACTGGTATTTACCCCAAAGATACAGATGTAGTGAAAAGAAGGGCCATCTGTACCCCAATGTTTATAGCAGCAATGGCCACAGTTGCCAAACTATGGAAAGAACCAAGATGCCCTTCAACGGACGAATGGATAAGGAAGATGTGGTCCATATACACTATGGAGTATTATGCCTCCATCAGAAAGGATGAATACCCAACTTTTGTAGCAACATGGATGGGACTGGAAGAGGTTATGCTGAGTGAAATAAGTCAAGCAGAGAGAGTCAATTACCATATGGTTTCACTTATTTGTGGAGCATAACAAATAGCATGGAGGACATGGGGAGTTAGGAGAAGGGAGTTGGGGGAAATTGGAAGGGGAGTTGAACAATGAGAGACTATGGACTCTGAAAAACAATCTGAAGGGTTTGAAGAGGTGGGGGGGTGGGAGGTTGGGGGAACCAGGTGGTGGGTATTAGAGAGGGCACAGATTGCATGGAGCACTGGGTATGGTACAAAAACAATGAATACTGTTACGCTGAAAATAAATTAAAAAAAAATGATTACAAAAAAAAAAAAAAAGTATAGGACCAGGTAACTTGAGAGGTGAATTTTACCAAAAATTTAAATGTAAGTTAATACCTATTCTTTTCAAATTATTCTAAAAACATAGAAAAGATAAGAAAACTTCCAAATTCATTCTATGAGATAGCCATCATTACCCTGATACCACAAACAGACAAAATACTACTAAAAATGAAAACTGCAGGCAAGTATCTCTAATGAACAAAATGCAAAAATCCCAGGACCCTGGGATCATGACCTGAGCTGAAATCAAGAGTTGGCCACTCGACCAACTGAACCACCCAGGAGGCCTCCTAGAAACAAATTTAACCAAGTAGATAAAAGACCTATACTCTGAAAATATGACACTGAGAAAAGAAACTAAAGATAACACTAACAAATGGAAAGATAAACCATGTTCACAGATTAGAAGAATTAATATTGTTAAAGTGTCCATATTACCCAAAGTGATCTGTAGATCTACTGCAATCCTATCAAAATACTATTAGCATCTTTTCAGAACTACAACAAATAATCCTAAAGTGTATATGAAAACACAAATGACCCCATAAATCATGAGTGATTATTTGAGAAAGAACAAAACTGAAAAGTATCCTAATTCCATATTTCAAAGCTATAGTAATCCAAACAGTATGGTACAGACACAAAAAAAGATACATAGATCACTAGAATAGAGAGTCCAGAAGTGAACTTTATATGGTCCATTAACTAATAATGAAGGAAGAGTACAAAGCATAAAGAGCATATATTTGATAAATGGTGTTGAGAAAACTGGACAGCTACATGCAAAAGAAGGAACCTACACCACTTTCTTGTATCAAACACAAAAATAAACTCAAAATGACCTCAATAAAGACCTAAGTATAAGACCTGAAACCATAAAATTCCTGAAGAAAACATGGGCAGTAATCTTTTAGACATTGGCATTAGCAACACATTTACAAATATGTCTCCTCAGGCAAGGGAAACAGAGCAAAAATAAACTATTGGGACTGCACCAAAATAAAAAGCTTTTGCAAAGCAAAGGAAACTATCAACACAATGAAAAAGCAACCTAGCGTGTGGACAAATATATTTGGAAATGATCTGACGAGGGGTTAATACCTAAGAACTCATATAACTCAATATCAAGAAAACTAAAACTATGATTTCAAAACGAGGAGAGAAGGGGCACTTGGATGGCTCAGTCTGTTAAGCAGCTGCCTTCAGCACAGGTCATGATCTCAGAATCTTGAGATCGAGCCCCACATTGGGCTCTCTGTTCTCTGCTTAGCGGGGTTCTGCTTCTCCCTCTCCCTGCACTCCCCCTGCTTGTACTCACTCTCTGTCAGATACATAAATAAAATCTTTAAAAGATTAAAATAAAGTAAAATAAAATGAGAGGATCTGAGTAGACATTTTCCAAGGAAGACATATACATGGTCATTAGGCACTTGAAAAGCTGTTCAACATTACCAATCAGGAAAATGCACATCAAAATTACAATGAGATATCCCTTCACATCAGTCAGAATGAGTAGTATCAAAAAGATAAGAAATAACAATTATTGGCAAGGATGTGGAGAAAAGGGAATTTTCATGCATGGATGATGGGAATGTAAATTGATGTAGACACTCTAGAAAATAGTATTGAGGTTTCTCAAAAAATTAAAAATACAAGCACCATACAACCCTGTAATCTTACTATTGGGTATTTATCCAAAGAAAACAAAGACTAATTCAAAAAGATACAAGCACCCCTATATTTACTGCAGCATTATTTACAATAGCCCAGAAATGAAAGCAACCTAAGTGGTCTATCAATAAATGAAGAAAATGGGGTACATATATACAATCAAATACTACTAAAAAAATACAGACATCTCACCCTTTGTGACAGCATGGATGAAACTAGAAACATATTAAAGTAATGAAATCAAATATCCTGATTTTTAAATTTTAGAAACTACTTTAAAAAATTACCAATGTGATGCCAGACCTAACAAAGCTATAGGCTAGCTTCCACCAAAGAGTTCTTTTTATCTCGTCTATATTGCTCTTTCATTTCCTACATTTTTTGCTTAATTTTACCAACTGAGCATTTCCCTCATATCATTAGTCTTTCTAAATGTAAACATTAATCTTAATGCCAATTTAGAATTAAATCATAAGCATCTGTCATTATGCTTATTATGCTATATTCTTAATATTTGGGGATTGTGTTAGAGTTTTTTGTTGTTATTCTTATTAATTCTGTGATGAACATTGTTGTATTTAAACCTTTGTGTACAACTATATATTTGTCTGTTCTTAATTCCTATAAATGGTCTTAGTGGTTCTAAACTGTGACATTTTTAAGGTACATATAACTAAACTGCTTTCAAAATTGTTGTACCAATTTTTACTCTCACTAGCAATTTTTAAGAACACCTTATCTATGGCAGTCTTACCATTATTTTGTATTTGTCTTTAATTTTAGAAATTGAACATGGGAAAGTGGTGTTATAACAGAATTTTTTTTTAATTTAGTACTTTGGGATTAGGCTTCAGCAACATTTTCCTTTTTCCTGAAATCGCCATTTCATAATCCAAAAATATCAATTTATGAGGAAAATCACTATCTGGATAAAACAGTGGTTCATTAATAATTACATTACCATGAACAAAGTAAAAGTCACCTTGCTAGAATATAGTTTAATGCTCAAACACTTTCCATTTCTTTCATTTATTCAGCTTTGGGGACTGATTAAGCCAAGAAACAGCCATGGAAAACTACTATGTGTTTGAAGAGTAAATGACAATGCATATTTCAAAGTGTAAATGTCTCTTGCTTTGCAGGGCCAATGCATTTCAGCAAAACTGGTTATAAAGTGAATTGTGTTTCCCTATAGACTTTTGATATAAAATCAACAATATGTTGTTTTAGCAAGAAAAAAAAATGACTAACATGAGTAATAAAAATAGCTTCAGAATAAATAAAGATTACCAAGTTGTGAGATATTACATGGATTCATTAATTCGTTCAACAGATATGTGAGAGCTTAGAGGGTCCCAGAAGCCTGCCAAAGACAGAGGAGAGAGCAGACAGAGACTGAAACAAAATGCCCTATCTTATAGTACTTTGCAAGCTTGGAGTTCACGCTTTGCTTGAAGGATTTACATCCCATGCTTAGGGCCAACTTTGGTGTCACTTTGTCCCTAGTTTCCTAGATGAGTTGCCTTCCTCTGTGCTTTGTTTATGAAATACAAAATAATTAAAATGCAATATTGGAGTTTGCATGTAGGTGTCAGTATGTATCACATACTCCTTTTTAGATGGACATTTTAGTTTCACAATGCACTTAACAGTTTTGTACATTTTGGTTTTGCTTAAGTGAATTTTCTTAAAATGAAGAACACTTTGTCTTAATTAGAAAGTTAGTTTCTTACAGTGTTTCCATGTTCACAAAAGTACTTCTCAAACACCTATTAGCACATGATACGAAAGATGTTGGTATCTTGACTGTGATGGTCAAGTATATATGGACCTTGCCTTTATAGATTTGCATTTTATCATGGGATACAGGTGAAAAAAAAAAGAGCAAATTAATTAATTGCATGTTACTGTATTAAGTGCTATAAAGAGTGTCTACTTCAGGCAGAATGATCAGAAAAGCAACTCTGAGAATATTAAGTTTTATCTGGGAATCTCACATGTGAAGATTTAGGGTAATGGTGTTCCAAGCAGAGAAAATAGCAAGTACATAGGTCCTAAGACAGAAGAAAAAGAAAAAAAAGTCTTACTTGAAAAACAAAGGAGACTAGTGTGACTGGAGTTTAGTGGAAAAGGAGGAGAGACACCGGATATGTGTCAGGATATTAACACAGAGGTCAGATCCTTTAGGACCTTGTAGATGATGGTAGAAAATTTAGGTTTATTCTAAAGGCAATGAGAACCATATGACAGAGAACTACAAGAAGGCTGCACAAAAATTTGATGGTGTTTTGAGTGCATAATACTGGTTTCCCAAGACTGAAATTCATACAGTGACAGAAGGTAATTTTCACTATTTGTAGTACTCAGATGCGTATTTTACAATATAGACTACCTATACCCAAGATTGAGAAAAAAAAATAGATGTTCTAATTGTACAAAAACCCAAAGAACATTTGCATAAGTAATATGACTACATAAGAAAGACTGCTAACTCCAACTTTTCTAGGGAGAGAAGTTCACCACACAAGCATGCAGACTTTCCAGAACATAAGCCCTGGAATGATATGGCTCCATTGCAGTTTGTAATGGTTAAGGAGATTCTGATATGAAAATGGAATTGAAAGAGCCCCAACCACAAAAGGGGAGGGAGGGAAGCCACTCCAGTCCTACGAGAAATGCATTTTGATGTGCTATCAAGTATGGAATCTTCTCTGAGATAGATTGCATATTAAGCCACTAAACAGAACTCACTAAATTTAAGGAAACTGAAACTGAAAACATATTAAGCATCTCATCCAACCTAACTATGAAACTAGACATTAATTATAACAACAACAACAAAGAAAAACTAGAAAAAACAAAAACATGTGGCAACTAAACAGCAGGCTACTAAATAACCAATGGGTCAATGAGGAGTCCGAGAGGAAATTTAAAAATATATGGTGTTGGGAAAATTGGACAGCCACATGCAGAAAAATGAAATTGGATCATTTCCTTACACCACACACGAAAATAGACTCAAAATGGATGAAGGACCTCAATGTGAGAAAGGAATCCATCAAAATCCTTGAGGAGAACACAGGCAGCAACCTCTTCAACCTCAGCCACAGCAACATCTTCCTAGGAACATCGCCAAAGGCAAGGGAAGCAAGGGCAAAAATGAACTATTGGGATTTTATCAAGATCAAAAGCTTTTGCACAGCAAAGGAAACAGTTAACAAAACCAAAAGACAACTGACAGAATGGGAGAAGATATTTGCAAATGACATATCGGATAAAGGGCTAGTGTCCAAAATCTATAAAGAACTTAGCAAACTCAACACCCAAAGAACAAATAATCCAATCAAGAAATGGGCAGAGGACATGAACAGACATTTCTGCAAAGAAGACATCCAGATGGCCAACAGACACATGAAAAAGTCCTCCATATCACTCGGCATCAGGGAAATACAAATCAAAACCACAATGAGATATCACCTCATACCAGTCAGAGTGGCTAAAATTAACAAGTCAGGAAAAGACAGATGCTGGCGAGGATGCAGAGAAAGGGGAACCCTCCTACACTGTTGGTGGGAATGCAAGCTGGTGCAACCACTCTGGAAAACAGCATGGAGGTTCCTCAAAATGTTGAAAATAGAACTACCCTATGACCCAGCAATTGCACTACTGGGTATTACCCTAAAGATACAAATGTAGTGACCTGAAGGGGCACATGCACCTGAATGTTTATAGCAGCAATGTCTACAATAGCCAAACTATGGAAAGAACCTAGAAGTCCATCCACAGATGAATGGATAAAGAAGATGTGGTATATATACACAATGGAATACTATGCAGCCATCAAAAGAAATGAAATCTTGCCATTTGCGACGACGTGGATGGAACTAGAGGGTATCATGCTTAGCGAAATAAGTCAATCGGAGAAAGACAACTATCATATGATCTCCCTGATATGAGGGAGAGGAGATGCAACATGGTGGGTTAAGGGGGGTAGGAGAAGAGTAAATGAAACAAGATGGGATTGGGAGGGAGACAAACCATAAGTGACTCTTAATCTCACAAAACAAACTGAGGGTTGATGGGGGGAAGGAGGTTTGGAGAGGGGGGTGGGGTTATGGACATTGGGGAGGGTATGTGCTATGGTGAGTGCTGTGAAGTGTGTAAACCTGGCAATTCACAGACCTGTACCCCTGGGGATAAAAATATATTATATGTTTATAAAAAATAAAATTTAATTAAAAAAATATTGTTGCTCAAAAAAAAAAAAATATATGGAGACAGATAAAAATGGAAACAAACCAAATAAAAATCTTTGAGATGAAGCAAAAGGAGTTCTAAGAGGGGATTTCGTAGCAGTATAGGCCTACCTCAAGAAAAATAAGCATGTCAAGTAAAACAATTTAACCGTACACCTCATGGAACTAGAAACAAACAAAGCCCAAAGTTAGTAAAAGGAAGGAAATAATAAAGATCAGAGAAGAAATAAATGACATAGAGACCAAAAACAAAAACAAAAAAACAATAGAAAACATCTGTGAAACTAAGACCTGGTTCTTTGAAAAGTGGATAAACCTTTAGCAAGACGCAAGGAAAACTGAGCTCTCAAATAAAATAAAAAATGAAAAAGAAGTTACAACCAACACCACATAAATACAAAGGATTTTAAATGACTACTATGAAAAGACTTATATCAACAAATTTGACAACCTAACAGAAATGTTCAAATTCCTTGCAATATGTGTTCTCCCAAGACTAAATCAGGAAGAAATAAAAGATATTAGATCAATTATTAGTAACGAAATCGAACTGGTAATCAAAAACCTCCTAACAAACAGATGTCCAGGACCAGAAGGCCTCAGAGATAAATTTTACCAAACATTTTGAGAAGAATTAATGCCTATCCTCCTCACACTGCTCCAAAAAAAGAGAAGAGGAAGGAATTTGTTCTATGAGGCCAGCATTACCTTGACACCAAAACCAGACAAAGACACTAGAAAGGAAGGACAATGTACTGGAAATCCCAGCTGCAGCATACAAGCCAGGAAAAGAAATAAAAGGTAGCCAAATTGGTAAGAAATTAGTATAATTGTCACTATTTGCAAATGGCATGATACTATACATAGAAAACCCTAAGACTCCACCAAAAAAAAAATTATAACTTATGAATTCAGTGAAATTGCATGATACAAAATATGCAGAAATATATTGCATTTCTATACAATAATAATGAAGTATCAGAAGGAGAAATTAAGAAAAGAATCCCATTTACAATTGCAGCAGAAAGAATAAGATGCATAGAAATAAATTTAACCAGAGATGAAAGACCTATACTCTGAAAACTGTAAAATATGGATAAAAAAATTGGAAATGACACAAACAAATGCAAAGATTTACCATGCTTATGGAATGGAAAAATTATTGCAGTTAAAATTTCCATACTACCCAAAACTATCTACAAATTCAATGCAATCCCTATCAAAATACCAATAGTATATTTTATAGAATAAGAATAATCCAAAAATCTCAATTGAAACAGAAAAGACACCAAACAGCCAAAGTAATTTTGAGAAAAAGGAACAAAGTTGGAGATATCACAACTCTAGATTACAAACCATATGACAAAGCTATTATAAACCAAACAGTATGGTACTGGCACAAAAACAGACACAGGGATCAATGAAACAGAATCCAGAGCCAGGAAATAAACCCACACTTATATGGTCAATTAATCTATGACAAAGGGCCAAAGGGGGAAAAACAGTCTCTTCAACAAATGGTAATAGGAAAACTGGACGGCTACATACAAAAAAAATTACACTGGACCACTTTTTTCTACCATAGAGAAAAATAAACTAAAAATATATTAATAACTTAAAGATGAGACCTGAATCCGTAAAATTCCTAGAAGAAAATATTAGGCAGTAATCTCTTAGACATTGGTCTTGGCAACATTTTTATGGATACGTCTCTTCAGGCAAGGGGAAAAAAGGCAAAAATAAACTATTGGGACTACACCAAAATAAAAGCCTCTGCACAGTGAAGGAAACCAACCACAAAACAAAAAAGCCACCCAGTTCATGGCAGAAGATATTTGCAAATGATATATACCATAAGGGGTTAATATCCCAACTATATAAAGAACTTATACAACTCAACACCAACCCCCCCACAAATAATCCAATTAAAAAATGAGCAAAGGACTTGAATAGAATGGACATTTCTGCAAACATATAGATTTCCAGGAGACACATGAAAAGATGCTCAATATTACTAATTATCAAGGAAATGCAATTCACAACACCAATGAGTTATCACCTGACACCAGTCAGAATGGCTGATATCAAAAAGACAAGAAACAATAAATATTAGCGAGGATGTGGAAAAAAGGGAATTCTCATGCACTGTTGGTGGGACTGTTAATTGGTACAGCCTCTATGGAATATAGTATGGAGTGTTCTCAAAAAATTTTAAGAGAGAGGGGTACCTCGGTGGCTCAGTGGGTTAAAGCCTCTGCCTTCGGCTTAGGTCATGATCCCAGAGTCCTGGGATCGAGCCCCACGTCGGGCTCCCTGCTCAGCAGGGAGCCTGCTTCCCCCCCTCTCCCTCTGCCTGCCTCTCTGCTTACTTGTGATCTCTGTCTGTCAAATAAATAAATAAAATCTTATAAAAAATCTTTAAGAGAGAAATACTATATGACCCAGTAATCCCACTCTTGGTATTCATCCAGAGATAACAAAAACACTAATTTAAAAAAATATATATGCAGTCCTATGTTTACTGCAGCATTATTTATAATAACCATGATATAGAAGCAAACTAAGTGTCTATCAAGAGACGAAAAGACAATGTAATGTGTGTGTGTGTATATACATACATATCCATATTATATATATGTATATGTCTATATATTTATATTTATACATGCACAATGAAATATTACTCATAAAAAAAGAATGAAATTTTTCCATTTGTAACAACATGGGTAGAGCTAGAGGGTATTATGCTGAGTGAAAAAGAAAAAGACATTCCAAATAATTTTACTTACAGGAGTCACCTAAAAAACAAACAAATAAACAGAAAACAGAAATAGACTCACAGATACAGAGTACAAACTAGTAGTTGCCAAAGGGAAAGGAAGAAGAGTGTGTGTTTTGGCGGGGGCAGGGTGGGGGAGGATGAGTGAAACAGGTGAGGGGTTTAAGAGGTACAATATGTAAGTCATGGTGATGAAAATTACAGCATAGGGAATAGAATCTATAATATTTTAATAACTTTGTATGATGATACACTTAATGTGGTGAGCATTCATAATGTACAGAATTTTCACATCACTACACTGTACACATGAAACTAATATTGTACATCAACTATACTCAGTAAAAAAATTTTTTAAAAACTGATTAATATCAATTCTTAAGTGATCATTAACTTTGTATCATCCTTAATTATTTTGATCTCCTGTATATCTCTAATGTTGTTGGTGTCAGCTTTTATAAATTAGTATTGTTTCAAATCTACTACCATTTTTTTCTTCCAGAGAACAGATTTAATGCATTGCTTTTTGGGACAAAAAGCCAAATTTCTAAATCTCAAATAGCAAGAGATGAGGCACATTGGTGGAGAACAACTGTCTGATCCTAATAATGGATTCACCTAATCCTGGGGCCAGTGAAAAGGACGTAAGCTGCTTCAGGAATTTAAAGAGGTATATTTACATGTACATTCAAAGATTTCAGTAAAAATGCTTCTCATCCTAATCCTTTGCATTCTGTGTAGGAGCAGGGATTTTATATGTGGAAGAAATAATGAAGAAGCTTAAAAAAAAAAAGACATTTCTGTGGATACATATCCCCAAGAATAACCACCATACTACTACCAAGTAGCCAACTCATGAGTCCAGACTGGAAGAAGACAGCTGAATTTAATTTTATATGGCATTTCCCATGATATTATATTTGCTTCTGCCAAATGGATATGGACATTTTTAGCTCCGATTTTCAGTGGTTTGTTTTTTCATCTTATCTGTGCTCTGATGCACAATTTCATCTGCTCACACCTGCATAACCAGCATGTTGGCTGGGTAGAAAACTGCCACGGCTCCTACTACCACATGGGACTCTAGTACTAAATGCTTAATGGGCCAGTTGCTTCCAAAGAAAGCAAAAGATTCATCAGGATTTAGACTACCTTTATGGTTGCCTAGGACAAATAAAAACACCTTTGTTCTGTTTATGCCAACATTTCTTCTCTAATTCTTTTATTAGAAGCTTTACCCCTTATTAGATGGACTACTTATTTGGTAACTTTCACTAGTACTGTTGTGCCTCATGATTTGAAGAATTTCTCAAGAATGATTTATGGGAAGAAAATATCCAAGATTCAGCAATCTTTTGTAGATATTGATGAGAGACTTAAAATACTCTTAAAAGCCATATTCAGTTCCTAATTTCACTTTAAAACTAGTCCTTTAGTTTTCATCTTCAGCTATGAATACAAAAGAAACAGCACCTCTGGTTCTGTAGAGGTTCATGAGAAGAGCTCTTATCTGCCTCTGCGGATTTAACATCTTCAACAGCCACACGGCAAAAATTTCAGTGAAAACAGAAGTGTACCCCCTAAACCGGAACCAAGTTCTGGATAATGGAGACATATATGTATTCATTCATGAATACAAACAGGTCTCAACTTCAATGTATAATGGTGAATATAAAAGTACTTTTTTCATGAATCTAATGGTATTATAATGAAGTCTGACAAATTGAGAAATCACACAAATATATACAAAGTTGCAGCTGTGATAAGCGCTTCCCAGGAAAGTTACAGGGTGCATTGAGAATACCTAACAGCAAGATCTAAGCTAGACTGTGGGTGGATAAGGGTCTGCATCCAAGTGTACGTGCCATCTGAGAAGTAAAAATGTGCAAGAGTTGAACAAGGAAGATTAAGATTGTAGGAAAGTCTAGTTTACTATGGCAAGAGGTATGATATTCTGAGAGATGGCAAGAAGACTGGAATCTGAATAAAAAAATAAAGATAAAGGGGAGAACAGTGACAAAGGATGAATTTGGAAGGGTAGACAGAGCCTGTCTCCTACAGTAAGAGCAGGAACTTTTATTGAGTTCTATTTCTATGCCAGCTATCATTCTGAACACTTTACTTGTATTTACGCATTTAATACAACAACCTTATAAAGGAGGTGTGTTAACATCCCCATTTAGCTGATGATGGAACAGAGTCCGGAGAGGTTAGAGGTCAGCTAGCAAGTGGTTGAGCCAAGATTTAAAGCCAGGCACCTGTCTCCAGAGTCAACACTCTTCATCACTATTCTACACTGCCTCTCCACAATAGAAAAAGATTTAAAGAGTGCTAAGTGTGTGGCCTGCTTTATAGCGTTCTACCCTTCTGTACTGGTTCCTCCACAATGGACTAGATCCACTTAAAAACACAACTTATGGCAGATTGAATGAGTTAATACACATGAAGCACATAATACAGTGTTTGGCACATAATGAGTCCTATAAAGTGCCAAATAATAATGTTAACTTGTTGGTACTGTTATTCTCTTGGAAAGTGAATACTATAAGCTGTGTGTGTGTGGCATGGTTATATGTAAGTTTTTAGAAGACCACTAGCTACAATGGGAAGAGTGGGTTGGGGGGAAGGCATTTTTGGAACAAGAAGACCATAGTTGAAACTACTCAGCTGTCCAGGAGTAAAATAATGGTAGGGCAGCTAAGATGGAAACCTGAAGATGGAGACAAATGGTTGGACTGAAGAAATACTGAATCACTAGGATTTGTTGAGCATTGGTTATTGAAGATGGAGATCAAGGTGTTGAGTATGGTTATCCAGGCTAGGCAAGGAGTTTCCATCCACTGAGGTCGGGATTATTAGTACAGGCTTGGGAGAAAAGATTTTAAGTTCGCTCTTTAATCTGATGAGTTCAAGGACTTTTGACACATCCAAGTAGAGATATGTTAGTTGTTATTATTCTATGCTGCTTTATTACAAAACTAACACAAGCTATCTACAAGCTACAAATTTATCAGTCCTCTGTACCAGAAACTTTAATAGACGTTTTACATCACTTATTTCCGTAACAATGCAAAACTATTAACCATTCCTTACATTTACAGTCACATGTTCACTTCCCTGGAAACTCTATAGCCAGCTTTACTTCTTAAAACTGTAAGAATATTTGGTTACAAACCAAAGGGAAGGAGTCAAATAAGGTTCTTGAATATAACAATGAAGACTTGGAGCTCACAGTATAATACACAGACTTTAAACAGGCAGTTTCAATAGTGATGCGTGTCCCGAAGGAGGAGTTGAATATGTTGTGGGAATATGTAGTGGGGGGCCTAGACTCATTATGGAGATGGGGACATCAGGGAAAACCTCCTGGAGAAAGTGATACTTGATCTGGGACCTAAAAGACAAAGTAGCTCTTTGCCATGTGAAAGGGTTGGGGTAGGAGAAGAGAAAATGGTAACCAGGTCAGAAATACCAGGTTTGTCTGCAGATTCAGATTCCATAGAGTTCTGATTCCTGGCATGTTCAGGAACTGAATGAAGGTCAGGTTGACAGAAGCAGAAAAATAATAAATAAATAAGTAAATAAATAAATAAAGGCAGCCACAAACGAGGCTAAAGAGGTAGGTAGGGCTGGATCGTCTCAGAACTTACAGCCACTTGAGAGACCTCAAATGTTTTCCTAATGACTATAATGGGGGCATGAAGCAAATAATTTCAAACATTTTAGGGATTTCCTCTGCCTATGGTAGATCTTAGCTTTATGGTAAGCTCTTTCTTGGCTTCCAGCTCTTCTGAAATATGCTAATTACACCTAATAGCCTTAATAGAATAGAAAAAGATACAGAACTGCATATTCCTTATGCATATCTATTTACCTACTCACATACCTACCTATTATCTGCCTGTTGCCTTCTCTTTGTTTTGTTTTAGGTTTTGTCTCTTTGATTTTGCTTTCCAAAGAAACATCTGCAATCTCTGTGGATTTTGGTCTTCATCTCACTGCCAATCACACTCCTCCTCTGCTCCACTTTACATGTTTTTTTTTTCCTGTTGTATATCATCAATTGTAACAAAATTGGTGCTCACTGGGAATGTTCATTTTCATTCAAAAGAGGAACATGCACACCTGTTCGTTAGGAAAATGTTATCTTTAAATTAGCAAATCTGAGTCTACACCAGCAAATATGGCTTTAAAGTTTTGGGAAAATGTTGCATTTCACTCAGATACCTGATGGAAGTCTACATTTGGCTAACACACAAATATGCATGCAGTATATGCCTCATTGTTATACATCGACCATGCCTAGAATCTCCATAGAGAGTTTTGTCAAAATGTAATCAGCCCAAAGCACAGCATCCTGCCTATGACAGGAATTGAGCATGTGTCAGCATGAGCCATGAGACAATATACAATCACAGTTCAGAAATGAGCATTTATGTTATTGAATGCTGCAAATGCACAGGCCTCAGATTTCTTTTCTCAATCATGAAAAATCCTACGGAAGTATGCATGTTCAAATAATAGTGATAGAAATATAGTTAAGTTTTGGTTATTTACATTCTCGCTTAAAAAAAATACGAGCCCTATGAACTGAGAGCCTCTCCTTACATTTTCTCAAGTGGTAACACACTTTTGAATGCCTACATTCCCCATATTCCCACTATGACAAAAAGGAAGACCAACTGCTGACTTTTACTTATGTAAGCCAAGAGAATGTGTCTTCTCCATGTTTACTTTGCCACCAACCCCACAAACCCAAGAAGAACAGTGGATAAAACAAATGAAAATAGGGAACTCCTTTTTAAAACATTTTTGAGTATCAATGTCAACATAGAAAGTCTAAGTTCTAGGACCTTTGATGACTCTAATTAACTTGGGAGAATGTTCCGAAGTTACTCTCTTTAGCTTCAAGACTTCTTTCAAGGACTCCACTTCGGAGGAAAGAACTTATCCCTGAGTCTTCTTAGCAGCTTGCAGTGTTCTTGTCGTGACAGTCCCTCATGAACCAAAAGTAAAGGTGAAGGAATTTGATCTGTAGTTAACAGACCTTTTAATGTTTACTAAAATGGACTTTGTTGGTATTTTTAGAGAATCCTTTTTAAGGTTTTTTGTTTTTTTTTTAAGATATGACTGAGTCAAATATGGCGGCTCAGAGCAGTATTCCACATCAACGGAGCTCTGGAGACCTCACGTTTTATATAAAAACAGATGCAGTGTTGATCGTGGAGGAGGGTGAACACATGTAGCAGTTTCCAGATGCATAATAAAGAGGACAGACAGGATCCACCCCATCCTGATGGGATGCTGACAGGATATTACTGCAAAAGTGTGTTCAGCCCTCGTGGACCCTAGACTTATGGTCACACATATGAGTTCCAATCTAAGGAGCGAGCTTAGCATTCTATTACCAGCCATGATTGAAACAAGCTCTGCTGCAGTCTAGCCTAGGAGTTGGTCTACTACCTGGGAAGTCAAGATTAAGTCTTGTAACTTGTTTTCAACCTTCCTCTGAGACAATGGTTCTTTTTCAGAAATATAAGCCAGCCTGGGGAAGACCAGTGTGTAATCGAACCTAAAAATCTCCATCTTACTCCAGATTCAGTATTTGAACCTACATAGCTGCCAGAGTGACAAGTCCAGTGCAAGGTCATCAAACCTCATGATCTGGCTGGTAAAACTATATTCTGATTAAAACATATTGTATAATGAACCATCAAGAACCATAGATAACCCTGAAATCAAACCAACTTTATACAATGTTTACCATATAATAGAGATTCAGTAAAAATTACTTATTAATTAAACTTCCAAGACCTTTTGGGAATTCATTCCAAAACCATATTTCCTAAACCATCAAGTATCAGCCCTGACCTCCTGGGTCTACCATAACATAGGATGTTTTTCAGAATTGACTTTTTATGATCATTGCAGAATATGTAACCTTAGTACTTTTATCTCAAGATAGATAAAAGACTAAACTCACCAAGTGACATACGGTCAGAACACTCACTGTGTTACTTCAAACCAAGCTGACCCATTACCCTTTCCTGAACCAGCCAGTATAATCTCTTCGGTGTGACCCACTTGCCACTCCAGAGAGCAGTAACTGCCGAACCTATGCCTACTGACCTACCAATCTATCCTAACTCCTGACTCTCAGAGTTGCATGAGATCCATGGGTCCCCTCCATGGGATGTCTAGTCACTCAGCTTCTTATTGAGTCCTCCAGTAAAACGAAGCTAGCTCTTCAGAGACTGCTCATTGCACCTTAGCCTGGGAGAATATCCTCCTCATTCTGCGCCATCATCAGCCACCTTTGGGGCTACCTGGATCAAGGTTAAACCTTGATTTTCATGACAGTCTCTCAAATACTTACAACAGTCATGACTCCTTTGAGTCCTTTCCTTTACAGGATAAGGTCTACTTATTACTTTGCCTGATATCAAGGGGAGAAAAGACTTAGTTTACAGATTAGGACAAAAGTAAATAGCTACAAATTCAAGTCTCATGACCAGGACAATGAGAAAGAGAGGAAAAGGAAACCAGGATAGAAAGCACATGTGGTGCACCTGGCTGGCTCAGTCCATGGAGCATGTGACTCTTGATCTCGGGGTTTTAAGTTCAATTCCCACATTGGGTGTGGAGATTACTTAAAAAATAAAATCTAAAAAAGAAAAAGAAAAGATGTGTTTTCAAATTCTCTATTAATCTTCTTATACAGTTTCAAGAGATTCATAGATGCTCCAGTTGCTGGGTCATCATGTCTCATGACCTTGCCTGACCAGACCAGATAACCAGAATACAGAATATCAACTTGGAACCATACTTATCCTCTGAGGTAGGACCGTCCCTGGTTCAGGGCCATTAGGAAGGTCCAACACAGAGTATCTTGATGGGTGGGGATGTGGAATATGGTATTAGAGAAGGAATAAGGAGCATGCCCAGCTGCATGAAGGAAATCTGTCACTTTGTGATAGTCCTGGCTTCTGGAACAAGGTTTTGAAAGAAGATTTATATTTTGTGGATGACACTAGAAGAAAATCAAGGCAAAACTCCAGCCCTAGAGGGACTATTCTATTGGACAGTACTTTAGGACTAAGTCTTAAGAAAGAGTAGAGACTTGAGGAAGTATTGGAGACTGAAATATAATATAGGAGCAAAGTCTAGGGAACAAGGTAAATGCCCAGGGCTCAACAGGGCTAGCCTCGAGAGCAAAGTATCAGTCCCAGGAGAATGGGCTAGAAATAGGCAAATATCTCTTTTCTCAGATAAGAAACTGGGGAAAGACAGAACATGAAGATAAGAGATGTCTCTGGCAATTAGAAGAGAAGACATGCAAAGTTTAGAACAGGGCCTGATGAGTGGGGAAAGAGAGAAAAAAATCTCATGTCTTTTCTTCTCTTTTTCTGAGTATGATTTCAGGAGCCAATAGTATAATTATCATGTTTCTATCTAGGAGCAAACTTACATAGAAATGTTCTAATTTTGTTCTTCCTAAAGTAGGTGATGCATCAGAATCACCTGGGGAGCTTGTTAAATATAAAGATGTGTAGGTATCAAACCAGATCTATGATTCAGAATCCTGAAGGGTCCGGGAATCTGTATTTTTAATAAGATCTCAGTGATGCTTACATATGGCTACGGTTGAAGCCATTGTCTAACATACAAGAAAAGGTTACATTAAAATTGTAAAGAATAGAAAATTCCCCCAAATTAAAAATCTCACTCTCATATGACTTATGTGTCTGCCACACCATAAGGTCTGAAATAGTTAAAATATACCTGTTCTTCATTTGACTTCTGTCTCTAACGCACTCACTTGTCCTTTAAAGTATATTTCCCACTTAATCCCTTCTGCACTGATCTGTTAAATATTTGAACTCAATTGTTCAAGTGATTATTTGAAATTTGCATCTGGCATTTAAGATCCCCAACTGAATAAATACAGTACTGTTAATCAAACAAATTCATTGTGAAAAGGTAAAAACGTGTTCTGTATTAATTTCAGTAACTATTTCAGGCACTCATCAACAAATTAATCCCCAGTATAAGTTAATCATCTAATCCAAAGTCCCTAAAAGTTCACAGTCAAATAAATCAAAACCCCAGCAATGATAGATTCTTGTAATTATCTTTATCAAGTTAATGTCTGTATACAATTACCCACAATATAAGATTATGTGAAAACATTGAGCTCTGGGACTGATTCCCAAAACAACAGGCACTTTATCTTGTAAACTTATAACAACAACTTGTACTTTACAGACCTTTTCATCCACTGGTCTCACTCCAAAGATGAATTAATTTGATTATAACATAACTCCTGGGAACAAAAGCAACCTTCTCAAGATCAAAAAATGCATTCCAATTATTATCTTATGAGAGCCCATTTTTGGTACAGTTTCCTTGAAAATGTGTCTTTCAGTTACAAGACTATTCCCCCGCTGCATTAAAGAAGTGGAGGGGGGAAAGAAATCTCTGGAGAAAAATTTATTTCATAATTTAACTTTATCTCTGATTGGAGGCAGGACTATAAGCCAAACCTCTTCACTTCAAGACCAAGTTTCTGTCTACAATATCACCCAGTAAGTAAGAATAATGGAAGGGGTATTTCAGAGAACACAGAAACTGCACTAGTATTTATGTCTAAGAAATAATTCTTTCTACCCAGCTAATCTCCACTCACTGTGCCCCTTCTATAGTCCATAGAGAGCTCTCTACTCAAAAACAGGCTCTTCCCCCAAATCTTTCTCAGGTATTAAGGATTAGATCCCGATCTCAGTATTGGACTTAATCCTATTAAGACCATTAGGTTGATTTTTATTAATTTATTGAAAGCAAACATAATAATGTTATGTACCAAGCACATAAGTTAAAAGAGATATATGTTATTTAAACTAAAGGATTCTTATTAGAGCAAGAATACTAGACCCATCAGGTAAAGATAAGGAAAGCCTCACCTGTTCATAAAACCAGCTGGGCCTCCCAAGTATTCCCTCCTCCATGCTTGCCACAGAGTGATTCTATCCCCAGAACGTGATCTCAGAGGCAGGCCAGGAAAAATAAATTAGAAGCTAGAGATCTTAACAAGAAAACATGCAGTGCCTACTTCAGCAGCTTCTACCAACTTCTTTGTATGAGTCTATTTTATGCTTTCAAAAAAAAACCCAAAAAAACAAAAAACACCTATTTGAAATGGCGAGTGTTTTGAAAGTTTTGCTAAAAAGAACCAGTATTAATTAGCTATTGCTGAGTGATACAATTCCCCAAACTTAGTGGATTAATACGATAAATATATTTTTTATCTCACAGTATCTGTGGGTCAGGAATTCAGGAACAGTGTCAATGACTGGTTCAGGCTCAGAGTTGTTCATGAAGCAGTACCCCCAAGATGTCCTTCAGAGCTACAGTCACCTGAAAGCCAGAATGGCACTGGCAGCTTCACTTCCAAGGTGGCGCACTCACGGGACTGTTAGCAGGCCTCAGTTCCTCACGCCATAAGTCAGCTGAATATCTTTGTGATGTGCTGACTGGCTTCCCCCAGAGAGAAGACAAGCCAGAGGCCACAATGCCTTATAAATCCTAATGTAAATACCTTCACTTTCTCCATGTTCTATTTGCTAGAAGGAAGTCCCTAAATATAACCAGCACTTAAGAGGAGGGGAATTGGGCTTCACCTTTTGAAGGGAAGGGTCTCAAACCGTTTGTTGCCCTATTTTAAATTAAAACCACCACAGGGTCTTTTCTAGGACTTTGCCTTATTCTGTTTATCATGTCAGGGCAGCTCTATAAGACGATCCATTCCTTAAACTGAATACAATGCTAATCCCATGCATGCCATTATCTCTGGCCTACCTCGGAGGAGAGAGTCAGATAGTCAAGTAACAAGGGATAATGCAAGGCATTATAATTATTGAAACGATTTAAATAATGGTTTGAAATTGTCACTGGCAATTTCAGGACAGTTTGTGAAAAGATCTAACAGGCTTAAACAGTTCTACCTCTACGGACAGTTTGGCCACCCACTAGATTTGTGTCTGGAGAGCTTCAAAGGATACAATAGCATTGGACTGTCATCCTTCTAATCCCCCACACTTTATTTGAGCATGTTCAATTTTGCAGCCTTCTCCTCTCTACTAAGCTGAAATCAATGTATTGACATCTTGGTGGGAGAAGTAGAACAAGAGACCAGCTAAGTTATTCCTGGAGGGAAAACTCAAGAGAGGAGGAGACTTCTTATTTCCACACATCAGGACAGTTAAGGTCAAAATCTGCTAAAAATTCTCTCTGTGGGGTAATGGAGGAGACACATGGACCCCCAGATAAATATTCCTGCCAGTGTTCTGTATTGCATATGCTGCTTGGACCTTTGAGGATGCTCAGTGCAATGAAAAATCAACTAATGAATCTCTCTCTTTCTCTCACTCACTCATTCACACACACACTCATATATACACCATCCTAACTAATAGATCAGGCTCTTTTAGAATCTGTCCTGAAACCGTCAGAACACTTGTATCTTGTATAGAGGTGTAAGGGATCCAAAAGACATTCTCAGTTATGCTGAGTGACACCCTTTGAGAAGCCTCGCAACCCCAGAAGAGTGGAAGTATTTTTTCAAAAGTACAAGAGTGATAATAAAGTGTACATTGTGTTTCATAAGCTGTGCTAAGTTCTTGAAATACATCTTTTCCTCACAATAATGCTGACATACATAATATGATTCATAATAATAAAGATGAATGATATTGTTCTTATCCGCATTTGGTAGATGAGAAACTGAGCCTCAGAGAAGTTCAGTGAGTCACTTGAGGTGAGCCAGCTAATAAGCCGTCCAAAACCAGAAACCATACAAAACCATCCAAAATCAGATCCCATGCTGGTACCTAGCACTGACTTAAGCACAAAATGAATAGATGAAATAATTACTTAGTAGAGGAGAGAATGGATGAAGAAGGAAGAGGAGGAGAAGCCCTACTGTTGACAGTTTTTATTTCTTGTAACGTCATGACCACTAATTACAAGGCTTGATCACTCATTATTTGGACACGTATTTTTGTCTCTGAAATAGACTGGTATTCTGGTAGTTGGGGTCTGTCTCATGGGTTCTCTATTCCCTCCTGAGTACATATGAAATGCTGGAAAAATAACCTCCATGCCACCACAACAAATCACAGATTCTCAGATTTCTCAGACAATTATACTACCTCTTCATATTGTTCAGTAATTTACTCTTCATCCCTCAATTTCTTACATTTAAAATAAAATAGAATCCACCTCTTAAAGTTTTATTAGAGTAAAAACTAAGTGAGATAGTGCTTATAAAGAGATTAGCACAGGCCATCACAAACTAGGTACTCAATGTAATTTATTCTTACTATTATTACAATATACATGTCTCCACTGTTTCAAAATGAACTATATCTAAAATATAAATGTACATATATATGTGCATATGTACATTTTACTATATGTACTACTAATACTGCTAATAAAATAGTAAAAATTACCATTTCTGAAGTATTTAACATCTTTCAGGCACTTTAGAAGATGACTTATATATACCACTAATTTTAACAATGAAGCTTAAAAAGGTCAACTTAATTTATTCATGATCACATGTTCAAGAGTGAGCATATAAACATAGGTCCATGTGATTTCAAAATCAGTGTTATTTCTGCTAAAACAAAGGACAGAATCTAAGCCAGGTTCCCACTCCTCTACTCCCCCACAAGATGTGAAGATCAAATTTTGACCGCGCACACACAGTTACTGCTGGTAGGAATTCTTCTTGCCTCGCAGGCCTATTTCCTGTCTTGGGATACAACATTTCCCGGGGCAGTTCCAACTTCTCAGTGATACACTATCAGCTCTCTGGCATCTGAAGACAGACAGACTAGGAGGAGGCAGTAGCTACTTAGGATCCTGTTGGGACATTGAAAGTCCTCAGTGATGGGAAATCAAACCCAGAACACAGTCATCTCTTCCCACTCTTCTCCAGCTCATCAGATAAAAGCATTTTTGTTTCCTGAAAGAGAAGCCACTGGTCCAGCATATCTCAATACACACTAGTCCATTTACGGCAAGGAGGGAGTCCACTCAGACCCTGGTTACCTGTTCCCTCAGGGACACTCAACATCTCTGCTGTGGCAAAGACATCTAAGATCACCTACTACTGTGTGATCACAAAGGAAACAAATTTTATTTAACAAGGCCAAATGCCAGTTTCTTACACGCTACCCTAACTCAAAGCATTAGGTATAATTAACAGTCATTTTCTCCTTGCTTTTAAAAAATCAGATTAATGAAGCAAGAGTGCTTTTTTTTTTTGATTAATACTAATTCAGAATAAGGTTTTTTTTTTAGTTTTTTAAATTTTTTTATAAACATATAATGTATTATTAGCCCCAGGGGTACAGGTCTGTGAATAGCCAGGTTTACACACTTCATAACACTCACCATAGCACATACCCTCCCCAATGTCCATAACCCCACCCCCCTCTCCCCACCCCCCTCCCCCCAGCAGCCCTCAGTTTGTTTTGTGAGATTAAGAGTCTCTTATGATTTGTCCCCCTCCCGATCCCATCTTGTTTCATTTATTCTTTTCCTACCCCCCAAACCCCCCACATTGCCTCTCCACTTCCTCATATCAGGGAGATCATGTGATCGTTGTCTTTCTCCGATTGACTTATTTCACTGGGCATAATACCCTATAGTTCTATCCACGTCATCGCAAATGGCAAGATTTCATTTCTTTTGATGGCTGCAAGAGTGCTTTTAAAATACAACCAACCTGGGGATTTGAGGGCTGATAACAACATTCACTATCTATACTGCTTTCTGTGTCTTCACATTTAAGCTTAGTTTACTTCTCTGCAAAGTGAGTAGCAAATAGACCATCCTGTTTGAGAGGTGATTACATTTATATTGATTATACTTAATGTGTTGATGGGAATGGGAGTTTATAAGCAAAAGAAGATGAGTTATTGACAATCTTTAATTCCACGGCCTTTTAAAATCTGCTCAGATACTGCGTATCACTCTGCTTCATTCTCTTGTCTCTTCTTATTTTCATAATCAAAATCAGAAAAAATACAAATGAATAGCAATATTGATTATAATAGTTAACAATGACTGAGTGTTTACCAAGGCCCAACCACTTAAAATCTCACTTATGTCTCACAACAGCCATATGAGGGAGGTGTTATTATTTCCCCCATTTTATAGCTGAGAAAACTGAGATCCACAGCTTCTAAGACAACTTTCCCAAGAAGTTCTTACTGCTCATCAAAGGTAAAGGGAGAACTTCCTGACAGGTATGTGTGCCATGGTCTGTTCTTGCCCATCATACCAGAAAGCCTCTGTAAGGAGGAAGGGCAAACCCAGAGTGATGAAAATGTTGCCTCCTCGAACACGTCTGCTTGGGTCAGAGTACTTCCTAACAAGAAGCTCCCAATTCCTGTTACAATTTTCTTGGTGGCCTAGACCTATTTAAAGCTTTTCTTTGGCTCCAAGATAGAAAGAAGCATTCATTCTAACTCTTCCATAAATACTTGCTTAGGCCCTATCTATACCCAAACCTGTGTCAAGCACTGAAGAAATGTCAATAACTAAAGACTTCCTTGCCTCAAGAATTCAGTCTACTTTTTCAGAGTACAAGATGCACATAGAAACACAAAGCTGGGCACCCAGCTCAGAATGACACAGGGACGTACTGATAAAGCTAAGACCTGAGGATGAAGAGGATTTAGGCTAAGGCAAAGTATATTTGTGTGACAGATGGCCTCAGTATCTGTTCTGTTCCTAGCCCTCCAGCACATTGGGAATGTTCCTCTTTATGGGTTTGCCAAAATCAAAAGTAACAATCCCAACCTTCCAGCAGTTAACTAAGAGGAAAGGCAGTATGAAAAGGTAGAAAAGAAAAAAGAACAGAAAAGAAAACTAATAGGACAAGAATGTTATGATGGAGTCATAGCTTCTAGTGACCGTGGCACTCAGAGTCTCACTGAACAGTCCCCTTCCTTGACATCACTACATAAGTATGTATATAAACTGAATGTCAAAGACTTAGTCTTCAGAATGTAGTCAAGAAATGGGGCTCATGGGCTGGTGCTCTTATGGTAGGGTGACAGCCCTTCAATCCCATAACCCCAGTATGTTCTTTTCTTTGGGTAAGGTGTGCAGTTTCTCCAGAACTATATGACTGTTACTCATTGGTCAACTCAAGCATAGGATATATTTACTCCTTTAGGTGCACACAAGCCCAGAGCAGGTTCTGGAATCAGCCTGGGCCTGCAGATATCAAGGAAAATCTACTTTCCTTCCAAATCAGCGACATGCAAACTGACATGGTAAGAATGGAAAATTAGGATTAAAAAGAGCATGCTTCTTTGTTCTTTGGCAGAAACTCTAGTTTCTTTCTTTAGGGATTGACATCCATGGTCATTTTTTTTGTTTACAAAGATCTGATTTTATTTTGGCAAAAAGTAATGGGGTACATTTACCATCCTAGGGGCTGGTAAAAGATAGAAACCACATTTAAGTGTATATATATGTTCATGTGATAAATTGTGTATAAGTCTTTCATAGGAGGAAGTGAATTCCAGCAAAGTGAAGGGTCTATTGTAGATGAAAGAGAGTGAGAGAGAGGGAGAGAGAGAATGAAAAGAAAAGAAAGAAAGAAAAAAAGAAAGAAAGGACTTAATATCTAATTTACAGTCTCAGCTTCTCCCAGGAATAGAATCTTAAACCACTCAATCTGGAATTACCTGGTCAGGCTAGTGAGGTAATCTGCTTGACAGACTCCTGCCATGCCCATTCCCTAAAGGAAGGTGACCTTGCCACAACCAATCTGCTTTTTGCTTGTGTAATAACTACCTTGTCCCTCTCCCTTCTGCCTATAAAAGTCTCTTCATTTTGTACAGCAACTCAGAGCACCTTTCTGTCTGCTAGATGGAATGCTGCCTAATTAATGAATCACTGAATAAAGCCAATTAGATTTAAATACACTCAGTTGAATTTTTTAACAATATGTTTAAAAAAAATGGTGTGTTCCTGACCTCTCATAGTGTTTTGGTTTTTTTGTGTGTGTCTGGATCATAAAGGTTCTGGTAAAGAGTGATGAAATAGGAGGCTAAGGGGGTGAGCAAGGGCCAGGGCTTAAATCATATAAAGAATTTTATTATTTATTTTATTTTTTTTAAAGATTTTATTTATTTGTTTGACAGATATCACAAGCAGAGGTAGAGAAGCAGGCGGGCGGGGTGGGGGGAGAGATGGCGGGGGTGGGTAGCAGGCTCCCTGCTGAGCAGAGAGCCTAACGCGGGCTCCATCCCAGGACCCTGAGACCATGACCTGAGCCGAAGGCAGAGGCCTTAACCCACTGAGCCACCCAGGCGCCCCAATCATATAAAGAATTTTAGATTGAGTTACCTGGTCTAATCAAATCATCCTACTAGTCAGAAGTTCACCAAAGAGAAGAGGCTATCCCACTATCTAAGAAGTAGACTGATTTGCTAGAAGATGTTTGACTTCACCTTTCTGTAGCTTCTGTCTTTCTTCATGGCAACCTAAAAGGGTTTATGAACCTGAAAGGTACTGAGTCACCATCTATGGTCCAGAAGATGCTTTAAGCTGCCCTGGTAAATCACAAGGAAAGAATTTTCTGTGAACACTGGGTCACTATGTCCCCTCTTCCCTATAAGAGGAAGATACAGCCTTAGCCACTGTCCTGTCTGCTTCAGTATCATGCCGCCTTGTTGATACTGAGGTTGGCCTTGTGGTGATACGCTTGGACCAAAAGAATGTGAGTGATTTTGACATATACCACGTTAGAGAAAAGGAATTAGGAAGCACTGCTTTTTTTCTGCTAGCCCTGTTGCTAAACTGGGTCTGTTCCTTTACCTTGGTTCCTACAATGCGGAGATGAAAAATGAGAAGCAAGGCCACAACAACATATAATGTAAGTGAGAAATAAAGTGGCATTGTAAGTCACTAAGAGAGTGGGACTGTGCATCACTGCCGCAAATCTGAATAATATACCTTCTAAGAGAACTCTTTAGATTTTTGTTGCTAGCCATCTAGGGAAAAATCAAACAAGAAGAGAGAGAGAGAGAGAGAAAGAGAAGGGAAGGAGGGAAGGAGGAAGGAAAGAAGGGAAACCAGCTTTGAGTAGGATGGCTATATATGCCTAGGGCTGATATATTTTCATTCTGTATGTCAACTCCTATGATTTTGTAATCTATCTTCCTTCCTTCCTTCCTTCCTTCCTTCCTTCCTTCCTTCCAACAAGATTTCTGTACTCCAACATCAATAGGGAACATCAGCATGATCCATTAGTAATATCTGCTTTTAGCATGGAAATGAAAGGTAATGACACAGGTGACATGTTTGCTGGTCTAGAGCCTCAATGTATCCCACCCTTCCACCCTTTCAAAGAAAGAAAGTTTGTGTTTTCCCCACTATCCTTTGTCTTCCTCTAGATCTTTCCAAATACTTGTTACCTCTCACTGAAATTTCACAACTCTGGTTGTGGTAGCTGGGAGAATGGTGGTAAATGAAGCTGGCTTTTTTCCACCACCAGTTTAAAAACAAAAAAAGTCAGTGTAAACACTCATCCTTTTTCCTTGGATGACTGGTCCATGTGCTCTTCCTCTCTGATTACTCCTTCCTATACTTCTGAAAGAATTGATCCATTTTATTAACGCTAACTGATCTGACATAAAATACCTATATCTCTTCACAGAGCAAAAACAAGTATAGGTACCTCCACAAAACCCTATTTCTGCCAATTCTACTAGCTCATTCAGAGTTAGGCTGGTATATAAACTGTGGACCACAAACATATTTCATGTAGTAATCAGGCAGCCCCCAGCGAATGCCATATTCCTCACAAAAAGCCACCCTCCAACAATTCACTCTCACATTGTTAGAGCGCCATCTACAGGTCACTACAAGTACATTTTCCCACGCCTCTCCGTTGGCCTGCTAGGAGGAGAGTGACATTACAAATTAAATGAGGAAGAAAAAAGGAGGTAAGTCATGTTTGCCCTGTATCTCTATGTTCCAGAGTGCTATCAGGGGAGACTTAATGCTTTATCTCTCTTAGCCATATAAGTGGTTATTATCATTTCCATTTTACAGATGAGAAAGCTGGGCCCCAGGCATGAGTTATTTTGCTCAACCAAGAAGCAGAGCTAGGATTCAAAACCCAGTCTTGCCGTGTCAGTGCGATGCTCCATCCACCAGTTAACACTCTTCAACTCTTGATTTAATTCAGTGCTATCAGATTTCAGGAAACTTTGTTACTCCTAAAAGAATATGTCAACTTCAATGAAGCAAAATAAATATATCTGTGTAGAACTAAATGCACTTACTTAGAGGGTTCCTATCTCTACTTGTCTTTCTCCTCCATGCCAGATATGTACGAAACAGATTTTGTTGGATGAATACATGACTAAATGAATGAAATGGGTTTTTCTCTTGACTTCTTTTAAATTATTTGCAAAATTACACTCCCATAATAGCTACACCCATATCTGACCATTTCTTATATTCTCATTATGTGAAAGGTCTCCGCTGCCATCCACCCCCGCAGTCCACATCAATGCTTGGCTACACAGTCCATACATTTTTAAGCATAAAATAATTCAGAGTTAAAATTAATCAGGACACTTCCAATGTAAAGAAAGCCCGATACGAAATCATTTTTCTATAATAAAAAAGTCATTTAATTATCTAATAACCACCTCCTTCTGCTTTGTTAAGTTTGATTTCCTGATACTAGTTTATATTAACCAAGGTATGACTATACATCTACATATTAATGCTCATTTTTCAGTAGCATGCAGTTAAGCATCTTTAATATTTTTTCTAGGGCTCTGTGCATCGTTTTAATGAGAGTGTGAGCCCTATGAGGACAAGTACTAATCTTTAAATTATTTTATAACTTTCTAATTCCCATTACAATGTCTTCAGCTATCTTATTAAATGTTTATAGCTGACCAAGGATTCTCCCCTTGTCTAGCCAAGAAATATTAATGAGCAATTAAATGTTAAAAAGGAGCAAGAGAATGAAGAGTATATTTTCCCAGAATGTAATTATTGAGGGCTTACCATATTCCAGGAACCACACTGGGTGGTGGGAGCCCACTGTCTCTTGCCTCAAGGATATAGTCTAATGGGATAAAGAGACAATTACAATGCAGTATTCCAGGTCCGGTCGGCAGAGTCTCAGAGGTACTCTGCACTTTGAAGGAAGTCGAAAATGACTGACTGCAGAGGTCTCTAATTACAGAGTTTCCTCCTGAAGTCATGGTAAATGCTATAATGCAATTATGATAAATATTATAATGCAATTACAATAAATATGTGTTGAACTGAATTAAATCAAATTGTTGCCTCACTCTCCAGAAACTCGAATGTGAACCATGGCAATTGGAATTTTAGTTTTGATTCAGGTCTTCCCAATAAGTTGCCCATGGAGCTATTTCAGAAGATTTTAATCAATGAGTCCTTAAGAAATTTTATAAGATGCTGTCCTACTCAACTGGCCCTTTGATTTGCTAAATATATCCATCTAGAAGCTTCTTTAGAATTTTCCCAGGCATTTAAGGTAAAGGAATTTAAGAACCTAAAAAAACGAGAATCTAATTTTTCTGCCAATGAATGATTTAAAGTTGATAATGACAGATAATTGTGTTGGGTATTATACACAATTTGTACAAAATTATGTCACATAAAACTGTCACCCTCAGCAAAACCTATCTATAAATTCTCTTCTCTCAGGCTAGGGGCATATTAAGCCCCTTTCCTATCCTGCTAAGTTAGTTCTCTAAGGGCACAGCCTGTGTCCTTTTTGTTACCATATCCTGGCTCCTGCCAAAGTGGGACACACAGAGTAGGCATCTTACATGTAATGGGATGAGTGAGCATGCGCGGAATGCATGAAAATTATTATAACTGACTATCCCTTGGAATGGCCTAAAGTTCTGTGGGGTTTTTGTACATCTCTCCATCAACCTCCATGTTAGGTGAGTATATCTTCTTTCTTAATTTAAACTTCCTAATTTATCGCTTTCTCTTTTTTTGTTACACAAGTAAAACATGTTTTCACAGACCAGTTAGAAAAAAATAGCAGAAATTTTAAAAATCAAAAATTCTACCACCTAAAGTTAAACAACATTAGTATTTTGTTATATGTTTTTTGAGGTTTTCATATGCAAATACACACTTTTAAAAATACACTTCCTGATGTATGTGTTATTTTGTGACTTATGTATGTACTATTTATGAATAGTAAATAAATATATTTGATGTTACAAATATTCATGTATATTCCCATCTGTAGTGGCTACAGAATAATCCATTGCATATATCTCAAAATTTATTTAATTTGTATTTATTGTCAGACAGCTAGGTTTTTTCCCAAATATTTGCTATTTTAAACAACAACATTGTGATAATGATCTTCATCCTCACTTCTTGTATTCATTTCAGAATGCAAGGAAACTAGGAGAATTGCTTGGCCAAAGGGAAAGACCATTTTATTTTATTTTTTTAGATTTTATTTATTTCTTTATAAGAGATGGAGGCACCAGTGGGGGGCAGGGGCAGAGGGAGAGGGAGAAACAGACAACCTGCTGCTGAACAGGGAGCCTGACTTGGGCTTTATTCCAGGATCCCGAGAACAGGACCTGAGCCAAAGGCCGACGCTTAAAGGACTGAACCACCCAGATGCCCTAGGAAAGACCATTTTAAAAGCTCCTGATGCTTAAGCCTAAATTTCTTTTTGGACTCACCTTGAACACTCACTGTGCCAATCCTAGGTATTATTATTATATAAGCCTCTATGATGAGGAAAACATCTTTTCAATATTCATTTATTTTCTACATTTAGTGAACAAGAACATGAGTCTATAAACACTGTCTAGGTGTATAAAAGCAGATTGTGTAAGAAGGGAGTTTGCAGAACGCCTGGGTGGCTTAGTCCATTAAGCCTCTGCCTTTGGCTCAGGTCATGATCCCAGGGTCCTGGAATCAAGTCCCCTCATCGGGCTTCTTGCTCAGTGGAACCTACTTTTCCCTCTGCCTGTTGCTAGTCTCCCTGCTTTTCCTCCCTCTCCCTCCCTCCCTCCCTCTATCTCTTTCTAAAAAATAAATAAATAAAATCTTATTTTAAAAAAAGTGAGTTCTCAAGTCAGATTACTTGATCCCACATCCTGGTTCAGCTCTTCACTAATTCTGTTCCTCAATCAAGTAGTTATATATATATAAAATACATATATTATATAACTTCATTATAATTTCAGCATAACTTCATCATGCTTCAGTTTTCTCATCTGGAAAACAGGATAATCAAAATATCTGTCTCTTAGGGCTGTTTCTGAGGATTACATGAATTGATCCATTAAATGAATTCAGAATATTACCTGGCACTTGTAGGCATTTAATAAATGCTACACATTCTTTCCTTCTTTCTCACACTGAATTATTTTTTTTAGCGTCCCTTGCAATTAGGTATGCCCATGAGACTAGAATGTGAAACGAACTGGTATGCGTCACTTACTGGCTTGACCCACATATACCTTTAAGACATGATTTATGATTTTCATCCATTTCCCCATCAGCGAGCTGAAGAGAGAAAACTCCAAGGATCTAGAGCAGGTAGAACCACAGGATGGAAGGAGGCTGGATCTGTGAATGAATGTAGGGAACAAGAGCTCCCCCCGCACAGACCAAAATGAACTGTCAGTACATCAATGAGAAATAAATGTACATTGTGTTACGTTTCTTCTTTTTTTTTTTTTAATATTTATTTGACAGAGATCACAAGTAGGCAGAGAGAGAAAGGGAGAAGCAGGCTCTCTGCTAAGCAGAGAGCCTGACGTGGAGCTCGAACCCAGGACCCTGAGATCATGACCTGAGCCAAAGGCAGAGGCTTAACCCACTGAGCCACCCAGGTGCCCCATTGTGTTAAAATGGTTTGTTGCTCCTGTTACAGCAATTAGCCTTTCTGGACTAACAGAGTTGCCTATTATTATTCTCTTATCAGGTACTGTCTGTTTTAAATAAGAGAGAATTTTGAACTCAAAATATGATGGGAGGATAGATGAAAGGAGTTCAGAATAAAAAATTTGCTGCAGAGAGTCTACAACTTGATAATATATGAATTCAAGGGTCATTTATCCATCTAGAAGGTAATTTATCTCATCTCTTTCTTAGATTCCCCGTTTGACTCCAAGCAACAGAAGTTAATGTCAATACAGCCAAATGGGTTTACTCAACTTAAAAACACAGATACCTCATATCCCCTCTTAACTTCACTGGTGAACATTGTTTTCTTGCATTTACTGTAACATTTGGACCATAAATACCACTGAAGTAGCTGAGAAAATCCAGGAGGAAACATTCTTTAGGAAAAAGGAAGAAAAAAAAAAAAGAAAGGAAGGCTATTGCATAAAAAAAAAAAAAAAACAACACCAATGACGGAAATTTCCCTATAATGGTTCTAAAATGTCTAAAGCAAAGTCACACCAAACAGGAAAGTATTTCAATGTTTTCCTCTTGAGGAAAACAAACATGAAAGAAAAATCCTCAATTTGGGGTACTGTTCGTTTTGCAAAAATGTTATTTGTTACCACAGGAAGGGGAAGGAAAAAGGATACCAAGGATAATGTAGACTATATAAAAACATATATATGTCATTTCATGAGTGCTGCGGCAAAAATTTATTGAAATATTAAACACATGATTTGTTTTCTAGGTTAGAGCTTCCAGTTGAGACTAGCTGAAATATTTCCAAAGTATTTGACTCTGGAGGGACTATAAGATATTAAATAACACTGTCAAATGAATCTTTCTAAATATAGAATTAAATCGCTATCCCCTCACATTTGCATCCTGCTGTGCAATGTGTTTTGCATAGAGGAAGCTATTATCAGCACCCCCACAAAGACACTTAAATCTGGAAAAGTTAAAGGGCTTGTCCAGAGTTACCTGGATAAAGTTATAAGGCAATTCAAGCAATCACTCACTAAGTATTGTGTGGCTTCAGTTTTCATGCTATGAATATTCTGAAAATGCTTCAAGAGACAGCTATGATCAAATTAGTCAATGTAACAGTTACAGATATGCCTGGGAGAGAAAAATGTGAACAACAGGTTGCATCTGAATTAACCCCGATTTATATCACAGGAAAGGACAAACGAATCACTTAATGAGCAATGGGTTAAAACCTAATCCAGTAATTTCAGTGAGAATATCTGAAATACGAAAGGTTTACCAAGTCCCACTCTAGTAGCTTACTATTTACAGGAAAGAGTAAATAAAACTAATTTTTAGACAACTAATGTGATTTAGCAGGGCTTTTTGGTCTTTAAATGGCATGATTTAACCTCTGCTTGTCTTCCTGAGCAAGAGCTATGTAACATACATTTATATGTTTAAATCTTGTTTCCCATTTATTTTCATAATTCCATTTTAGATATAATTCTCTAGAAAAGGAAGAGCAGCTAAAAGACCTTTTTATGAAATCACACAGATAAAATAAAAACTTGTAAGTGACCATGCATTTAAAAGAAAATCATACTTTCTTGAAAATGTAATAAGAATATTTAGAATATTTGAATATTTGGACTATAAGAGTATTTGCCATAAGAATATTTGGAATATTCTTATTTCCAATCAAAACACAAAAGAGAAATTTAGAGTACAAAGTGAAAGGCATTTCAACTTTTTTGTTATTGTTGTATGATTTTTGTGCTCAATGGACAAATACAAAACAGAACCACTAAAGAGAGAAATGCTTTCACTTCTCAGTTGGTTTGGGAAATATGCATTGAGTACCCTCTTTATTACGAAGAATGCCAGCAGGAACAGACTTCACCCAGAAGACTCAAATGAAGAGACTTTAATAAACCAACTACTTAAGGAGGAAGTGTGAGCACGACTAAGAGAATGAAAAACAAATGCAGATGTTAGGCCAAGCTTTCTTTCCCAAATCAGGACAGAGAAGAGCACAAGTACTCAAATGGTCAAACCTGCTGTCGTTGTTCAGACTGACACCCCACTTTTGTTTTGCCATCTTGGGAGATAAACTTGAAGAAAGACATTAACAATTACATTATCTTTCTCAATGCTATCATCGTCATCATCATTATCATCACCATCATCATCCTCATAAAATATTTATTGTTTACTCAATGTTGAGAGCCTGCTTGGTGCTGAATAATTGTTAGAATGATCAGTCTGGAGTTAGTATGGGGGAAATGAGAGGAGAGCAAAGAGAAATCATGAGCCCAAAGGCAGGGGAAGTCCTTAAGAAGCAAGAGAAAGGGAGAAGAAGAAATGGAGAATCTGTGCGGACCAAGGCAGGGACAGCCAGCCATCTAGAAAAGGTGAAAGGACAAGGTGAGACCAAGAAACAGAGGAGGAGGAGGGTCCATGGATGTGATGCATGACTGTAGCTGAAGGGTTGTAAGAGAGAGAAAAAGAAGACATGTTTTCCTAAGGTTCTCATTCCAAATGCCCACAGGAATAATGAGGCCATTGGTAGCTAAGGAAAGAGAGAAGAGTAGCGAGGTTAGAAATTAGTGTGAAGGAATAATGAGGCATTTTTTATCTCACTGGATATAAGAAGAGGAGCCTAGTCATATACACTTGGATTCAAGTCCTGATTCATTGTGGGAAAATGGGCAAGTCTGCATCTTTGTTTCCTCACCTAAAAAACTATGCTAACTTAGTGCCCTCCTCAAAGAGCTCTTTCTCAGTAGTAGTAGTAGTAGTAGTAGTAGTAGATGACTTTATTTTTTTCCAACAGTTTCAAGTTTGTGAAACACGGAGCAGAAAGTACAGTCCAATATACCACCTCGCTCCCCTGCCAACTTCCCTTACTCACATCTTGTATTGTGTGGTGTATCTGTTACAACAGATGAACCACTGTTGATATATTATTGTTAAGTGAAGTCCGTAGTTTATATTAGGGTTCACTCTGCATTATATGAGTTTGGACAAATGTGTAACATCCATCCACTATTACAGTATTTCTCAGTACAGTTTCACGGCCCTAAAAATCTTCCCCACTTCACCGCTTCGTCCCTGCCCTCTGCCCCAAACTCATGGCAGCCGATGATCTTTCTTTGGTCTTTATAGTTTTGTCTTTTCACAGTGTCATGTAGTGGGAGTCGTATGGCATATAGCCTTTTCAAACTGGTCTCTTTCCACTTAGGAATATACACTTTGTTATTTATATGGTTTGATTAATGGCTTGCAGACAAATACTACACAGATGCCAGTTGTTACTGTTACTCTTAGCACTGTTATTATTTCACAAAGGCTTCATTTTCCTACAGCTTCAAAAAGGAGATCATGCGTTTTTCTGGAGTCCTAAGGGTCCTGTTTGTTGGTCCCCTTGCTTTTTCTCCTTCCTTTCACTCCCAACCTTTCTGTTATATTTATTTTACTTCTAATTAGCTCATTCAATCCTCTTCTCCCCTCTAAACTGACAGAGAGAATAAGATAAACAGGAGAAGAGGGTGCTATGAGAACATGTTCCCCAAGATGGGAGTAAGGGTCAAGGGCTTGATACAGTCCTACAGCTCTCTCACACAGGGACTTCCGTGCTTGCTAAAGGGAGTCTGTATTTAAATTATTCCCTATCTTGGTGGCAACTGGGTGGCTCAGTCAGTTGAGCATCCTACTCATGATTTTGGCTCAGGTCATGATCTCATAGGTCCTGGAATTGAGCCCCACATTGGGCCCTGTGCTCAGCAAAGAGTCTGCTTGAGACGCCCTCCCCATTCATCTCCCTTTTCCCCTCCCCCACTCACTCTCTCTCTTGCTCTCTCTTTTTGAAATAAATCAATAAATGATCTTTCAAAAAATAAATTATACCCTGTTCTCAACTTGAGCATATTAAGCTTTGTGTAGCTGAGAAGTCTCAAATGGATTTAGATAGTATGCCGAATATGTTACTCGAATATGTAAAATTCAATATCTGATCATGAGTTTTTGAGATAGCAGGTACTTACTGAAGCCCAACCCACACTGGAATGAACTTTACCCTAATTTTCCTCTAGAAATTTACCCTAATTTTCCTCTAGAACCCACAGTTCTACCTGAAAAAACATCAACACAGTATCTTATGAGTCGTCCTGAGGACTTACTCCAAATAAGAAAAAAGAAAATTATTAACAAAAAGCAACTGCCGTTTCTCCTCTGGCTCATCTCTGGAGTGTTCAAAGCCTGTCTTTTCATTCCTGAGTGTTTTTCTGTTTGTTTCATTTTTTTATTTTTAAACTAACGATAATGATACTTCGCTGATGTCACGCTAGCAGAAAGGTTAAGCGGAAACTTTCCTCTAAAACCAAGATGTTCCTTTAATCCACGGGGAATCCTTAAAGCTAGATACTAATATGTCCTGTAATTAAGAAATAATGAGCTTTCCACCATGATTTATTTCCATAGATTTAGATTCGATGCTGAGAAGCTACAGTTTAAATTATTGCAATGCCCAATGGTAAAAACTCCTATAAATCCTCAGAGGTCAATTTTAAATAAACTTGCATTTCAGCAAAAATAAAGTTAATGAAGATGTCCTTCTTCTCTTTTCCTTCCACACAAAGTAAAGAAACCAGGCAGGCAGGCAGATGCGGACACAGAGTGTAGGGAGGAGAGAGGGAGAGAGGGAGGGAAGAAGAGAAAGAGAAAAAAGGAACATTAATATGAAAAAGCATTACTGTGAGATCTTTAGGTAGTGTCTCTGGTTGGGTCTGCGCCTCTGAAGTCTGAAGCAGTTCCATTTCCATTCCTCAGGGTGCCTGCGGTGAACTGAGCAGTAAGAAAAAGAATGAATGACAAGGTCAGAGGCCCTGATTAAGATACTTCTCAGCTGCCCTGAAGGATTAACGATGACTGCTCAGGGCAAGAAAAAAAAGGGCACTGTTCACTCACAAGAAACGGAAATTTAGCAGATCCAAGCAGCTCTTAAATGCAACCGTTAACAGCACAGACTCTGGAAGGAGATGGCTTATTAGCTGTGTGAACTTGGGCAGTCTGCTTAATCTCTCTGAGCCTCATTTTCTTCAACAGTAAAATGTGGTTCATGATTCCTCCCATAATAGACTGTGTAAGTCAGTGTAAAAAGAACAATGGTACTTAACACGTTTCCACTTTTAAAAAATTATATATTTTATTAGTTGAGTGGGCCTCAACTGATCTTCAAAGAAGCCTCTAGAATGAGGACAGGATGGAAGGTCACAGAACCCTTGGCTTAATTTGGGACACCCTGACATAGGGTAGACCATGTGTGGGTCTGGGAACCTTGAACCGGGGAGAGGATATTTTCTTTGGAATACACAAAACTGGGATGGAAAAATTAAAATATCATAAATATGATAAACGAGAAGATTCATGAAATTCTGTGTTATCCTAATTAAGGTCAAATATATTTCTCTATCATTCTGTAACAAGAAAATCACAGGATATTGAGAAAAATAAAATTAGATCCTTCTTAATAAACTTCACACCAAGCAAAAGTAGAATAGTCTTGCTTCTCACAGCCTGCAGAACTTGAGTTGAATGAAAGTGTTAAAATCATTCATTTTTTTTTTACTTTAATATTTTTATCAGTTTCTGGGGATATAATAATGTATATAAAAGACATGCTTTTTTTGCTTCATGGATCTGATAATCAAATAGGGGAAGAGAATCATGCATAAGTAGTCACACAAATAAGAAAGGTAACTTAAAAAAACAGCAGTTACTCTTAAGCGATAGTGCAATGTAAAGGTATTCTGATATAGACTGAGAAGACCCCGCTGGAGAAGGGCAACTATGTCCTCCCTTCCTTAGCATGGGCTCTGCCAGAGACCAGGCTGCAGTAACATGCCAGGCATAGGTCGTTTATTTAGTAGCAGGCATGAAAGACAGAGAGCAAGAGAGCCAAGGAGGTCACATTATAACATGTACTGCCATTCCAGACACAACTGGCCGCTCAGTCTCATAGAGGCAGCTGAGAAATCTCATGAAATGCCTCTATGCACCATCTGCCTGAGGGAAGAAAACAGAAAGCATTTGTCTATGGCCTTCCGTCCCACAGTAGTCCAAAGTTGCTCCATGGAGGTCTCACTTCCCCACATTCTGGGATGTGCATGCATGAGTGCCTAGAATTGACTACGCCCCAGGCCTGCCATGCCCAGAGCAGAGAAACCCCGGGGCAAAGCAAGAGTTATGGGGTATGTGCCACAGACAAGGCTGTGCCACTTACACATGCGCAGAGCTGGTCCCTGAAGCAGGGACTGGAATTAGAGGAAAGGCCAAGAAGGTCTGATGTGGAGCACAAGACAATTCTAATATAGCTCCTGTCTCTCAACTACCCCACATTCTACTCCAGATTCTTCTTTCAAAAATTTTTTATCATGGCATTTCCAATTATGAAAACCTGCTAGTGGCTCTCTATTATCTTAACAAAAACAAAACAAAACAAAACAAAACAAAAAAACAAACAAACAAAAAAACCCCAAAAGCCAAACTCTTCAATATAACACTCAGGCCTTCCCCACTATTTTTACACCACTCTTTCACATAAACCAAAGTCGTCTTCACTGGCAACTACACTTCCCAAGAATACAGAATATGAATCTTCCACATAATACGTTCCAAAAGTATTTGTGAACTACATCTCTACAGTGATATTTATGCTATATAAATTAGGATACATATAAAATTTAAGTAACATATCCATCATAACCATAGTTCTTTTTAGCTTGATCAAAAACATTTTCAAGGACTGTGTTAGAAATGCCAGTCAGAACCTATAATATCCTCAACCATTTTTGAGAAAACCTGCTCTGTACATTGCTGTTAGAGCCAACTGTATTGTGTACCATGTAACTAGGCACCTGCCCCAAGGCAGACAGTTGCATTACAAGTACAAACCCAATGAGAAAGAAGAATTTGAGATTTCCAAGATCCTGATTAGGATAACCAGGTAAGAAGTGTTACATTGAGCATATTGTAGGAGAATCAAATCTGAAGACTTAATTTTAAGTTTGCATTACTCATGAAAGCCTAGGGAAAGATCATGAAGAGATAGAAGATACAGAATTTCAGACTCAGGAAAGAGGACTGAACATAGGCAAACATATACAAGGGGCTGGGAAAAAATGGAAATGGATAAAACTGACGAAGGAGAAAGATAACAAAGAAAAGTGAAAAATAGATTTCTGAGGAACACCAACATTTGAAACATAGCTGGAGTAACAGGAATTAATGAAAAAAAAATCATGGCTTATGTGTCTTGTGAAGTACTTAACTGTATCCAACAGCAGAGAAGTACTTTGATAAATTATAATTAAATACGTGATAGCCATTAACAATGATATTTCAACAAAGTCTTCATGATATGGGGAAGTATTCAGGATATAATAGTAAATGAAATGATAAAATCCCTGTATTTTCTTTCTTTTTTAAGATTTATTTATTTGAGAGCAAGCGAGCGTGCGCATGAGTGGAACAGGCAAAGGGAGAGGGAGAGAAATCCCAAGCAGACTCCTTGCCGAGTGAAGACCCTGATGTGGGATTCAATCTCACAACCCTGAGATTAGAGCCCTAAGATCATACCCTGAACCAAAACCAAGAGTCCAAAGTTTTACTAACTGTGCTGCTTAGGCACCCCTAAAATGCCTATATTTTCATTCCCCTCCCAACTCTTGTATGTGTGTGGGGGAAAAGGAGGGATGGAGGCAGGCCCTTGGTAAAATAAAGAGACAAAGATATTTATGTTGTTCTCTTTGCTTGCACATATTTTTCAAGTTCTCTACAACAAGCATGTTTTCTCTTATAATTTAAAAAGTTAACTTAAAATTGTAATTATAAAAATGCATAATATATTTGAATAGAATGAGAAGCCAACTCTGTTAATAGGAAAAAAGAATCCAAGAGTCAGGAATATCACTGATCTAAGTTTATCCTAGATAAACTGGCTGTTCTTTGTGAAATCAGAGAGGTTTATCTGTTCCCTGGCATTCTCTCCTCACTTAAACTCTAGGGAGACAAAATCACGCCAACAACTAAATTTAAGAAGGAGATGTCTCAGGGACTACAATGAAAATTTCCAGTGCCAACCTGTCATTTCAGGCCATCCTGTGTTTCAGTTATATAAGCTCAATAAATATTATGCTGATGTTTTTTCAAATTCAGGAGCCGTTTCTTCCCCTATTGCTGTCAGCATATTTCCTGCATATTAAGAAGCAGCACCATATTTCATATGAAATATAAGCTTCATTTTTAAGTAAGTTACAAAACTATAAATGTGCAATTTGCTCAAGAATATAGGAATTTAGAATTTTCCTATTTTGGCTTTTGTACCAAACCCAAAAGTGATGAAGCTGATTAAAACTAACATGCCCCCTTTCCAACTCACAAGTTCTTGCTAGTCAATAAGCACTTTGCTTTCATCTCTCTCATGCTTCTCCAAATTCTAAACCTTTTCAGCCTTCCATTACTGTTAGCTGATAACATTCTTTTAATTCAGTAGTATTTGGGGATGTCTGAGCCTTATACTTAATTTTGAGTACTTTGTATATATAAATGCTCTTCTATAATTACCTTCCAAAATTCTCAGAGGATTTGACAATGGAATATTACATTCCCAAAGTCTATTTCCTGTTTTAACAACAGTGAAGGTCAAAATCCTCATTTTATTTCCTTTCTAGAGCTTTGTCCACTTCAGATAGAGGAATTATATTTTTTTCTTCTCCACATAAATCTAGGAACATTGCAACTGTTGCCAGGAAAAATAAATTACAGTTTTAAGCTGCAAATCTGTAGGTTTAAAGGTGCACCTTCCTTCAACATTATTTTAAAAGAAAAATACTATATTTCAGCCAGCCAAGAAGACAGGTTCTTGGGTCTACTTCCCACTATTAAGTTCAGTTCTCTGTTTTGGAATGCCTAAAGGAATCTTATGATTCTTTCCAGAAAAGAAGTACAATTTAAAATCCTTGGACATTGGCCTCAGTGAATAGCGAGGTGATTGACACATTAAAATGCCATTATTTCTCAAGACTATTTCCATGTATTTTTTAATTTATTATTTTTATTATTTTTATTTTTTATTAACATATAATGTATTATTAACCCCAGGGGTACAGGTCTGTGTATTTCCATGTATTTTTATACTGTCTCTCTTTCTGTCTTCAATGCATGACCAATTACATTGTGCATACAACCTTGCTGTAAATATTTAACTGGAAATATAGAACTTGAATTGTCTTTATATATCTAGAATTTTTCAACTGTGTTGCCTTTATAAAATGTGGTTTGGAAGAGCAATACTTACATTTTGTGTTCTTTCCAGAGAAACCACCACTATGTCGGATTACAGAAATAAAAACTAAAATACTCAAATATGCACAGACAAACCTCATTCACATGAATGGGGGGGCAAAGAATCAGGTTTACAATGTGCAATTTTTTGCTCAGATATATCTTCCTTGAAGAACCATTTTTTAGCTTAAAATACCTTAAACGTATGTGTAGGGAGCTTTTTCCGCGTCAATGTTTGTGAGGATTAAGGATGTCTGACTTTGTTCAAAATGCAGATGTCTGAACCAAGTCATCGACTTCAGAGAAAATCAGTTAGTCTTATAAAGAAACTGCTCAACTGACCTACTTGCAATCAAATTACTGATAAGAGGACCAGAAGCTGAAAATGATGATGAAAAAGAACTTGAAGTTATAGACTATGGAGTTGTAGGGTTGGTTTAGTTGGAAAGACTTAGAAAGATGGTGTAGATAAGAAGTATCCAAAGGCAGTACTTAATAAGTAGAAAAGAGTGGTTTAGAGTTCTGAAATGGAATACAAATACCAGGCAGCCACCAAGTAAGTAGGTAATTATTGGGGCATATTTTTCCTCCAACACTGTTAAATTTGAAACTGGGACATAAACAGTACATGGAGCATGATCCCAATAAAGCCAAATCAAAATAAAAAAACTACCCGGGATTACTTATGGGAGGTAAGATTATGGGATACTGCAATATTTGTTCATCACTGTATCTGAAATAAGCACTTAATAATTATTTTCATCTTCCATCCAGCTTTTTCCAGTTTCTACAGTAAATAAATGGTACCTTGTACTAAAAAAAAAATATATTATTTAAAAACAAAAACATACTTGTGTCTGAAATGATCAAGATCAAGAGTTGTGGTAGAAGATCAAGAGTTGATGGCTCAGCAGTCTATAGCTGCTAGGTAATTTTTCCCCCAGGGAGATGTAAATCTAGATGAATAGGGGATTATATGGAAGAAATCAAGGAGATTTTCTTAATCCAACCGACAGCTTCTGATCTTGACTGTACAGAAAAGTCTCCATTAGCACAGCATCAGAGAGCAGTAGAAGGCATATTCCAGGCTGGAATCATATGGATAACAGTGTTGCTATGCATAGGGATTTATCTTCTTAATTGTCCCCTTAAACCACGAAGTCAATTATTTCTCATGTATGGAAGACACAATAGCATCATAGTTTACTCTACTGGCCAAGGAAACTTCTCAAGTGAGAGAAGTACACAACCTGTAGTTGAAGTATTCCACTGGACTCTGCCTTTCTAAAGCTTTAGCCCCTGGGTAAGAACTCCCAAGAGTCTGGGTCTCTGTGTATATAATGTAATGTAATCTGCTTTTCCTACATCTCCAAACCCTAGTTTTGCTCATGGACATTACAACTTTTTTAATGGCCAAAGTTTGTCTTGAACACCCAGCCTCACCCTTCAGCTTCCTATTGTTAAGTCAGCAGATTAACAAACTTAATTCCACCTGCAAACTCAGTTCCCTTTTGCCAGGTAATCTTACATATGTACAAATTCCACAGATTAGGACACAGATACCTTTGGGGGACCTTATTCTGCCTACCACACATCAATTCATCCATTCATGACTCTCAGCAAGCTCCAAGCAGAAAAATAGGAAGCAAAGTATACCTAAGAACAAAAATCACATGTAGACACCAAACTACTGCAATATGGTTTTTGTTTTGTTTTGTTTTTATTTTTAAGTCTTAGAAGCAGCTAAGAGTGGTGGTGAGGGAGGGAAGATACATTATGTGTATGGTAACAACCAAGAAAATGTCAGCAGAATCTTAATCAGAAGATTATTAGAGGCTAGAAGACAATGGAAAAGCAGTGAAAGAAAAACAGTCAAACTAGAATTCTATATCCAGTGAAAATACCATCCAAAAATATAAGTCAAATAAGTTTTTTTCATAAAAGACAACTAAATCATCTTTAATGAATTTGCACTGCAAAAAAAACTTTTTTAAGTTTCTTAGGCTGAAAAAAAGTAATAGTAGATAGAAATCTGATGGTGCAAGAAGGATTGGAAAACACTGCAAGAAGTAATACATATAGAGTGCTTTAAAAATTATTCTTAGTATATGATTTTTAAATGTGTCTAAAAAATTATTGATTCCTTAAATTAAAAATAATGTACTGTAATGTGTGGTTTAAAGAAATGGAAAAGTAAAATATATGACAAAAAATTATGAAAGGCATCAAGACAGTAAATGGAGCATACATTTATAATATTCTTATACTGGCAAGAAGACTGTTTTGTGAAAGTAGATGTTGTTAAATTAAAGATTCATGTAATAATTTTAGAATTACTGCTCAAAATAATTAATGGAAGTAAGTATAATTTTAAAAGTCAATAGAGGACATACACTGTATACTAAAAATACTTCATTAACACAAAAAAAATGGAGGATAAAGGAAGAAACAGAGGAATAAAAGGTCAATGAACTTAGAGAACTTACAGGATGAGAGGACATACATAGATACATAAATCAATAATGTTGTAAATGGCATAAAGAATCTAATTAAAAGGCAGAGACTGTCAGACAGGATAAAAACACAAGATACCAAACTATACTTCAAGAATGAATAAAAATGCAAAACATTTGAAAATAAAAAAGGTAACTATTATACCATATAGACATTGACAAAAAGAAAAATGGTATAACTATATATTATTAGAAGTGTACTTCAAATTGAGGAATATTATCAGAGACAAAAAAAGACATTTCGTAATGGTAAAGGAGTCAATTCCAAAGACAAAACAATCTTAAATGTATATACAATTAGTATTAAAGCTCCCAAGCAGAAATAGAGAATACCAGAGAGAGAGAAAGAGAGAGCACTGTCAACCAGCTGATATAATTGACATTTAAAAAGCACTACATTTAATGACAGCAGAATACAAGTATATAAGGAACATGCCTGAAGATAGATCCTTTTTTGCCATTAAAAAAATCTAAGTAAATCTCAAAGAATTGAAATTATGCAGACTATAATTAGAATTAGAACTTAGAAATCAATAACAAAAAGGTATTTAAAAAAATCTCCAAACATTTGGAAATGAAATAATCAATTATAAATTACCATGCATCAAAGTCACAGGTAAACCAAAAAATATTTTCAGCTGAATGAAACAAAAACACATCAAAATTTTTATGTTACAGGTAGCTCCTACAGAAAAATGTAATGCTTTAAATGAATGTATCAAAAGAGAAGAAATTCGTAAAATTGGTGATTCATGTGTCCTCCTTAAGAATCTCAAAAAAGAATGGGTGAAATAAGTAATGGGGGATTAAGGAGTGCACTTGTTACCAACACCATGTGATGTATGGAATTGTTGGATCACTGTAGTAAACACCTGAAAGTAATATAACTTTGCATATTAACTATATTGCAATTAAAAAATTTTTTAAAGTTCCTAACTACTGTAAAAAAAAAAAGGATCTCAAAAAAGATTAAGAACTAAAACTAAAGTGAAAAGGAAGTAGTAAAATAAAGACAGAAATTAATGAATGAGAAAACAAATTATATAAAAAAGTCAAAGATTTATTCTTTATAAAGAGTAACAAAATTGATAAATTCTTATTAGAACAGAGCAAGAAAGAGAGAAATATTAATTATCAATATCAGAAATTAAATGGGGGCAGCACTATAAAACAAAGTATTAAAAATAACAACAGGATATTATAAAAATTTTATGGTGAAATGTTTTATGACTTAGATGAAATGAATAAATTCCTTAAGAAACAAAACTTACTAAAACTGACTGCATTAGTTTGCTATGGCTGCCATAACAAAATACCACCGACTAGATGACTTATCAACAGAAATTTATTTTGTCATAATATAGAGGCTGAAATCCAAGATCAAGGTGTTAGAATACCTTGGTTTGTTATGAGACCTGTCTCTTCAGCTTGCTATATCCATACACCACCTTTTCTCCATGCATGTGCATCCTTAACATCTCTTCCTCTCTTTTAGGACATTACTCCTACTAGATTAAAGAGTCACCCTTATGACCTCATTTAACCTTAATTACTTCTTTAAAGACCCTTTACCCAAATATAGTCACACTGGGGGTAAGAACATCAACATATGAATTCTGGGGAGACACAATTCAGTCAATAATGTCCACTAAACAAGAAGTAGAAAATCTGAATTGCCTTATAATGATTAAAGAATTTGCATTCTCGGTTTTAAAATGTTCTGTTTCTTTTTTTTTCTTTTTTTAAATTTTTTATTTCTTTTCAACATAACAGTATTCATTGTTTTTGCACCACACCCAGTGTTCCATGCAATCCGTGCCCTCTCTAATACCCACCACCTGGTTCCCCCAACCTCCCACCCTCCACCCCTTCAAAACCCTCAGATTGTTTTTCAGAGACCTAGGCATGTGTGTTACAGAATTGTACAATTAATATCTTTGCATGTGACTGCATGTAAATTATATCTAAAGCCACAGGCTATGAGTGAGTTCCCACTTTCAATTATCCCTAAGGTCAAATCTACACCTACCCGTGTTAAGGTTTGGTTCCCAAAGCCAACACAGTTCTTTTTTATGTTTAAATTAGTCCCAGCTGGATTCTGTCCTTCCCAAGTGAAGAGGTGTGTATCAAAACCAGGAGAACCATTACTTTTTTCCTCTATTGTGTTGCCTTCCCTCCTGACCTGGAAAAATGCATGTGATTTGATCTTCCTCTTGTGTGTCCCTTCTTGAATATTAGTACCGCCTTCCAACAAGCCAAAGCCAGAAATGTAGCCATTTCTCTTTTCCCCAACATCCAATCCAACCTCAAGACTTATAACACTACTTCCTAAGTATCTCACTAAGTCATCAAATCGGACCAATTTTGAGAATATATGAAGTATTTCTATTAGTTAATTTGAAGTATTTTTATTAGTTAATTTGAGAGATTCTTACTATTGAAGGAGCAGGATTTATTTCATATCCAATAAATTCCCTTTAGATTACATCCCTGATGATTTAAAGTTTCTCTGGGTCCTCTTTCCCCTGTGGGTCCCCTACCCACTTGGTGTGCAAATCCTGAAATGTAGGAGTCTAGGATGGGGGCATTTCCTATTTCCAGAAGCATCAGATGACCTACTTTGCAACTGTATTGTATTCATTTATTACTTGGACTTATTAAGGAGACACAATCTTCACCTCCTGGCACAGAAACATAAATGGCAATAATTAAATGTGATTATACTGAGAATATTAAGATTTTAATCCTTAACTGGAAGATAAAATGAAAGGTAAAATAATCAATCAGGCAAGGAAGCAAGCCTCCAAAATTTGTACAACCTACACAGAAGATAAATTCAGCAAATATTATAAGTACCAAAAATTAAGCAGGATTGTTTTTGGTATTGGGGCACTCAGTCTTATAAGGGACACACACAAAAAAAACATCAACTCCTACATGTGGAATGACATATACACAAATAGTTAATAGTTTTTTGTTCAAGACAGAGCATTGCAGAGGTACATTGGGTAGTGGTAAATAGCATGAGCTCTGAAACAGATCACTTCAGTTTAAATTCCCATTCTACTCCTATGAAATTGTGGAACCTTGGATATGTTACTTAATTTTGGGACCTTGGTTTTCCATCTGTCAACAGAGTTGTAGACCTGATTATGTTTTATACGTGTTATAATATATGTTACAATATATTTTACATATACATAAAGCATGTTTAAACTAGTAACTGAAACTCTAAGTGCAACATAAGTTTTTAAGTAGGTAGGTAATATGTAATTTTTCTAAGGAAACGTTAAATGTATATATTTTTTTCTGCAAAATTCTCTCTTACTCTTTGTGGGATAAGGATTTATGAAGACCTCAGAAAAGGAAAGCATTTCAAGAGGGTTCTCAAGCATAAAGTAAGAGTGAGGTGGAGAAGAGGAGGGAGGACAGATAAGGTTCTGAAGGAGCCAGCACCTTCTGGAGAGTTCTGAGAATGCCAGTATTAGTTACCTGGACACAAAGCACTTGGGGCAAAAAGAAAAGGGCAATAACTAATGTAGAGAGGTAGATCAAAATCGGCTCATGAGATCACAGAGGAAATTATTTCTTGTGCTGAAAACTATGGTCATTCTCCTACATTATCCTAAAGGACAAGAGGAATCCCTGAAGCATTTTAAAATTTGGGCCCATAATTGTATTTTAGAAAAGTTATTCTGATGGGGAATGGACTGAAAATACATTAGCAAAGATGCTCCTGAATTATTTTTTTCTTGAGTTATACTATAAGAAGTGGCCAATATTACTAAGAAAGGGCTTTCTTTGTCTTTCAGGTGTTCCTTCCTGGATCAAAAGGAAACAATTTTCTCTACCTCTCTCTTCTAGTCTGAAGCCCTCTCAGTCCTCCAGTCCACTCACCTTCTACCACCTACCCCAAATACTGAATAAATTTGACCTAACCAATTTTGATCAACAGTCTAAGCCAGAGGTTGAGAGGAAGGGAAGGACCCCTGGGGATGGTGGTACTGGGCATATGGAATCCAAGCACCTCAGGATGGAAAGGAAGAGTGAAGGGCTCAGACAGGAAGACTGAGTGTAAGAAATATACCCCTCAAAGTGGAAAAAATGACGAAAATGTTTTGCAACATCTTCTGGATACATGTGTGATTGATAGTCTGAAAGGAATGGCCCCCTCTTTTTGCCCTTCCAAATATTAGGGACAGAGCTAATGGGTTATTGATTTTGAACATAAATATTTAATGTCATTGTGACCGCTGCTCTGAAGAAAACTACCGTGCGTATTTTGGGACCTTTTATAGGATGTATTGTGTCCTGGGGTACTCAGGGGAAGCTTCCTCCAGAAAGTGGCAGTGAAACAAGTTCTCAAAATAGAAGCTACCAGGAAAAGAACATGGGGAAAAGTGGTCACAGACAGAAGCAACAACATGTATAAAAGCATTGAGGTTGGAATGGTCTTGATGGTCAAGGGTTAGTGAAGGCTGAAGTGACTAGAACATGGTGAGCAAGAGGGACAATGGCATACAAGAGGATGGAGAGGTAAGGGCTGGCAAGGTGTGAAGTCACAGCCTTCTGATAAATGTGTAACACTTGAAACAGACCATGGGATGCAAGTATTTGGGTATTTTTTAAGATTAGTAAATTCAAGTGAATCACTTCCTGTTTTTGACCATCGTTTATGGAAAATCCTAGCATAGTAGAGGGAGTACAATTATTGTTTTATTTCTGGGAATATCCAAGGCTATATGAGAGTAGAAGAATTGGGTAAGACCCCCATCCTCTCTATAGCTCTGTTGCTAAGCTAAAATTTTATTTGCATTGCTAAAGAATCTCTTTATACTAGGTAGAGAGATTAACAAGCAGTGCAGCAGAAATATGAGAGTCATTACTGCTGATTAAATGATAATATTCTAGAGCGACATTATGCATCAGAAAAGAAAATAATGAGTTCACTTGAATTTATGGACCCCATGGCAGCTGGGAGAAGTTCTCTCATCTGCTGATGAACAGCTTCCATGCCAACTATTTGAAGGGATTATATAGATGTTTGAGATAGGCACAGACTTAGAGGTTAAAAAGTGGGCACCTTGGCAAGCAAGCTTACATCACTGCAGTCAGCCTTCTGGAAGTAATAAGTAACACTAGTAAAGACAATAAAAAGCATTTGCATATATATTCTAGTCTATCAATTACTTTGAGTCAAGATGAGAAAAAGAAGACAGAGCCAAGTGGATAGAATGTAGTAAAAAAGAAGTCTTAGCTTGACATATAGAAAGCAATGGAAATCAGAGTTCAAGAAAAGCCAGTTTGACATAGAGTCAGTCATTACCCAATGTATTATTTTGCTACACCTGCCATAACAAAATACAACACAATGGGTGGCTTAAACAACAGAAATTTATGCTTCTTGAACTGTATCAATTTACCCCCTTCTAGACTTGGCTTAAACCCCCCTTTTTCTTCCCAAATGCCCTTCTTCCAACCCACCCTCCCTTCACAGTTTTCTTTACAGCAGGTGGCATAGGTATGATTAATTACTAAATTACTTATTTACCTATAACCCCATAGTGGAAACCTGTGTTTCCCACTCACAAGACTTAATTAACCTCTCTAAGGCATATGTGTCCTCAACTGGTCATTGGGGCTCATCATGGTACGCAGTTCATACACAGAGTTAAATGAGCAGATACACATCAAGCACTTTTCACAGTTCCCAGCACATAGTAACATTCAGTATACGTCAACTTTTTCTCATTAGGAGGAAAAAAGAGATGAAATCTGCATAACACATGAAGAAATCCCTTGAAAGCGGGACAAAGGTAAAAAGCAAAATGCTTTCTTAATGATTGATTCAACAAACATTTATTGATTAGCTCCTCTTTCAGTCTCAAATAACATTTGGTTTATGATACAGGTTTCCTTTAGAAAGCTTTTAAAGAAATTGGTGGAAGCACACTGATGACAAATGAACATTGGTGAAAAGTGCTAGTGTGGTCTTGGAGATTAAACATCTTTCACCCATACCATTCCATTAAAATGTTTTATCGAAGTTGCCTCTCTTTCAGCAATTTAAAATTTCCCTTCTTGGCTTAGTCTGTCATCTTTGTGCATGTTCCACGTGGTCAAAGTGAACATATTTGATATAAAAAATACTATGATGTAAAGCAATTGTGTCTGAATAAAAGAAGGGGTCCAGAGGAGAATCACTCAAACAGCGATACTCTCTAAAATCACCAGGGCTGGCACTTTTCACTGTGTAAAATGCTATCCCTGATGTTAATAGCATAATTTTCCTACCCTGTGAGATAATGGTGAGTTATCAAATTCCTGACTTCTAAAAAATGTCAGCTCAATTTCTTACTCTTGTTTCCTAAGAATTAACTCATCTAGTTGGTTCCTTAATGCACGTAATTCTGTCATGAGAATTTCTTTCCACAATAGTAAACGTTCCTATTTGCCAGTGTGGTATATTTCATATCTTAAAGATGTGATGACACAACTTTCAGAAAAAAAGTAAATACAAAGCTGGCATGTTGTGGGCACTCAATAAGTATTTGGGGAACTAAGGAATCAGAAACAGTTCTAAGAGCAAGCAACTCTGCAGGTTAATGGTTATTTCTCCATTCTACAGGTGCAGGAGCTGAGGTTGACTAAGGTTAAGAAACTCCTTCGAGGTTGCGTAGTGGTAAAAAACAGGGGACGTGAAGCCCAGGTCTTCCTGATGCAGAAGTCACCCCTGCCCGGACAGTTCATCTGCATGGAGTGATGAGCAAGGTGGGAGCAGTCCTGGATTACTCCAGGCTGAGGGCACATTCCCTGTGCTGTCCACGCCTCATGCTTGCCATGGGGCAGAGTATAAATCTCTTTCCTGCCTGTAACCCTCACCAGACTACATGGATCACTTCTTTCCAAGCATAATGTAGTGCCTGGCACTTACTAAGAGTTCAGTAAATTGTGTTGAGTGGTGAGAAGCAATAAAATCTTCATTGTCATTAAAAGAAAAATTGTAAAATTACATATGTTATATGGAGCCAAAGAGTACTCTTGACTTTACATATCTTTTAAAATGTGAATATCTGCCTTATAGATGTAATGTACAGTAAATATGTTTTGTGTCACAGAATATGCACCTTTTATTTAATATCTAATCATCTGTACTCCAAAACTTTAGAGTGCTGCTCACCGTAGAAAAAACGAAATGCTCCCACTCATTTAATTCTTCAGTATGATCATCCCATTCTTCACTTTGGGGTGTCCCAGAATTACATCCCTGTCCTTGTCCCTCTTTATTTCTCAGTCTTCCAACTTCCTGAGAGGACTCACAGCCATGCCCATAGGCTCAGCTGCTGATACAATGGACATTTTCATGGACGCCCAGAATCCATGTGCTGCTGGAGGATTTATTCCTCCAGAGTCAGGCAGTACTGGCAGCTAATAAGCCTGAGGTCTTAGCCCTGTCCAGTAAATTTCTCTCAGCTGAAGAAAGCTACTTTACCCAGGGTCAATCCTTCACACAGGCAGTCGACAACCAGTGACCATGAGGGAGTGTAAAGGCCCACTCCCTCACTGTGTTATCCCAGCTACAGAGCTCCCCCTGAATTAAGTAAAAGCCTGTTTTGAGTCTACATTGCATACACAGTCTCTGACCACCCCACCCTGTAGCCTTCTCTTCTCACATAGGTGTTGATCTTAAGATATTCCTAATAAAATTCCTGCACATGAATTTTCATCTGAGAGTCTGTTTCTAGAGAACCCAACGTATAAGAACTAGTGACTTTCAAGGCTTGATTTCTAGTTCAGTCTCCTTTGACAAGCCCCAGAATCATGTATTTCTTTGCCTGTTGAAGATCTTCCATCTACATTCTCTTAATCACCTCAGACTCTACCTTCCCAAACTGAACTCATTTTCTACATCCTGAGATTCCAATCTCCCCTTAGATATTCCTTCTCAAGGAACTTCACCACCAGCACCTAAGCCTGCCAAGCCACAGACGGGTGTATTAATGATCTATTGCTGTGTAACAGTATCACCAACAAGTTAGCTTCTTCAAAGAGCACACACCTATGATCTTACAGTTTCTGCATGTGAGGATGAGAAGCAGAGCTGGGTCCTCTGCTAAGCTACAGCCATGGTATTGGCCAGGGAAGGAGTCCCATCAGAGTGGAAGGATTCAGTTCCAGTCTCATGTGGTCATTAGGAGAATTCAGTCCTTTGCAGGCTGCAAGAATGAGGAACTCAATTTCTTAGTGTTGTGGATGATAGGCTCAACTGATCTCAAGTGACCTCAGTTCCTCACCACATGCCATAGGCAGCTCATAATATGGCACTTTGCTTCTGAAAAGCAGCAGGAGCAAGAGAGTTCTGCTAAGACAGTATTAGTATCCTATGTAACAGAATCATGAAAGTGACATCCCATCACCCTTGGCATATTCACATGGCTGGAAGAAAGTCACATTGAGGTCTGCCCTCAGTGATCCTCATCACTAGGGGCCTACAGAAAGGTGTTACACCAGAAGGTGGAATCATAGGGCCACCTCAGGATATGCCCACGACATGGGCTATATTCTGTTTATTTTAGCCCCATCTACAGGCACTCTTTCTTTATCAACAGAAAAAAAAAATGCGTTCTATGATGCTTTTAGGCTCTTGGCTTTCTGGGATATTTGACCTAATGTTCAGAAGTCAAGTAAGAAAACTAGCAATCTCCTAAAGTTAAAAAAAAAAAGTTCACTTAAGAGTAATCTTTCTGAGGAGGGGAGAAAATGTGCACAGAAATGTCCATATTCTCACTTATCAGAGCAACACTGCAGCAATGCAACATAGTAGAAAGTGCATGGCAACAATCATCTAGAATACTTACCCAGGAGCATATATTACCCACAATATTAAAAAGGAGTTCTTAAGTTCTGCAGCTCTTCCCATTTCTGTCAGGCCATGAATTGTCTTGTCCCAAAGCCTTCCAGAATTGGATGCCTATAAATCCACACCCCCATTCTCATTTCAGTGTCTACCAGCCATCATTCTCAGGTTTCTTTTACCAAGTTGGCTTGAAAAGATATCACTATCATACTCCTTGATTTAGAAAAGTGACATTCTGAATGATGATATGGTTAAGTTCTGAATAACAAGAATTTGGGGGCAGGAAAATATGGCTTCCTCTCCTGTATTGCCTGGCAAGTTCCTTCAGTTGAATAGGCTTCAATTTCCTCAGCAGTAAAATGGAGACAATAATAGCATGTTTGCAATTATAAATAGGATTATTGGGACACCTGGGTGGCTCAGTTGGTTAAGCAGCTGTCTTCGGCTCATTATCCCAGCGTCCTGGGATCGAGTCCCACATCGGGCTCCTTGCTCATCAGGGAGCCTGCTTCTCCCTCTGCCTCTGCCTGCCATTCTGTCTGCCTGTGCTTGCTCTCTCTCCCTCTCTCTCTCTCTCTGACAAATAAATAAATAAAATCTTTAAAAAAATAGGATTATTTCCTTAATTTCTCTTTCTGTTACTTTCTTAGTAGTACATAGATTTCTGTATATTGGCCTTCTATCCTGCAACTTTGCTGAATTCATTTATCAGTTCTAGCAGTTTTTTGGTGGAGTCATTAGGGTTTTCTATATACAGTATCATGTCATCTGCAAATAGTACAAGTTTTACTGCGTCCTTATATTTTGGATGTTTTTTTATTTTTCTTGTCTGATTACTGTGGCCAGGATTTCCAGTCCTCTGTTGAATAAAACTGGTGAGGGTGGGCATCCTTGTCTTGTTCCTGATCACAAGGGAAAGTTTAGTTTTTCACCATTAAGGATGATGTGAGCTGTAGGTTTTTCATACAATGGCCTTTATTATGTTGGGGTATGTTTTCTCTAAACCTACTTTGTTGAGAGATTTTATCATAAATGGATGCTATACGCCATTGAATGCATTTTCTACATTTACTAAAACCCTAACATTTGCAAGAACATGAATAGATCTAGAGGATATAATGCTAGGTGAAAGTCAGAGAAAGACAAGTAGCATATGATTTCACTCATATGTGGAAACAAAGAAAGAAAAAAAAGAGACAAACAGTAAACCAGACTCTTAACTATAGAGAACAAACTGGTAGGTCTCAGAGGAGAGGTGGGGGATGGGGGAGGATGGATGAAATAGGTGAAGGGGATTACGAGCATACTTACTGTGAGGAGCACTGAGCAATGTATAGGATTGTTGAACCATTATACTGTACACCTGAAACTAAAGTAAATAAAATAAAATAAAAATAAAAATTATTTAAAAATTCAATAATCATTAAACCCTTGCCATTTTTTAAATTTTCCAATTAAATTCCTATTCAAAACTATCATTACTACCACCACTCTTTTTATCAAAGAAAAAAGATTTCAAACCAAGGAACTAAAAGGACATAATCTTGAATTACAGACAGTCTTCTTAAGTGGAATATATTTAGTTTTGGGTTAAAAAACAACAAAAAAACAAACATCCAAAGAACAATCAAGAAATGGGCAGAAGACATGAACAGATATTTCTGCAAAGAAGACATCCAAATGGTCAACAGACACATGAAAGAGGGCTCAACATCACTCAGCATCAAGGAGATACAAATCAAAACCACACTGAGATACCAGCTCACACTAGTCAGAATGGCTAAAATTAACCAGTCAGGAAACCACAGGTGTTGGCAAGGAGGCAGAGAAAGGGGAACCCTCCTACATTGTTGATGGGAATGCAAACTGGTGGAAAATGCAATCTCTGGAAAACAGCACGGAGGTTCCTCAAAAAGTTGAAAATAGAGCTACCCTATGACACAACAATTGCACTACTGGGTATTTACCCCCAAAATACAAATGTAGTGACTCAAAGGGGCACATGCACCCCAATGTTTATAGCAGCAAAGTCTACAATAGCCAAACTATGGAAAGAGCTCAGATGTCCATCAACAGATGAATGGATAACAAAGATGTGGTATATATACACAATGGAATACAATGCAGCCATCAAAAAACCCAAGGGGCACCAGGGTGGCTCAGTGGGTTAAAGCCTCTGCCTTCGGCTCAGGTCATGATCCCAGGGTCCTGGGATCGAGCCCCGCGTCGGGCTCTCTGCTCAGCAGGGAGCCTGTTTCCTCCTCTCTCTCTGCTTGCCTCTCTGCCTACTTGTGATCTCTGTCAAATAAATAAATAAAATTAAAAAAAATTTTAAAAACTCAAAAAACAAAATCTTTTAATTTACAATCATGTGGATGGAACTAGAGGGTATTATGCTAAGCAAAATAAGTCAATCAGAGAAAGACAATTATCATATGATCTCACTGATATGAGGAATTTGAGAAATAAGACAGAGGATCATAGGGGAAGGGAGGGGGAAAATGAAAGATGAAATCAGAGAGGGAGACAAACCATAAGAGAATCTTAATCTCAGGCAACAAACTGAGGGTTGCTGGAGGGGAGGGGGTGAAAGGGATAGGGTGGCTGGGTGATGGACACTGGAGAGGGTATGTGCTCTGGTGAGCACTGTGAACTATGTGAGACTGATGCATCACAGACCTGTACCTGTAAAACAAATCATTTTTATATGTGAATTAAAAAACAAAAAAGAAACCTCTCCCTCCAGCAGTTTTTCTTACATTGCCAAGGCATCTTCATCATGGATTTCCACTATGATTTCACTAATGCTAGGGTTTAGCAACTCCTGGATTAGAAGCCCAACCTCCCATTAGAGCGAAGTAATAGAACTGGCGTTACTGCCCTTTTGTAACTCAATCACTAAATAAACATTTGGCTTAACCTGTATCAATGCATGTTTGTTTTCTTCCTTCCTTCCTTCCTTCCTTCCTTCCTTCCTTCCTTCCTTCCTTTTTAAGATTTTATTTATTTAAATGACAGAGAGAGACACAGTGAGAGGGGGAATACAAACAGGGGGAGTGGGAAAGGGAGAAGCAGCCTTCCTGCCTAGCAGGGAGCCGGAGCGGGGCTCGATCCCAGGGCCCCAGGATCATGACCTGAGCAGAGGCTTAATGACTGAGCCACCCAGGCAACCCCCATGTTTTTCACTAAGATACCTCAAATCAAACGGGGTCTCAAACTTCCAAGCTATTTTGACTGATTCACTGTGAACAGAATCAGTGAAACTTCTCAGCAATTGGTTATCACATTTTTGTGTAAATGGGATTTGGGGGGCTATTACAACTTGATGAGTTTGTTTGAACCGGGCTGGTCTCATCTTCACCAAGTACGGAAACTTGAGGAGGAGAGGGGTGGGGGCTTTTACAAAAACCTCACACATCTTAAATACAGAAACATTATGCAGTCTTTCTGGTAAATTACACTTGATTGGGATGGAAGATAAATGTCACAATCGAGAGCAATTTGTAAAAATGTAACTGGAAATAATTTCTTTGCTTGTGTTGTTAAAAAGAAATATCCTCCCAATCATAGACTTAAACAGGGTGGTGATGTATGGCATGTATTAACTGAACAATCCTGCAGCTCTGTGTTGACAGTTTATTTACATATATATGCATCCATGTGTTTGTGTATTGGCAGTCAAGAAATGTTTGTATTTTAATCTACTATTTCTGTCTGGATGGAAAAAGGAAGAACAGAAATGTGTTTTCTAGACTTGGCTTGCACATAGATTCTCTTAATAAAAAACGTGCATTGATACAGGATAAGCCAATCATCTGTTTAGCACGATTCATTAAAAAAAATGGACTGGGAAATTTTCTTATATATTTTTGCTGGTATACTGGAATATGCTGTATAATTTTAGTTGAAAATGACAGCAACCCAACTAGAACTGCATTTGGGAGTAGCAGATGAATTAATTAGCAATAGGGAAAATTATGTGGTGCATTGTCCTTTAGAAACAGTGGGCTACTTGCTCAAATGGCGAAATCAAAATTCCCTTTCTCACCATTCTACCTTCTTCTTTGTTGGCTCTACTCGCATATTCTCTCCAAGAAGTGGCAAAAATCGGTGACCGACAAATGACATTTATATCTTAATAGCCTAATAACTTGAGGTGAAAAAGCATGCCTTTTTCTTAGTAACTTGATGATTATTGGGCTTCCCACTAAGTCCAAATATCCAATTCAGATTCAATCACTAGCCACAGAAATGTGGTGGTCTCGGTCATTAAAAGTCTGTCACTGTTCACCACCTGGACCTGGAAGTGAAGTCAATCTCCACTACCAACATGTATATGGTCTGTAAATTGGGGAGGTATGTCTCTTAGAGAAAGGAAAATGTTCTGCTGAGGTACAGCAGGCAATCAGAAATAGATGTCCCCAACCCTTCAGATATTATTATGTTTATTTCTGTCCAGAGCCAATTTAAATTCTGGTTTAGTAGTCCCTGGTAGGATTTTTTGCTCTTTTAATAATTGACCCTGTAGCATGTCACCTGCCTGGGTAATACTGGCAGCTTGTCTTACTCTATCTACCATAAAATAGGACAGTAATGATAACACCTTCAAAGGAAATGATTGTGGGGATGCATGAATGTTTCACAATGTTCTCACATAGAATGAGCAGAGATCACACACCCACCTTCGTGATTACAGTCTTGTTTATGTACTCCTTTACTGACAAGCTAGTAACATAATAATTACAGCTTATTAAGTGCAAGGGAAAAAAGACAGCATCAACATAGCAGAATGAGCATCTGACTTAGAACTACACAGATGTGGATTAAAATTCTATGTCGGGTCCTCAGTAAATTAGAGCTATAAATTTTTTAAGTTAATTGAGTGTGTCATGCTAGACAAGTTGTTTAGCCTCTCCAAACCTGAGTTTTCTCATCTCTAGAAAAGGGATAAAGATATGCACCTTGCAGATGTGTAATGGGGATCAAACATAGCAAAAATTAGGTCCAAGTGTCATATAGGAATGAAATAAAAAATAGTTATTATCCTAGGAATAAAAACAGCATTTAATATGGATATAAAAAGCTACTGAGGAAATAACTGATAGTTTGGAAAACCAACTCTGGAAAAGAGAAGAACTCACTTAAAAAAAAAAAAGAATAGGGATTGAAACACACACAAAAAAGACTCATTCTGACTCTATTGCAAATGTAACACAATGTTCAATTTTTAGAAAAGATACATTTATAAGGAAAGACATTTCTGTACAGGAAGAGTTTAAAAGACACTGGTATGTATTTTACTCTCATAAAGTGAGGGTAAAACCGCCTAATTTTTGGCATCATGACAGAGCTAGCATAGATGGAGTACAGGGGTGAAACGTGTATTTACATGGCCCTACGGAGTTTACAGTTCATGTGCGTGGTTTTCACGGGAAGGTGGGCAGCTAAAGATAGTTATCACTGACCACCATCCTTTAGTCTTCTGAAACACATCATTTTTATAATGATCCTGATCCATTCGTTACCCTGAATTAATAACCAGAGAACCTATATCTGACTCCCGAGTCTGCCCTTTAACAACAGATAGTGGCAAGAGAGAGAACCTCGGTAAAGCCCTGTTACCTTCTCTGCAGTTAGAGGACAGCTGAGAGCTAGCACACTGCTTACATTAACTTTGTAGTCAGCCTGCCAGAATTAGGATCTTAGGTAGCTTTGGAATATGGGCAAATTACTCTGCCTTTCAATATTCTCATCTGTACGGTGGGGATAATTAAAGCACGTACTTGAGAAGATCAAGTGACTTAACCATGTAATGTGTTCAATATATTGTCTGGGATGTGGTAAGAAATCCACATAGTCAGCTACTGCTGTTGCTGATCATAATGCTCATTTTTATGGTTGCCATGAAGCTGTTATAATAAATTTCCTTTTATTATCTTAGCACTGTACTAGCATATAGTAAATGCTCAATAAATAGCCCAGGGCTTGCTTTCTATGACTATTGTTATTGTACCTAATCTTTTGAATGGTAGAATGACCACGTAGCTACTACACTGAGAGTTTCTTGATAGATAAGACATACCCTTTTTAACTGTGCACCTCCTATGCTTATAACCAGGCATGAAATATAATCATCTTTTAATTAATTGAATAGAATCTTCTCTCTCTGTTTCGCTATTTAACCAAAGATACCAAAGCCAAATTCTACTGGGATGAATTGACTTTTTCAGAGTATTATTCTTAAGTGTCATTTGCATACATTGAGTTTATATATTGGAAATTTTCCCTCTGACATTTTGCTTCAATTTTCCTCACTTCCCATTAGTTCTCCATTAAAAGTTTGTCACTTGAGGGTGAGTGGTTAAGAAGGGATTTGCAAGTATCTGCATTATTTACCAAACCATAGACAGAAGACAGTTTCCAAAGCCCTGGTTTTCATTTCCCAGGCCTCCTCACAGGGCCATAGCTATGCATCCCATTTATTACAAGTTCATTGCAGCCACCTCCAGAATCACCCTTAAGGGGCTGCTAAACTTTAATTGGAATGAGGAAGTCAAGACCCTCTGCAGCTTTTTAAAGGACAAAGCAAGGTACCTTAGTGGTTCGGGGGCTTCTCCAAACTCGTGCCCCCATATTAAGAGTCTCATTCCAAAGCAAAATGTCTTGGAACAATTCTCCAGAAATACAAGCAATTTGAGTGACAAATGCAAAATTACACAATTGGGGGGAAAAGATTGTCACGCCAAAACATAGAAAGTAATGATTCATTTTAGAAAATAAAATACTCAAAGAAACATCAGGGAACTTGTTTTCGGCTGCAGTTAGCTTAATGAAATGGTTCTCTAAGTGGATGTTTATTGGAAATCTGTGTTTAGAAGGCTGGAAATAAATTCCATTTTTAAGTTATGCTTTTCCCCCCCTCCCTCTGCATTGCTGGCCCATTTTATTCAAAGCTGAACACCAGATATAAATAAGAATTCTTGAACTGCTTTTAAACTGCTGGCATCTGTTAGATTAGAAGGAAGTCTGATTTAGCAAAACTTAGAACAGTACAGAACAATTGCCAAAACGAGAGGATCTTTTATTTATGTTGTACAACAATGTTATGTAACAGACAAGTTGTTCATCTTCATCCTTTATAATGAGTATATGGGACAATATATCTCTTAACGTTTGGTCAGCTGAGAGCCCATTAGCTGGTGCTGCATTATTTAGATTGTTAAATTGATTTGAGAGGAAATTAATTATGTATGTTCAGCTTAAAAACCATCATTGCATTCAGTAAACTCTTATTATAAAGACCTCCCTCTGTTTTGTGTTTTTTTTTTTTTACTTTATTTTACTTTTTCTCTGTTTTCAGGGGAGAAGTGGTAGTTGTTTCATTGTCTTTCCTCACTTCCAGAGCCTCCAGAAACCAAACAGTTAAAAGAAAGAATGTCATAGCTGAAGGGAACTTGGCTAGATTTGTAGCTCACCATTTTTGAGGTGTTTGAGTGTGGGAAGTTATTAATGTAAGCATATCACTCAACTATAAAATGGGGATAATAGTATCTTCTTCACATATGCATTTTGTGGATTAAGATGCATATACTGCTTAGCACATTGTCTGATATAAAGCATGTACTCAATAAATGCTAACACTAAAAAAAATTATCACTACATCCTCATGAATACAAAGAGAACTCCTATAACATGAGTGCAAAGTAGTTTTGCTTTGTATTCTTTGTTCTTACAAATCTATCTGGTTTCAGTAGGGAAAGGTTTAGCTAAATGATTTTAGAGATTTAGGGACATGGTCTGTCCACTGATAAGTACATAACCAAACACAACAACAGGAGACTGGGAAGGAATGTTTAGCATAACTGTTCTGACGTTTAAGTGTACCAGTCATGGCTGGACAACAAATGCTGAATAATATGGGTAAGGAATCAAGAAAATGGAAAACTCAGGAATTATTTCTGTGGGTTTGCTCTTCTTATTTTACTAGAAGGATGGGCCTCTGTCTGGTTAAGTCTAATGAACTGGGGAGGTGGGGGTAAGAGGAAGAACCCCATTTTGCCAGTTTAGGAAACCAGTCCAGACTTGCCCAAAGGAACACAAAGAATCATCTCTACCCTTTGAGGAGTGGCATGACACTATCTCCTTCTTGGCTGTAACCTTGGAACTTGATAAAATCTTGAGTTCAGAGGAAAACTTGAGCACTGGAGGCGGTACTGCCTCCATCTATAGTCCAAGCATTAAGGGAGGAGTGAATGCTGGTCTTTCATTCATTTAGGTATTTTAGTTCAGGGATACTAGGCACATACTATTACAGCTTCCAATTATTTATTTTTACTGAAAGATCGCTGGAACTAAACTATTTTTACTGAAAGATTTACTGAAACTAAATGTTTAGAAACATTTCACTTACAAAAAGCAGTTTTTAAAATGTCCACTGGGTCAGAGTAATTGGGTTTGCAAGCTTTTTTTGAATTTATTGCTTGCCCAGTTCATCCAATGCACAAGTCAAGGCTAATTCTCCTGCTTGAGGGTATTCAGGGGATATTGGGCTGAAGAACATAGTCTGTGACTATGTTCAGTAGCAAACATATGAGAATGGATCCACTCCACAGATCTTCAGATGATTACCCAAGTCTGTGAGCATAAGGACCTCATCTTTCTCACTGCTGAATCTCCAGCTCTGAGTACAGAGATTTCAAAATAAACTTTGACTTCATGACCATAGCAAAACCAATTAGACAGCTTGAGGTTCTTTGATACAAAAACCTCTATAATAATAATAATTAATATATTAATTAACATGCCAGACATTTTTCTGCATGATTTACATCTGCTAACTCATCACTACCACAATCCAATGAGGAAGGTACTATTATTAGCACTACCTTTAGGTGGAAAGAGAAGTATAGTAAGATTAGAAATGTGTCCAACATTGTGATATTAAGAGAAGGTGGAAGTAGGCCTCAAAGCCAGGGTGTCTGCAGAGCTCACGTCATACCATCATGCTTGCTATGCTGTCCTTTGTCACCATTTGCTCAGGGCTTACTATGTGCTAGTGTGAATTGTGCTGACCACAAAACATGTTATATCACTACATCAATATGACAATTCGATAACAGATGCAATATTGGACCCATTTTATAGATAAGAAGACTAAGTCTCAGAGATGACATGCAATTTTCCCAGTCATAATAAATCAGAATAAAACTCAAACTCAGATCATTTTGCTCAGCCTACATGCGTAACCCCTCTCTTGCCATGCCTTTCAAGAAGGGATTTTTTCCCATCAGGAACTCTGTAAGTTCTATGAAACAATGAGCAATAATTTCTGACTGAAAATAAACAAGGAAAGTGGGATTAAATTAAATTTAATTAATATATACTACATTATTAGTTTCAGTAGTATAATTTAGTGATTCATCAGTTGCATTTAACCCACTCATTACTTTAAGTGCCCTCCCTATACCCATCAGGAAAGTGGGACTAGATGTCCCACATAGAGCTTTCCATTCTTATATGTGATTCTCCTGTAAGTATGTTTGAGCTACATTTTTGACGGTCTTTTTTTAAACACGCTTGATTTCAGAAAATACAGTTGACTGTTGAACAATACAGGGGGTATAATCCAATACTACTTTGGTTATAACCCAAAACTACCTTATTTATTTGTGGTTCAAATCATTCCAGTTTTGACCATTGACAGCTCTTTCAGTTGGTTCCTAGGTCTTTCTGAAATACTCCCTTTACTTTGTTTTGTTTTGTTCTTGAGCAATTTGTTAAGTTCCGGCACTACACAATGCTCTAGACTCCACTTGTCTATTTCCTGCCAGAACCTGACAATCAGGTATTTCTCCAAAATTCTTCTATTGAAGAATGGAATTAAAAACCAGTATCTGAGTGTTAGGTGCACTTGTTGTCATTGAGTGTCATTGTTTCTGGCCTTCCTCAGCTAACAGAACAAGGATACATTTGTGTATATTAAGCTATTTATATACATATAGCTAGAAATATAAAATATACACGTGTATTTTTATACATGTATATTTTTCTTACTTTTCAAAATACTCTATTTTATGTCCAGATACTTAGGATGATCTTACAGACATCTCCTTGAAATATCTCCAACCACTTAAAACCAGTTTACACATCTGTATGAACCTAAACATGAGTTTGTACTGAGATTTCCAGTTCTAAAGTGCTACCACAATGTTTTTGTTGTTGTTGTTGTTTTTATTCATTTTTTAAAATTTATTTTCAGCATAACAGTATTCATTGTTTTTGTACCACACCCAGTGCTCCATGCAATCCGTGCCCTCTCTAATACCCACCATCTGGTTCCCCCAACCTCCCACCCCCCCACCTCTTCAAACCCTTCAGATTGTTTTTCAGAGTCCATAGTCTTAACAATGTTTTTATAGCTTTTGCCCCTGTTGGTCTATAGCTTCTCACAACTATGAGAAACTTGACTTACGACACATTTGTATCCAGTGAATTAGTCAGTTCCAGGATACATGTACAGCAGTATATAAACTGTTAACATATACCCCCATGGGCAACAACTTTATCAAGTACAGACAATATTATGTGCACTTCCTTTTGCCTTTAGTCTTAAGACACCACTCTTTTACAAAATTATTTGATCAGGACCTTTCCCTACTGCTTCCTTCAGTAATGTTGTTCTACACATTTCAAATACATTTAGATCTTTTTATCATAATATTATTCATTGCATCCTGAGTTCCTCTAACCTCCTCAATGATTTCATCATTGCAGACATCAAAGCTCACTCTTTTTGCATACTGTGAAGTTCTATAGGTTACAATAATTATATACTATCATATATACATTATTACAGGATCATATAGATAGTTTTTGTCCCCTCAAAGTTTCCCTGAGCTTTACCTATTCTACCCCTTCTTCAAATTCCTGGAAATCACATATCTTTCTACCATTTCTAGAAACTTTGCCTCTTCCAAAATATCATATACATAGAATCAGACAATAGGTACTCTTTAGATGGGCTTCTGTCAATTAGCAATGTGCATTTAAGATTCACCATGCCTTTTCATAAATTGATAACTTACTCATTTTACTATTGAATAATATTCCATTGTATGGATTACTTCAGTTTATTCATTCACTGATTTAAAAACCTCTTGGTTGCTTCCAGTTTTTTGATGATCATTAATGTAATATAAACATTTGCATGCAGGTCTTTATATACACATTAATTTTGGAACCCTACGTGTAAATATCTAGGAGCACTATTTCTAAATTGTATGATAAGACAATGTCTAGCTTTCTAAGAAACTGCCAACTTGTCTTACTAAGGGGCAGTTTCATTTTGCAATCTCAGCAAGAATGAATGAGAATTCCTGTTGCTCCCTATCTTCACCAGCAATTGGTATTTTTTCCATTTTAATAGATGTGCACAGGTATCTCATCATTATTTTAATTTACATTTATAATGAATAGATAATACTGAGTATCTTTGCATATATTTGACATCTGCATATTTTCTTTGCTGAGGTATTTGTTGAAAATTTTTAACCATTTTTAATTGTGTTGTTTTATTGAGTTGTAAGAATTCTTTGTATATTTGGGATGTAAGTCATTTAGCAGATATGTATTTTGTAAAAGGTTTTCCAAATCTAGGGCTTTTGTTTTCATTCTTTTAACAATGCCTTTTACAGAGCAGAATTTAAAAGTTTTGTTATAATTCATGTTGTAGGTTGAATTATGTTCCCCCAAAAAGATGTGCCCAAGTCCTAACCCCCAGGATTTGTGTGACCCTAATTAGAAACAGAATTTCTGTGTATGTGATCAAGTTGAGAATAAGTCATACTGAATTAGGTTGGGCACCAAATCCAGTGGGTAGTGTCTCCGTAAGAGAAAGGAGACAGATCTAGACACAGAAACATAGGGGGAAAGATCACCTGATGATGGATGCAGAGATTATAATACTTCATTGACAGGCCAAAAACTCCAAGGGGTGCCAGTAGCCACCAGTGGCTAAGAAGAGGCAAGGAGGGATGCCTACCTAGAGGCTTCATAAACAATTGGCATCTGTCAACATCTTTTTGGACTTGGAGATTTGAGAAATGTGAGAAAATAAACTGCTGGTTTTTCAACCATTTGCTTTATGGTACTTTGTTATGGCAGCCCTAGGAAATAAATATAGTTGACCTTATCATTTTAGTTTCCTTCAAGGACCATTCTTTGATTTTGTATCTAAAAACTCATCACCAAACTCAAGGTCATGAAGATTTTCTCCCATGTATTATTCTGGAAGTTTTAAAGGTTTTCATTTTACATTTATGCATCTGACACATTTTGAGTTCACTTTTGTGAAAGGTGTAAAGTGTGTGACGAGGTTCAGCATTTTGCATGCTGACATCCAAGTTTTCCAGTGCCATTTGTTGCAGTGACGATCCTTTTTCAGTGAAATTGCCTTTGCACCTTTGTCAAAAACCAGTTAACTATATTTGTGTGGGTTTGAGGTATATTCTTTAATGTTTGGTTATTTTCCATATGTGATATAATCCATTAAATTCTTTCATAATTTTTTTATGTTTGCGACAGCAGATTTTATTGCTCTTCCTTTCCTCTAGATCATTCATCAAAAAGGGGAAAAAAACTTCAATTTCTCTAGGCACTACACAAAAATGGTGGTATAAATTTCTTACATCAACTGAAAATGATTCATAATCATTTCCTTATTTGTACCTCCAGGCACTGAAGAAGATAAACTCTCCTTTGGAGTCACAGATTTAGAAAAATATATATTATGAAATTTTAAATGTTGAGATGGGTGCTTTTTAGATCAGCTGTGGAGGAATTCTGCATTAGGACTAAATAAGACAAGAGAGAGATTTATTATGAAATATGAGTTCCTGCCCTACAGAGGACTCATTTTATGACTTCATAAAAATGCAATAATAACAGGACACTCCTCTTCCCCCTCCCCACACACAAACTACTGTGAGGTACACAGATGTTATAAAGCAATATCCAAAAGGCTGAGAAACTCATCTTTCTTGTTGATTACTGCATCCCCTACTCCAAACACAGTCTCACACACAGTCACAACTCAGCAAATATTTGTTGAATGACAGATGTCATAGCTTGCATAAGGTGCAAAGAAATGGGTAGCATACTGATGGACCCAGAGCTAAGTCAGTGTCACAGGTGTGTTTTAAGTGTCTCACACTTAAAAAGTTAAAAAATAATTTAAAAAAAACTACATTCACTTCCAACATTTTTAAATGAGAAAAATTCTTATAAAAATTTAGATTTTAGGGCACCACAGTCAGATAAGCATCCGATTCTTGCTTTTGACTCAGGTCTTGATCTCAGAGTCTTGAGATTAAGTTCTGTGTGAGTCTGCTTAGGACTCTCTCCCTCTCTCTGTGTCCCTACCGCCCCTGCCCCCCATGTGTGCACACACTCTAATAAATAAATAAATCTTTTTAAAAATCTAGAATTTAGTATTAGCTTGAGAAAAGTGGGAGGATTCAGCAACACTGAGTCTTTATTTCCACTGAAACTGCTGAACAGCTCTGCTCCATTTGGAAAAGGTAGGTGCTCTGTAGTTCACCATAGACCCCATCACTCCTAACTGTCCAACACATAGCCAGCTTCACACACTTACCTTATCTACCTAATTCTCATAAACAGTAAGTTTTCAACCCTTGTTTTGAGTTTCAACCCATTTGACTATACCACTATTTATAGAGATCTCTGGGGGGTGTTCCTGGGTGGCTCAGTGGGTTAAAGCCTCTGCCTTCGGCTCAGGTCATGGTCTCAGGGTCCTGGGATCGAGCCCCGCATCGGGCTCTCTGCTCAGCGGGGAGCCTGCTTCCTCCTCTCTCCCTGCCTGCCACTCTGACTACTTGTAATCTCTGTCTATCAAATAAATAAAAAAAAAAAATCTTTAAAAAAAAAAACAAATAAATTCAGGAGACGGTGGTGGGATTATGGATACTGGGGAGGGTATGTGCTATGCTAAGTGCTGTGAAATGTGTAAACCTGGCGATTCACAGACCTGTACCCCTGCGGCTAATAATACATTATATGTTTATAAAAAAATAAAAAATTTTAAAAAATTAAAATAAAAAATAAAACAAACAAATTATCTCAAAATAATTTCCATAATAAGAAAATTGTATTTGTTGAGAATTAAAGCTATGCTATGTACTCTATACTAGCTACCTGGCATGAAACGTATGTTTTATTCTTTTTAATAATCCTAGGCCATAGCTCTTTTTACTTCTTTCTATAGTGGAAAGGCAACCATCTTGCTCAAAGGCATAGCAAGTATAAAAACAGGGAAAGAAATTCACATACGAACTCATAACCATTTCACTATGATTTAAACATACACTTTGTAAACCTCTTGAGAGCTGGAAGAATTCATTCTTGGTAACCCCATGGTCATTCAAATTCATTCTTTGTATTTTAGTTTGAGTGTAGTGAAGAGACCGGAGAAATTCAAAGCAACTTTACAACTTACTAGTTCTGTGACCCTGGGACTGTCATTTAACTCCTCGTTTACTCACACGTTCAATGTTGATAGTAATACTAACCTCACTAGTTGCCGTAAGAGTTCAAAAAATGTAGAATGAATTTCTACAAAACTCTTACTACATAGTTAATGATCAATTTGTGGTCACCGTTGTTCTTAAATATAAGTCAGAAGTATATTTTAGACTTACAGAACCAAATAGGGAATCCGGTGGAAGAGATATAATTATGGACATTTTCCCCAGATTAAATGGGTTGGAAGACAGGGAGGAAAACAAGGATCATGAGGAGTGAGGAAACACTGGGCTTCAACAATCTATAAGGGTTGCAGATGGTAAGCTGACTCCAAACTCCAAATTACAGGCCCAGAGATGATAACAGGAAGCTAATAAAAGTGGAACATTGTCAAAGAACCGAAAGCCTGGTAGCTTTACACTTTTTTCTTTTTCCAAATATACCAATCAAATTCTCTAAAAGACAATCTGGCATGTGTCACCTAAGAGACAGATACCTTCCAGTTACACAATTTTCATCAAATAATTACTGAACGTATACTCTACGCCAGGCACTGGGTTAGCTGCCGAAGATTCCATAATAAGATAGAGTTCTGGACTTCTTTCCAATTGCTCATTGTCAGAGTTTAGGTGGAAGTAAGGAGGAGGGGTCAAGTAAACAGTCAATTACAATGTAATTAAATTACTTCACAGATTAAGTATAAGTGACAACTAAGCAAAGGATAGAAACAAGACCAAAGAAGATTTCTTGGACAAAATGAAATTTACAGAGGGAACAGGGACCATGGGACATGAGGCAATACCAGGCTTCACTGACCTGGTTGGAGTAAGTACAAAGTACCATGATGAAAGGCTGAGAGAGTGCCTCAGTCAGAGAAAACAGCATGTGCAAATACTTAGAGATGAGAGAGATCATGATTTGTTTGTGGGGTTTTAAGCAATTCAGAACACCTTGAGTTTAAGAAGGAAATTATAAGGGCAAGAAAAAGAGCTCAATGACTTAAGGAAGAAATAGCTCAAGAAAGTCTTTATGGACTATATTCAAAGGTTTAGAATTTATTCTCAGAGCTATGGGATCACTGAAATTTTTAAGAAATGCACACCTAAAGAAGAATGCTATGGCATCCAAATGGTAAAAGAATTAGAAGATGATAGGGAGAAAAGATCAAAGCCAAGAAAGCACCTTGGAGACACTTGCCTTAGCCCTATTGATTGAACGTACTCAGTCCCCTTTACAGTTTCTGTAGCAGTTATATATGCTGTCCAGATCCCCCTTTAAAAAAGAACTTTTTGTTCTAGCTGCTGGGGATACTCTCAGCAGACATGAATTGTTGGCTCCATCAGGAATGATCTGAGCTGCAGAGAGCTGCCTGGCCCAAGGTCAAGCCTTCCTGGTCACCCAAAGACCCATATCAAGTAACTATTTGCTATGTTAGTATGAAGGCCTGGCCATCTGTGCCCAACACCTGATAAAACTGGAGTATCATTCTAGGTCCAGAGTTCTATGTTGAGTCAACTGAGGAAATCTCTGGGTCAGCATAACAATTCAACTTTTCTCCCTGTTCAATTATGCATCCTTATCCACTGTTACAGGTTTGATCTCAAGGGCACTCCTTAAAAAAAAAAAAAAAAAAAAAAAAAATCCACTACATTTCAAGTCTAAATCTCTTTCTGGAGAACTCAACCTGTGACAGTGTCCACAATGTGCACAATTACCTAACCAGTTCTACAATTCCAATGTTAACTCTATATGGGCAACATTTTATCATTTTCATAACTGTACAACATTAAGACTTTTGTTTGACATATCGAGATTATTAACTCAACTCTGATTCAGTAGCTGCTAGAGCTTGTTACTGTTTACAAATACCACAGACTATTAAAATCATTTTGTGATTTGCCATATATAAGTAACTTGTGTAAGTAACTTGTTTACTTGAGATAAACTAATCCCAATTCATGTAGTTAGATGACAGAGCCATGAATCTCTACAGCGATGTTCTATTTCTACATTTAATGTCCTTTTTCCCTGAAGCTCTGGTAACTTAAGAGTGAAACCTTTGCTTCAAGAGACCACTAACCTGAGAGTTAGTGGGTGAGAGTTCCTGGGTGGATAAATTTTCTTTTGACAGATATGTTGAAAAGTCTGCTGTCCAAACGACAAATATGTTTTTCATTCCATGAGAGCAGAAAATATATCTGAGCTTTTCCAAATGTTGTGCTGTGAATGAGTTACTGGAAAGTTTAGATATTGATCTCCTCAGCTTCTGGATTTGTTGCCTGTCCTGGGCTGGTTGCTGTTGGCTATGAACAACCTCATCCATTTTGCCTCATGTGTCATACTGAAGTAGAAACATCTATGATACTCCAGAACACAGTACAGCAGACTAGAGTACACAAATGGAAGATGAGTATTTAGTTGAAATCTACATATACAGCCCTCCAAAAAAAATGATTTCTAAATTTCTCTGATGAAAAGCTTATTTTACAATTATTTTATTATGAAAACTCAATTCTCAAACCTAGCAATTAGGCAAAAAAAGAAAAAAAGAACATGGTAATCTAATTCACTCTCTCTAATGAGGTGAGTAGTTAAAAGTCAATGCTTCCCACTGTGTAGTGTTTCCCCAACATATTTGATCATGGAATCCTTTTTCAGTGACCCATTGGGAAACGATGGCTGAAGTGAAGTCTGTTTTGCTCCAAATAAAAGAGAACTAAAAGAAGTTGTTTGTTGATGTGATGGTCTGAGTGTGATAGAGTACAAAACAGGAAAAAAAATAATGCATGTCACATAGAAATAAATGACTGAATCACTCTTCGATAGAATTTTAAAGCTGAATGAATTTTATAGATATCGTAAGATATAAGCACATATTTTTCCAAAGTGAAAGCTGAGATTTTAGAATGAAAACAAACACTTGTTTGTGTTAACATGGCAAATTAGTGCAAGAACTAACCACATTTAATTGTTAAATGAATGAATTAATCAATGAGAAAATAATGCCATTTTGAGAACTATGTTTTTTTCAAGAAAAGGAGAATGAGGTAATTTATGAGACTTTGAAAAAATTAACTAGGAACCATAATTGCTTACAGTAAGAAAGGCATCGGACAAGAAAAAGTTTTAGTAAAAAGCTGTTAAGGAGATTTCTAGAAACAGAAAGAATATCACTCATTAAGGAGTGAATTCCATGAGGCCAGAATCCCAATGACAGCAGAGAGGATCGTCCTTTAAAAAATACATATGGTACAGTATACATTTTAATGTTATATATTTCACTATGTTACATATTTAGTAGGTTTGTATTATTATTGCTTTAATATATTTACATTATCAAATATATATTTTACTTATTTCAAATTACAAATTTGAAAGAATGCTATGTGCAGTAATATAAAAACACAATAAAACATGTACTGTAATTAAATCTTAAATTTTGCCATATTTGTAGTAACCATCTGAGTATTCCTCAACCAGACACATATAATGTAAATATTTTCTGCCAATTTGTTTTTTTTATATTATTATTTTTTTATTTCTTTTCAGCGTAACAGTATTCATTGTTTTTGCACCACACCCAGTGCTCCATGCAATATGTGCCCTCCCCAATACCCACCACCTAGTTTCCCCCAACCTCCCACCCCCCTGCCCCTTCAAAACCCTCAGGTTGTTTTTCAGAGTCCATAGTCTCTCATGGTTCACCTCCCCTTCCAATTTCCCTCAGCTCCCTTCTCCTCTCCATCGCCAATTTGGTTTTGCTTCTTCATTTTCTTTATGATGTCCTTTGAAGAGTTAAAATTCTAAATTTTGATTAAACTAAATTTATGGATCTTTCTTTTATGTTTCATGCTTTCAAGTCCTCTCTAAAAGATTCTCTTCTATGCTTAATTCTAGATGCAACATACTTTCAATTGTTGTGTTTATATGTATGATCCATATCAAGTTAATTTTGTCTGGTGTGAGGTAGGAGTCAAGATGATTTAATTGCCATTTGTAGAAAAATGAGGTCTTCTCCCCCATTAAATTTCACTGACATCTTTGTCAAAATTAATTGCCTATATATGTTAGGATCACTTTCTAGATCCTATTCTTGCACTAAGAACATGAATATCCATACACCAAAACCATACTATTTGGGTTATTCTAGCTTTAGAATACATCTTGAAAGCAGGTAACCTTAATTGCTTAAGTTTGTTCTTTTTTTCTTAGGTATTTTTTTCCAAGTTAATCTAGGTTGTTTGCATTTTCAAATAATTTTGAGATCAGGTTGTCAATTTCCACCAAAAAATAAGATGCAAATTTTTATTGTGACTGCACTGGTTTAATAGATCAACTTGAAGACAATCTATGTCTTAAAAAATTTAGATTTTTCCAATCTTCACCTTCATTCATGTAGGTATTCTTTTAATAATTTTTCACTTAAATTTCACCTTTCTGGATATCCAGATTATGAGCCTTGCTCTTCTTTCCCTGCATCTGTCTGCTATGTAGTTTAACATCCTTTTATTTTTGACCTTTCTGAATATCTTCATTTTAAGAGTACCTTTCAATATACATACAGGATTGGAATTTGTATTGTTATCCCATATGATTTTTTAAATTCTAATGCATGAGTTATACCCATTTACCTTTATTAATATATGTTTGGTCTCAATCTGTCTTTTAAAAATACTGTATCAACATATAGAAGCTATCAATACAATTAGCTTTTGAATCTATGTTCCATTTCATTCAGTCTCTCAGTTTCACTCTCGGAAGCATGATTACCTTTGCTCTAATAATACCCTTTATACTGCTATCTTCATAAAATACCATTACTGCCCCCCCCTGTGGAGGGGGCTTCTTGTCTACTGTTACACTGAAATTATTTAACTCCCATACCTCTCCCACAGGATCTGATTTGAATAGATAATAACTAAGAAACCAGTTGAAAACTATAAAGCTACCAAAATCATCACACTTTTCATCTACCTTCCCATTCCCCTCCAACTTTTGATCGTTATATTCTATCTACATCATCAGAACATACTGCTCTAGAGAAAATTCAGCCCTAGAGATAAATATATATTTAGTGCTCACCACCAGACTATAGTGAGTTATCAAGGACTGTTAACTCTATACCATAACTTGATTTTTTTTTTGTTAACATTATATCATGATTATTTTTCCTACTTATCAATCATTCCAAGATGTCATTTTTATGACTGAGCTGTGTAGAATTATTAGTATTTTCCATAATTTATTTCTGTGATCCTACATTACTGAACCCTTGGATTTGAGGTCATGTCATACATCCACACCCCTGGCACATGGTAAATAGTAGGAGATGATGGAAATGGCAGTATAGCAACTATAAATCTTGACTCTGCCACTTACTAGCTATATAACTGTGGGCAAATTAACACAGCTCCATGAACCTTTGTATCCTCATTTGTAATGGGGTCTAGAAATGTTTCAAAGACTATCATGTGCATTAAATAACTATACATAAGCAATACAAAAACCAGGTAGCTAGTACTATTTTGAATTAGTAAGAAATGTTAAAAGAAGACGAAGCACAAATGGATACAAGCGTCAATGACTAAAAATCTATAAAAGTATATTTTCCTAAATATACCTAAGAACTATGTGAATATGTGAATAACTCTGTATCCACAGATCCCTCCTTTCATAGTAGAGGCCCCAAAGGCCAAGAGGTTGCTAATGACACCTAATCAATTAATTAGTTACTTCTTGAAGCTGATCACTGGCTTGTTCTTGTTTATTCACTTGAGCCTAGTATAAATCCACTGTTGGAATCTTGGGCTTCAACACAAAGAGGACCTAGACATTTTGTGAACATTTTGTGAACACAGTACAAATGCCCTTCCCCCATCCGACTTTTTAAGCTCTAGCATCACAGGCAACACCGGGAATATCTCAGTCTCGGAATAACAAAGTTATGGATTTACACCGCAGTGCTGTCACTAACTAGTAATGTTAGGAGAGTGACTTTACCTTCCTGAGCTTCAGAACTGGACAACAGTAATATAAATCCTTATAATGTCGGAATTAACTAATGCTGGTAAGGCATCCCAAAGTGTGGGAGATAAATACAGTATTAGCAACATTTTTGTTTAGAGGCAGTGCCTGAGGGTTGTTTCTGATACTTACCTAACAGAAAGGGTGAAATCAAAACGAGCCACTTTGGTTAACCACGTAACTCTGATGTAACACAAACAGAAATATGGATGCTTGAATTGTGTGACTTACCTCATTTAATGTCATCAGCCAGAACATCCAAAATCTTCCATTACTTTTATATTATCAAATAACTAGAAAGTAAGCACATTTCAGTTCTTAGAGTGAATTCATGGTCCCCCGAGATCACATCTGCAGACCCTGGACTGGGAATCACAGGTTTACTTTTTCTTGTCTCCCCAGCAACAGGAGAACTGTGACAGCTACAACTGGGCAGCCATCTGTGAGCTTGATGGAAAGCACTGTGTGGTCTGGTATGTCTTTATACAGAGACATTAATTAGTAGAATTCACTCTGGGTTCACCAACACTTAATTAGCTAGATTAAATGAATTTCTACTGATTATAAAAAGTATGACAGCACCAAGTTGAAGGGACGACTTTCGTGTTATAATTACAAAGGCTCCATTTCATGATGACGGTTATCTGCTAAAACCCCAAAGAGGTATTCAGGGACAAGTGAGTCCGCTAGAAACGACCAGCACTGTTGTATGTCTTTTTATTACTTCCTTAACACTCAGGATGCTTCTGTGGGGGCTACATAATTATGCTCACTGACAATCATCAGGGTGTGATGGAATTGGAGCCACGGATACGCTGCTTCATTTTCATCTTCCTAATTTGGCTTCTATTTGGAAATACGCAAGTGAACGGACATTTTGTTCTAAAAACAGGGATGTTAATGTTTTTTTCTGATTGAGAAAATAAAGCACACTACTTGTAGGAAATTGGTAAAATAAAGCAAAAAGAACAAAAGAAATAAAAATAGCGCATGATGGCCAACATGTATTGAGTACTTCTTACATGTCAAGCACTTTACACATGAGCTCTTAAGGCATGTCAAGCATCCTGTTTTATTTTCAACATTTTATGTATCAAATTCTCATAACACTGCTATGAAAGTATTATTAATATTCACCTTGTATAGTTAAGAAATTAAAACTATGAAAAGTAAATGACTTGTCCAAAATCACACAAAAAAATTACTCACAACCTCAATTTCCAGAGACAAGCACTCTTTGTATTTTAATAGTTTTTCCCTGTATGCATATAGCTTGTTTGCTTCATGACTATGCTAGACGAGTTAAATACTTTATTTCCGTCCATCTTTATGGCAAAATTTTGAAATGAGATCAATAATTCCTGTTACAGAGAGAACAAAACTGATACTCAGTTTATTTTGCTCAAAGTAATACAAGTATTAAGTACCAGAGCCCAGAGCCATTTAAACCACGTAACTCTAACTCCAAAACATATAGCCTTTCCAATATACAGCACTGCTCTAAAGTTACCTCAGCATTGAGATTAAGCCTTATACTTCCAAACACCAAGTCTATGCTCTGTTCACTAAGTCTCTCCCACTTGAAGATTCATGTTCTGTGGGGTCAGACTAGGTCTGCCATTATGGGACACATTTCTCCCTCCATAGTACAGAAAAGGAGAAAATTATTAGGATGAAATTCTAGAATTTTGTTAACAAGTTGTTTATTTAATATTACTCATTTCATTCGCATTGAAAGAAATCACCTTTAGCACTCTCATTCACCACTGCATATTACTTGGATAGCCCATTTTAGAAAAAAATTTAAGAGTGCTTTAAGAGCCTTAAGAATCTTTTAATTTTCCGTAAAGTTACATGCTACATAGTTTTTCACAGCTTAAGTCATAAGCTGTATATATGCTTTAATTTGCTTTTTAAATTCATTTTATAGTGACTTTATGAGTATTTCTGTCACTTGGGAAGTTTTGTAAGCAAAACTTTCAATGCATTAAAATTATATAATATAGTACAACACTTGACATAGTAGAGGCATAATAGAGATTCAGAAAGCATCTGTTGAGTGAATAAATGAATATGGAACTAGTAATCATTAATTCCACTTCTATTGAGAACACATAGGATTTTCCTAACTTGTAACTATGATAAACAACACTGTCATGAATGATGGCAGATTGAATACATACAACTATTTCTACTATGTTCGGAAACTTTACTGAAAATGATAGTAAAGGGGTTTTTACAACATAGACATAGACCCAAAGGATAAAGAGAATAATATAAGAGGTGGTAGGAACAAACTTTTGAAAGTTGGAAAGCAAAAGAATGAGTAGCGACTGAATTAATGGATATGCAAATGTGAAATAAGCTGACAGTAGGAAAAATGGAAAAGCAAATTAATCGACAGTGTAGACTCCACCAAAGATTCAGAAAATCGAGGCACCACATACCTCTGCAAGTAGAGGGGAAGATGCTGCTACGGATACAATGATCAGTTCAAAGATCCAACTTTCTGTTTCCAGACAACTGCACTTTCCACCCTAACGAAAGATTGTATAGTAGTACTTTGGAGGGGGACAACCAAGGAGTTTTTAGACGAGGGGCTATCAGGCACATCTAAGGGAGATGTACAATAATGAACACATAATTAGCCACTTGCTGAGAATTCACGTGTAACTACTATTCAGCAGAATAGTCCAGTACTGGGAAAGAGGGAAGGAACCTGTGGACTCAGTCTCTTCCCTGGTCTTTCATTGGTCAAGGTAAGAGAGGCCCCTGGCCTTGAGTGCTATTTTTTGTTAAAGGGCTCGCCAAGCATAAGGACTCACACACACAAAAACAATTTATTATAAAACACATGGGCACCTCTGTCACTCATCCCTGGCACGGAGCAACCCTGGACCCCTAGTAGTTGCTCTAGTAGGTAACACTACACAGACCCCAGGGAAATACTTTCCTGCCTCTCTTGCCCTGTATATCAGCCTTATGCAGAAGCCCATGGTGGGCCACTGCTGATGCAAAGATGGATACAATACAGAGTATGACATGATGTGACCAGTGGACACCCTTAGGTCAGAGAATGTAAGGAACCATTCTTTTCAGACAGTTAGGGTGGAATGGACACTTGCATGACAAAGTATTGTTTCCTGGACATGCTAAGCATCCATGTTCATTGGTAGCTATTCAACATTCTTAAGTACCCCAAAGTTAATGCAGTACTTCTAAAGAGCAGCACATGATAGTTAAAAGAGATTTTGCTGTAGTGATCAGTATTACTTTCAATTTGTGCAAACTATATGTAGAGCTGAATATAACAGATATGAAATATGTAGCTGATTGTTTACATTGGCAACTAGATAAAGTATGAACCCTCCCATTGAAAATAGTTACCCTCAGTTTACAGAAGAGAGAGGGGTGGAGGGATGGGGTATCCGGGTGATGGGTATTAAGAAGGGCACATGTTGTGATGAGCACTGGGTGTTATATGCAACTAATGAATCATTGAACACTACATCAAAAACTAATGATGTACTATACGTGGGCTAATTGAGCATGATATTAATAATAATAAAATAAAATTAAAAATTTTAATCAATTTTTAACTAAGTATTTTAAGACTTAAGTAAATTTATTTGATATCAATTTGTATTTTGCTTTTAACAGAAAAATACAAATTTACATTATTTGTTTCAAAGAAAACAAGTTTTTTTTTTACTTTATTTTTTTCAGTACTCCAAGATTTATTGTTTATGCATCACACCCAGTACTCCATGCAATACGTGCCCTCTTTAATACCCACCACCAGGCTCACCCAAACCCCTACCACCTTCCCCTCCAAAACCCTCAGTTTGTTTCTCAGAGTCCACAGTCTCTCATGGTTCATCTCCCCTTCCGATTTCCCCCAACTCACTTCTCTTCTTCTCCCAATGTCCTCCATGTTATTCCTTATGCTCCACAAGTAAGTGAAACCATATAATTGACTCTCTCTGCTTGACTTATCAAAGAAAACAAGTTTTTGAAGACAACTGAAAAATAATTTTACATTTCATTTACTTTTCGATAAAATACATTGAAGTTGTATACAATTATGTATATCTTATTTTTTACGCTTTTAAAGCACTAGAATCTGTTCAACCCAACTTATATGACAATCTTGATTACAGTAATTAGGTTTTACTGAAATAAGGTGAAAATAAGAATTCATAAATTATGTATATATCATGACTTTTAATACTCCACTAAACATCACTAGTCCTTCAAAAAATACCAAGGTATGTGTCATGGTTCTTATACTCAGCATTTTGATAATTTATCAGTGTTAATTCACATAAGTAATTAGCTTGGCTCATTTTTTTTCAATCTTGTCATCACAAACATGCCAATAAAGGGTGGAGACTTATTTTTTCCAGTTTTATTGAGATATAACTGACATATATCACTGTGTGAGTGTAAGTTTAAGGTACACAGCAAATGGTTTGACCTATAGATACAGTGAAATGATTGCTGCTCTAAGTTTAGTTTCCATACATCATCTTACTTAGAAACAAGAAAAAGAAAAACAATTATTTTCCTTGTGATAAGAACTCTTAAGAGTTATAGGCATTATGTAGTACATTACATACCTAGCACTTATTTATCTTATAACTGCAAGTTTGTACCTTTTGCCCACCTTCCTCCAATTCTCTTTCCTCATCTCCCACCACAAACCTGATCTGAATTTGTTTTTGTTTTTTTAGAGTCTATATGTGAGATCATACAGTATTTGTCTTTGTTTTATTTCACTTAGCATGATGTCCTCGAGTTCCATCCATGTTGTAAGAAATGATAGGACTTCCTCATTTTTAGTGGCTGAATAATATTCCATTGTGTACATAGATATCACAACATCTTTGTTCATTCATCCATGGATGGGCCCTTAACTTGTTTTTGTGTCTCAAATGCTATAAATAATGCTACTATGAACATGAGGGTACATATATGTTTGAGTTGTTGTTTTCATTTTCTTTACATGTATACCCAGAAGCGGAATTACTGGATCATATGATAGTTTTACATTCAATTTTTTGAGGATCTTCCATACTGTTTTTCATTGTATCCATACCAGTTTACAATTCTACTGAGAGAATATGAGGGTTCCCTTTCTCCATATCTTAGCCAAAGTTTATTATCTCTTATCTTTTTGATCACGGCCATTCTAAAAGGCATGAGGAGATATCTCATGGTGTTTTTGATTTGCATTTTACTGATGACTAGTGATGTTAAATACTTTTTTAATGTTCCTATTGGCCATTCATATATCATTTATCTTTTGGGGGAAAAATCATATTTAGTACATTTTAATTGGATTATTTATTGTTATGGTGTTAAGTTGTATGACTTCTTTACATATTTTGGTTTTAACAATGTTATCCGATATGGGGTTTGTGAACATTTTTTTAATTCCCATTCCATAGGTTTCCATAGGTTGTCTTTTCACCTTGTTGATGGTTTGTCAGGCAGAAGCCTGACAGTATCATGTAATCCCACTTGCTTTTTATTTTGTTTCTTGTGCCTTAAGGTGTCATATCCAAAAAATCATTTCCAAACCGACATCAACAAGTTTCATGGTTTCAGGTCTTACATTTAAATCTTTAATCCATTTCAAGTGAATTTTTGTGAGTGGGGTAAAATAGATGTGCTATAACTTATCTTCATTTTACAACTGATTAATCTGCTATCTAACTTTTACATATTTGGACATATGGTTTTAGTAGACTTCCTAAGCCCTGCAGCTGTTAACAGTGGACCTGGTCAAAAATTGACACAGAGAGCATCAAGTTTCCTTTATCTCTGTTATTTATCTTTTAGTGCTTAGTCCTTCCAGGCTGCTGCAGGAATATCCAGATCTTATGGCCTAAGGCATGATGCCTGACCTCAGACTGAAGCTGTGTGGGAAGCTATAGCCTCCTAGGTATGGTTGAGACAGCCCTGGGTGCTGGAGCCTCCAGACCTCCCTCTGCAGCAGGTACAATGGAAGCCAGGCCAAAGCCCAGGCCTCAGCCTGAAAGAAGCACACATAGCTGGTGGCCTGTCTCTCTTTGGCCAGGGGGATGGACCCAAGTGAATTTTAGAAGATATTTACACTGAGTCTAATATATTTAGTAAAGATGCTCTGCGACTCAGGGCAAAATGGAGAATACCACTGTGATCTCACCACTAACATGTCAAACCTGCCCCACTCCACCTAGTCTAGAAGCCCATGAAATGGCTATCTAGTCCTCTTTGTATGACATGCCTCATCAATTGACTTCCACCCACACCCACCACAAGGGCACATTAGCTCAATTTGGAAGATGGTAATTTGAGGATGAGTCCACAGGTCATTTCAGTTCAGGGTGGAGCACTCTGGTCAAGATGAGAGATGATCTGATGGTTGTACCCAACAATAATAGCCCATGTGTCCTTAGCAAAGAACCTGAATTCTAAGACCAAAACCATCAGAATGAGCAGGACCATCAGGGCAAGAAGTGGGGGAGATTTGCTCGGATCCCTCTTGCTTTTGGCATTTCTTTCCCCAAAACTGTGAGGAAGAACTTTGACCAGAGCATCTATGCATGTTCCTTTATCAGGCCTCCTGGCTGCAGTGGTCTGAGGTCCATACCCTAAAGACTGTGTGTTTAACACATAATTTCCCTTAATTGTTCCTTGCTCTAGCATTCTGTGTGTGTTCAGTCTAATTAAAGTAAGAGGTGCAGCACAGTGACAGACGGGTCTTTTAAAGGGAAAAGGCAATAATAAACTCTCATAAAAGCCACCAGTAACTAACTAGTCTACCAAAGAGGCAGGAGCCATTATCAGACTGAGAGAGGGCACCCACTGCCTCAAGATGACTGATGGCCCCCTACCTATCTTAGCCATTATTCTTAGAGACAAGCGTAGAACCCGAATGCCCAGCAGTTCTAGGATATGTACATATATATCCTGTCTGTATGGATGGGTCCATGATTTAGTGCTAACAAACATATCTCTAGGAGGAAAATAGATGTACTAATCAACAAAGATTTAAGCTGTGGAAAGAATCATCAATCTCCCCTGCTGTAATGGTCACTTTGCCTTCTTTTTTGTAACGTCAAATTTTTAAAAAGATTTTTTTATTGCTTACTTCTCAGTTTTCACACATTATAATTCCAAGTTGAATTTCTTCTAACTATATACAGGGTACCGCAATCACACTGATTCAAGAGTGTTCTTACAAGTTAATCCTAATGATTCTGTCACTATGGAGATCTATGTATCTGCTTATCTATGTAGAAAAATAAACAAATAGTAGGTAGGTAGGTAGACACAGATAGAAAGGATAGCTATGTGGATACAAATATTCTTAATTAAGGAGTTGAAAGGTACTCCTTTATCTAAGACCATGTATTTTTTTCAGTCAACATTTATTGAGCATTAATAGTTTCAGGACTCCTAGTTGAGACTTAACACATAGTGCGCTCTGAAATAAATCTTCCATAGGGAATTAGAAAACGGATGGCAACTAAGGAGTCAACCAGGATGCCAATACTTTCTGAAAGGCACCTGTCATTTTTATAAACCTGCTCTCACAAAGCCATGTTATTTTGATGTCATTGATTATTTTTCTTTATATAAATTAAGGGGCAGAAAAGATATTTCTTGGGCCCAACTCCATCCCTGACTCCACTTAGAAGATGGAACGGGGCTCAGAAATGTCTCAAGCTGCAGGGATGAATTAAAAGTCTGAGCTCCCTTTTGTATATAAAACAGGATCATAAGAAATTGTTCTTATATTTAGACATATTAAAATATCCCTACCTCAAAGTGCTCATGTTGATAATCAAGCTTAATCAGCTTCATTAAAATGTAGTATTTGATGCCTACAGGCTTTATCTCTTCTATGCATTTATAAGCAAACATTGAGAAAATACTGTAAGAATTAATACACACAAGGAATATTAGCTGAGATGGGTATTCCTGAAGCTCAGAAGAGAAAGGGCATTACTGCAGAACAGAGTATTCCAAGCAGAGTTTATGGGAAGGTGACACCCAAACTAGATCTGAAGGATGAACAAGAGAAATGACATGGGAAAAGGCACAGGGGCTTGTGTGATGTACCAGACTGAAGCATCATGTTGGGGAAGAGCCTGTTAAGGACAGAAAAAAAAAGTGCAAAATTGTAGCAGAAAATTTACAGAAGAATTAGAACTTTGCCCTGCTGACAGAAGGGAGCCCCTACAACTTTGGGAGTTAGATGTGTGCTGACAATGATATGAGATGGACCTAATAAAATAAGCAAGAATTATCTTTGAACTGGTTCTATGCTCACTAGTAACAGTAGCTAATATTGATTGAATTAACAGGCCAAGTATTCTGCTCAGTCTTCCTTTCTCACTTAAGCTTTACAACTACACTATGATTTCCACATTTTATAGCTTAGGGAACCAAAAAAAAAAAAAAAAAGACTGAGTAATTTGCCCAAATTACACAAGAGGTTGGAGTAAGCATGTGACCCCAAGAAGTGTGACTCCAATGACCATGCTCTTAAGCACAAAGCCATCTTGCCCCTTCCAACAGCCTTGTTGAAAAATGACTACTCTTGTAGCTTCCCTACAGGAAAAGGTGAGGCTGGCCAGCCCACTGGAGGACTATCATTTTGACAATGGTATTGTACTACATGGCTTCCCATAACCCCAAATCACAGGATAGACAAATAGTTCAGATAACAGCTCAACCTCTTACTACTTACGTGACCTTGAATAAGTTCCTCAGTCTCACACATAAAGCATTGAGAAGAGTGCCTGACACGCAACATTTAATAGGTGTTTGTAAATGTCATTATTTCTTTGGGGGCAATTTAATGAAGTAGAAATCCAGTTTTAAATGGGTTCCTATGCAGTTTGGGTAAAGGACAGGAATGTGATGACATTGTATATTCTATTCTGCTTGACATCTGTATTTTTCCTTATAATATCAACCTCTTGGTTTGGAGGTATAACAATAATCCACCTTACAAATCCACCTGTGTCAACCTCACAAAGAAAATGAAAATTTTAGAGGCCTTTTGGTGTGGCCAGACACCGATACCCAAGTGACAATCACCACGTGCGATTCCATGGACCTGTTTGAAACTGTGAAATGATCATGATTTACATTAATGGAGCAATGAATGCTGAAATACAGAGGTGATATATATTCTGTAAAATTTAACTCAAAGTACCTTTTTGTTCTTGACACTTGGCCATCTTTCCTTCTGTTCCCTCTAGCTCCATCAATTAGATTTCTTGACCCCACCCAAAGGCTGCATGCATCTCAATTTTTTATGACACATATTTCCTTATTTATCCCTGTCTCCTAGGTGGTTTCTAATAGTAGTTACTTCAAAATACATCTTCATAAATTTTTTATCACTGTCCATGACTACCCAGTACCTTTTCCTCCGTATTAACTAAGAAAAGAGGAAGGTGAAATCTCCTTTCCTCTCCCTGTCTCTTTTCCCCAAACTCTCTCCACATAAATGTTCTAATCCTCCTTTGAACACTTTTCTATTACAAGCCTAAATATTCCAGCTCTGATCTCCATGCCAACCCTCCCTACCTCACTGCCGGCAGTCTCTCAGTTAAGTTCTAACCTCTTCCTCTCAATTTCATTCATCTGTGATTGGGAACAACTCAGATGATTAAGTCAAGATGGGCTAGATCTATGAGGCATTAACAAATTAACTCTGAAGTCTCAGTGGCTTTTAGAAAAAAGAGTTTATTTCTCCTTCACTGTAAGTCCAGAGAATGTTGGCAGGGGCTCTGCTTCCCATGGTCTCTCGGACAGGCTAAAAGAACCTCCAGCATTTTATAGTGCCACAGTCTCACACATGGTTTCAGGAGTTGGCCAGGGTCAGGGAAGAGAGGAGCTAGAATGTTGCCAGGGCTGCTTCACAGCATGCCAGTGCAGTAGCACAGCCTCCTACACATCCATCCATCCCACACTAGAGGGGCTTATGTTTGGTTTAATGCTCAACCATTGCTGTCTTGGAATTCATCATTTTTTAACAAAAGGCGTGACATTTTCATTTCACACTGGGCCCCCCAAACTATGTAGTCAAACCTGAGGGTTTCATCAGAACTCTTATGGCCATTCCTTCCATCTTTTGATCACCATCGCCGCTATCAAGACCAAGCGCACCATCCAGTTTGTGGACTGTTGTCCCACAGGTTTCAAGGTTGGCATTAACTACCAGCCCCCCACAGTGGTGCTCGGGGGCGACCTGGCCAAGGTGCAGCGGGCCGTGTGCATGCTGAACAACACCACAGCCATTGCCGAGGCCTGGGCCCACCTCGACCACAAGTTTGACCTGATGTACGCCAAACAGGCCTTTGTGCACTGGTACGTGGGCGAGGGCATGGAGAAAGGAGAGTTCTCAGAGGCTCGAGAGGACCTGGCTGCCCTGGAGAAGGATTATGAAGAAGTGGGAACAGAGTCTATAAATGGAGAAGATGAAAGTGAGGAGTAGCCAGTAGCCAGTACTCAAGCTGTGCATGGCCTTGATTTTTGCAAAGGTGGCTGGCAAATGTGGTTTTTATACACTGGCTTCTGATTAAACCCATGGTATTTTCCCTACCACATGAATTTCCCTAAGCAAAACCCATATTCCACAGAAAGCTACTATGTTCTAAATCATAGAGCCTGATAAAGGAACCATGTCATACTTCATGCAGCCCAACATGTTGAGTGACTCCTGTAAATCCAGGTGCTAGATGACATGGAATAACACAGAAATATATGAAGTGCTTGTTTTTTGGAACCTCATATTCTACAGTAGTCTTTCAACTCTTTTTGTACATGTAAATCTTCTGAATAAAATGGAAATTCTGACTTGATAGGTTTGAGAAAGGGCCAATGACTGAATTTTTGACAAGCTCTCAAGTAATTCCAGTGTTACCAGCCTGTAGAACTGCACTTCAGAAGAATGAAACTGGACCATTCTCTTACACCACACACAAAGATAAACTCAAAATGGATGAAAGACCTCAACGTGAGGCAGGAATCCATCAAAATCCTAGAGGAGAACATAGGCATTAACCTTTGTGACATCAGCTGCAACAACTTCTTTCAAGATACGTCTCCAAAGGCAAGGGAAGAAAAAGCGAAAATGAACTTTTGGAACTTCATCAAGATAAAAAGCTTCTGTACAACAAAGCAAAAAGTCAACAAAACAAAGAGGAAACTCACAGAGTGGGAGAAGATATTTGCAAATGACACTACAGACAATGGGCTGGTATCCAAGATCTATAAAGAACTTCTCAAACTCAACACCCAAAAAACAAATAATCAAACCAAAAAACTGGGCAGAAGACATGAAAAGAGAGACACTTCTCCAAAGAAGACATATGAATGGCTAACATACACATTGAAAAAAAAAATGTCCAGCATCATTAGCCATCAGGAAAACTCAAACCAAAACCACATTGAGATACCACCTTACACCAGTTAAAATGGCAAAAACTGACAAGGCAAGAAACAACAACTGTTGGAGAGGATGTGGAGAAAGGGGAACCCTCTTAGACTATTGGTGGGAATGTAAGTTGGTACAGCCACTTTGGAAAACAGTATGGAGTTTCCTCAAAAAGTTAAAAATAGAGCTTATTCTATTGCCTGGCAATTACACTACTGGGTATTTACCCCAAAGATATAGATATAGTGAAAAGAAGGGGCACATGCACCCCAATGTTCACAGCAACATTGTCCACAATAGCCAAACTGTGGAAGGAGCTGAGATGCCCTTCAACAGATGAATGGATAAAGAAGATGTGGTCCATATATACAATGGAATATTACTCAGCCATCAGAAAGGATGAATACCCAACGTTTGCATTGACATGGATGGAACTGGAGGGGATTATGCTGAGTAAAATAGGTCAAGCAGAGAAAGACAATTATCATATGGTTTCACTTATATATGGAACATAAGGAATACCATAGAGGACATTAGAAGAAAGAAGGGAAAAATAAGGGGGGGGGGGATCAGAGTGGGAGATGAACCATGAGAGACAATGGACACCGGGAAACAAACTGAGGGTTGCAGGGTGGCGGCGGGGAAGGGGGGGATGGATTCACCTGGTGATGGGTACTAAGGAGGGCACATATTTCAATGAGCAGTGGCTATTACATGCAAGCAATGAATCATGGGGCACTGCATCAAAAACTAATGAAGTAGTGTGTGGTGACTAACATAATCAAAACAACAACAACAAAAAAACAACCATACTTCAAGTCACAAGGTTCTAGGTAATACCATAAAATAAGAAATTAATGCAACATGTAATTGAAAGCATTTCTGTTAAATACTCATCCAATAAACAAAAAAAAGTTTGTTTTGATTATAAAAAATGTCGTATGAAGTTTTTTTCTGTTAGAGGTGTTTATCTTTCAGCAAATTTGTTTTCTTTGCATTTCCAGTATGCTTGCGCTGTTAATTTGAGAGAGGAACAAAGGGCTCTTCTTATTTGCAGGTTTATTCTTGGTCTGCTTCCATAATTTTAGTGTCAGAGAAGCGTGATTAACACTCCATTTGTGAAAACCCATTCACCTTAGAATGCACAATTTGGCAAAATCTTCTCTAGCATCTATTCTCAGACAATAGCTTCTTTGTTCTACTCAGCCATACTGCAATGGCTAGTATGGAATCCCATGAGGCAGAGTCGGCAGCCAAGAGGTCAGGAGGTGGGCTAATTTGGAATAGTGGCAGGAAGGATGTATTTTCACTTCAGTAGAAGGTAGCTAGCCAACAACCTGGCTATGCAGAGAAATACTCTATTGTTTCTCTCCCACCCCTCAGCCCCTAGAAAGTTACAGCATTACATTACTTGGCTAATTTCATGGTTTTAAAACTGAGAAAGGTCAAATGGCTTACCTAAGTACCAAGGTGCAGTATAGTATCAAAAAAATAAAGTTAAATTGAGAGAGGGTGTTGGCATCTTGGTGGTGTGCTTTATATCTTTTTCTGCTCCCCTGTGATTTACAACTAGTCCAACATTCATTACAATGATAACAAAAAAGTATCTCTGTGCAGCACATAGAACACTCAAGAGATCTAGCACTTATGCATCTAGCACTAGGTGGACCAGACCCTGGAGATGGTGGCAGAAGGAGGGAAATACTAGTGGAGCTGCTGGGGCATAGGCAGTGACAGCAGATAAAGCAGTGGTCAGCCAGGCACTGAGGCAGTATGACCATTCTAGCAAGGGAGATGGAGTATGAAGAAATGAGTAGGAGTCTGTCCGGTGGGCCATTTGCAGCAGCTGCAGGGACCAGTTACTCTCTTAGGAGAGACTATGTGAATTAGGGAAGGGAAGGAAAGAGCAAAAGGCAGACAATAAGAAATAAAGGATAATGTCTCCTGTTGTCAGCTCCAACAGGCAAGAGGACCACCCGAGGATCTTGGGGACTGCTCAACTTGAGGACTCCCCTGTAGGGCCATGGGCACACTCCAAGTATCAAGTGCTAAGTACACACCCACCCTATCCTACCACTGCCATTTCCTTTTTATTTATTTTTTTAAAATATGTAGTCTCCCAGTCTTAGCTGAGAGTCATCTCCTCTAAGAAAAACTAAAACCTTGTGTTATAGTGCCATGTTCTAGAAAACAAAAGGAAGGCTTTCAACCTGTTAGATTATTCTAATCACAGTAAACAAATATTATAGACTTATTTACAAAAGCCAAGATATGGAAGCATCCTAACTGTCCCTTAATAGACAAAATGATAATGAAGATGTGGAATGTGTGGTACACACACACACACACACACACACACACACTGAAATATTAGGCAGTCACAGAAAAGAATAAAGTTGTGCCATTTATGACAACATGGATGGACCTGGAGTGTATTACACTAAATGAAATAACTCAGACTGAGAAAGACAAATGCCATATAATTTCACTCATATGTAGAATCTAGAAGAACAAATGAGTAGACAAAGAGGAAGCAGAATTAGACCTATAAATACAGAAAATAAATTGATGATTGCCAGAGGAAAGAATAGTAGAGGAATGGACAAAGGAAGTGAAATGGAGTGGGAGATCCAAGCTTTGAATTATGGAATGAAGTCACAGGAATTAATGTCTCAGCATAGAGAACATAGTCAATGATATTATAATAGTGTTTACGGTGACAGTTGGTAGTTACACTTGTGGTGAGCACAGCATAACATATAAAGAGGTGAAATCACTATGCTGTACACCTGAAACTAATATAACAACGTCTGTCAACTATACTCAAAAATATTTTAAAAAAGAATAAAAGTAAACAAAGCCTTGCTTAAATAAAAAAGGTGTTCACTTCTTCAAATGCAGTGGCAGAGGCACTTCTCATCCAAAATAATGAAAAATCATGATAATATGGTTATCACAGAAAGAAAATGACAATAGTCCATCAACCAAACCCAAAGACATGAAATGTTGTGATCTAATGAATAAATAACTGAAAACAGCTGTTATGAAGAAATTTAACAAGCTAAAAGAAAACTCAGAAATGCAATATAATAATCTCAAGATAAAATTAATAAGCAGGAAAAGTATCCTACCAAAAAGACTGAAATTCTAAAAATGAACCCAAAAAATTCTGGAGCTGAAGAACTCAGTAAATGAGATGAAGAATGCATGAGAATGCATTGGAAGTAGAGCAGATCATACGGAAGAGAGAATTGATGAGCTTGCAGATATAAATATAGAAGTGATTCGGGTAAAAGAGGAGAACCGAAAAATTTAAAAGTGAAGAAACCCTATGAGAACTGTGTGACTCCATTAGAAAAGCCAACAAAAGAATAATGAGTATCCCAGAAGGAGCAGAAAGGAACACTGAAGCAGAGAACATATTTAAAGAACTAACAGCTGAGAACTTCCCAAACCTGGTGAAGGAACTAGATATACAAGTCTATGAAGCTAATAAAACACCTTATTATCTCAATGTGAAAAGACCTCCTCTAAGACTTATTATATTAAAATTCTCTAAAGTCAACAATAAAGAAAGAATTATAAGGGCAGCCAAGGGAGAGGGGGGAATAGTGGCAGCTTCAAATACAGTTGACAAGAGGAGAATTCTGGAAATAACATACATGTCCACAAAAAGATTAAATAAAGGGTGGCACACTTTACATGTAATGTTAGGCTGAATCTACACAAGGAAGGAAGGGCACTGAAAATGCAATCTTGTAGAGGTAATAGATATGCTAATTGGCCTGACTATGGTAGTCACTTCATAATGCATACATATATCAAACATCAAATCATATGTCATATATATAATTTTTATGTCAATTATACCTCAAGAAAGCTGTTAAAATACTCAAAACTCTTAATTTCCGGGGCGCCGGGGTGGCTCAGTGGGTTAAAGCCTCTGCCTTCGGCTCAGGTCATGATCCCAGGATCCTGGGATCGAGCCCCGCATCGGGCTTTCTGCTCAGCAGGGAGCCTGCTTCCTCCTTTCTCTCTCTCTGCCTGCCTCTCTGCCTACTTGTGATCTCTATCTGTCAAATAAAACAAATTAAAAAAAAAAACTCTTAATTTCCTAAATTGTTTTACTACCTTTACTATTACCTATATTCACAAGGCTATTTACCTCTCTTGTGTCTCTATGGTGGAAATACTCTATAATGATGTACTACTATTTCTCTTTCCAACTCCACATTCAGTGATGTCATAACTCTTGCTTGACATTGGCCATTGTAGGAGTATTTACAGCACAGGAACCAGATCAGAGCCTGGTTACTGTTCCATATTTTATTTTGTTTCACTGTTCAGACTAAACAAAAAGGATAAAATATTACTAATACTAATTACATTTAAAATTGGGTTGTAAATGTTACATTATGAGGAGCACAAAAGAGGTTATCTTTCCAGTATTCAAAGTAATTATCTTTTAATTTTTTATTTTTTATAAACATATAATACATTTTTATCCCCAGGGGTACAGGTCTGTGAATCGCCAGGTTTACACACTTCACAGCACTCACCATAGCACATACTCTCTCCAATGTCCCTAACCCCACCCCCCCACCCAACCCCCCTCCCCCCAGCAACCCTCAGTTTGTTTTGTGAGATTAAGAGTCACTTATAGTTTGTCTCCCTCCCAATCCCATCTTGTTTCATTTATTCTTCTCCTAACCCCTTAACCCCCC
>NW_019154134.1:3562176-3698245 GCF_002288905.1 Enhydra lutris kenyoni
CATTTGGTCTTCTATATCGCTAATTCTTTCTTCTGCCTCATTTATCCTAGCAGAGCCTCCATTTTTGATTGCAACTCGTTAATAGCTTTTTTGATTTCAACTTGGTTAGATTTTAGTTCTTTTATTTCTCCAGAAAGGGCTTTATATCTCCCGAGAGGGTTTCTCTACTATCTTCCATGCCTTTTTCGAGCCCAGCTAGAAGCTTGAGAATCGTCATTCTGAACTCTAGATCTGACATATTACCAATGTCTGTATTGATTAGGTCCCTAGACTTCAATACTGCCTCTTGTTCTTTTTTTTGTGGTGAATTTTTCCACCTTGTCATTTTGTCCAGATAAGAGTATATGAAGGGGCAAGTAAAATACTAAAAGGGTGGCAAAGACCCCAGGAAAATATGCTTTAACCAAATCAGAAGCGATCCCAAATCGTGAGGGGGGAGAAGGGGATAAAAAGAGGTTCAGAAAGAAAAAAAACAAAAAACAGAAAACAAAAAGAAACAAAAAAAGAAAATGAATAAAGAAAAAAATATATATATATTTTAGATAAACTAGTTAAAAAACTTTAAAAAAAGGAAAAGGGTAAAAGTTAAAAAAAAATTTAGCAGAAGAAGAGAGAAAAAAAATTGAAAAAGAAAAAAAAATTAAATTAACTGCAAGGCTAAAGAATCATGGGGAGAAAGCCATGAGTTCCATGCTTTGCTTTCTCCTCCTCTGGAATTCCGCTGCTCTCCTTGGTATTGAAATTGCACTCCTTGGTAGGTGAACTTGGTCCTGGCTGGGTTTCTTGTTGATCTTCTGGGGGGAGGGGCCTGTTGTAGTGATTCTCAAGGGTCTTTGCCCCAGGCGGAGTTGCACCACCCTTACCAGGGGCGGGGCTGAGTAATCCACTCGGGTTTGCTTTCGGGAGCTTTTGTTCCCTGAGCGCTTTCCGTCGAGTTCTGGAGGATGGGAATGAAAATGACGGTCTCCTAGTCTCCGGCCCAGAGGAGCCGAGAGCTCAGGGCCCCACTCCTCAGTGCGCCCTCAGAGAACAGTGCCCAATTATTCCCGTCTCCCTGGCCTCCAGCCATGCTCTGAGCTCACCCAGCCTGCAACCGGTTCAAGGTAACCCAAGCTGTGAGCTCACTCCTTGGCTCTGTCTCTGTAGCCGGCTTCCCAGTTTTAATACCTGCAAGCTCTGCGACACTCAGACACCCCCGATCCTTCTGTGACCCTGCGGGACCTGAGGCCACGCTGACCCTGCATGGGCTTCACCCCGGTTTAGCCTGTGGAGCGATGTCCCTCAGCGGAACAGACTTTTAAAAGTCCTGATTTTGTGCTCTGTTGCTCTGCCGCTTGCCGGGAGCAGGCCCCTCCCCCCACGGTCTATCTTCCCATCGCTTTGGATTCACTTCTCCGCCAGTCCTACCTTTCAGAAAGTGGTTGATTTTCTGTTTCTAGAATTGCTGTTCTTCTTCTCTTCGATCTCCCGTTGGATTTGTAGGTGTTTGCAATCTTTAGATAAGCTATCTAGCTGATCTCCTGCTACCTGAAGTAGTCTCAGCCTGCTACTTCTCCGCCATCTTGACTCCTCCCTCCAAAGTTATTATCTTAATCAGAAAATAAGTTGTTCATGTCATTGGCAAACCAATGACCTTCTGACCTATCTTGTTTTCTTTGATTGTTCTCACTAACATTAACCGAAGTATCAGTCAACATTCCTATTGGAACTATACTTGGATACATTATTTTTAAACATATAGCAGTGCATACTGTATCAATGCCCCAATCATCCAACAAAACCCTATCTATGTCTTCTACTCCCAATGTGCAAGGAATGGGATCCTGATACAGAACTAATTAAGTAAATTTGTTAGACAGTTAACAAATAAGGATGAAAATAAAAGGACAAGAACAGTTCCTGTAAGGACATCACTGCTTACCATTGTCATAATGCATTCTGTATTTACTCGACCTTAGACCTAGATCTGTGAGTTAGGACAACTTTTTGGAGTGAGGTGCATTTCTAGTGGAGAAAGAGAGCAAAGAAAACAGCATGTTTCCTAGCCTGTTTGGATGAACTCCATTTTTGTCAGCTCCTAAATCCATTTCATTTAAAAGGAGAGCTCATATCAAAGTCACCAACAAAGTTTTCTCCCTTATTGAAAATGTGCATGCATGCAAATGATGTGTCATTTAGTACTTTCCCTCTCATTTACCACAACTCCACTTAACTTTGAAGAATATAGTCTTGCTTGCACTCATCATCACATTTCGAAAAGATCACTTATCTAAGAAGAAATCAAATTCCACCAGGGTATTTGCTGCCCTTTTGGAATCTACTCTATGGCTGAAAGTGACAGAAGGAAATATTCTCCAATTGGAAGACCAATGCTTTAAATATCAGAGTGTAATGGACACAATGTCTGGAGTCATTAGTAAGTAACTGGGGGCCCAGCGTAGACTCAGGGCAATTCCTTGTATTTGTCTAATTTAAAACATCCTTTCATGTACTTTAATCCATTGGGTCATGAAAGTGGTTCTTGAGGATATAAGCTCAGCTCAGCAACATTTTTTTTTTTAGAAGCCACTGAATCGAGAAGCTGAGCAAAGCTGGATAAGACATTGCCAAATGTAGAAAACAGTGCCCCTAAGTTCTGAGTTTCTAAATGGGCTCTAGAAACCCTGTGTCTCAGGAGTTGTGAACCCTAAGATCAAGCCCTACCTTGTAAGCCAAACTGTGCTTTTCCCAGGCTTGGTAGCCCTCAGATCCTTTCCTTGCCCTTAGCTTGACCTACTCTGTCATGGGGGAAGGAAAATGGCTGACCCCTGAAAGTTTTATTTATCAGGCTACAATGGCATCTGGCTCTTGCCTAGATTCCAAAAAGGGACTGATGAGAGATTACAGAGTGGAGGTTAGATGGAAGCCAAGGAATTCCTCTGTTCTCTGGGCCTTAAACATCTTCACCAAGTGTGGCAAAATCTCTTTTGTGACACCAGTTCACTCCAGAAAACTCTGTCGAGGTTCACAGTTTTGTCAGACAACTTTGTTCCCACCTCCAGGAAAAACAGCTTTACTCCCTGCATTTCACCAGCCTAGGAATGCTATTGGTTTCCTGCTGGAAATCATTTCTAGGGTACTTCCCTCATTCTGAGCTGTTTGACCTGCAGCAAATCCCTCACCTGTGGATCCAATGCCTGCTTTAAATTTCATTTTTTGCGAATGCCTTAAGTGGTTTCTGTGTTCCTACTTAGATCCTAATACACAGGTAATCACAATTCTAGATCTGTAGATCTCATAATAATAATGGCAGTTCAAAGGCTTCTACTTAAAGACCATTGGGTATCAGGCACTATTCTAAAGATTGGGGTTTCTCAACAATCCTGTGGGGTAGGTATTTTGCCATTTCACCTTACAGACAGAGAAAGCACAGCAGTGTATATTCATCTTATATTATCCTCAAACTCTTTATAAGTATGATTTAGAGTTTCAGTCAGTCTCAATGGGCTACTGGGAATTAAGGGAAGGATTATTTTTCAATATTTAATTAAAGCATTAAAGGTGTATCTACATTCTCAGAAGGCCAATATGGTGGTGCCATCCATATTAACGAAGCTAAAATGAAAGAACACAAATCTCACCCAGAGTTGTCCATTCCAGCCATCTCCTTCCATACACACAAATGTCTTTTTTGGCTAAAACTCTCAGGATCTGAGTTTTATTTTGTTAATGAAGGCCAAATTCCACATGATTTTTAATGCCTATGTCAAATGGGATACATAAAGAATGACAAGTTGACTCAACAACCTAGCCTCTATGTATTCTACAGCAAATTCTTAGAAAAGAAGGGTTTCTGAGGATTAGGTTAAGAAAATGACTTCATATTCCACTGTAGGAAAAGAAAACTTTACCCTTCTTCATTTCTAGGTTCTTTGCCTGGTCAAAAATTAAATTGACATAAAACAGATTAACAGGAGAAAAACAAATTGAATTTCATATGCATAGGAGGTCAGAGAAATATGAGACTCAAAGAAGTGATGAAAGCAGACAGCTTTTCAATCCTTTAAACAAAGCAGCAATAAATTTGTGAGCAACCGACAAAAGAAAAGTTTGGATACTGTACTAAGTTGGAGAAGAAGTCACAAGTTTTGTTTGTTTGTTCGTTCGTTATATAAACCTTGGGCACGTAGCCTTCTTGGCCCTAAATTCTCTATCTGTGAGGACAAGCATGTCTCTCTGTCTCCGGGTACAGGGAGGTTAACTTTCACATGGGAAACTTGTTTCCTGCTTTCAGGGGACAAAAAAGGGTAGAGTGTCCTGGAATTAGCTGCTTCTTAAGAAACTTTAATTCAAAAGAACCTATATGCCACTGTGGCATATTTGGGGGCAGCCTGTCCTGAACCCTATTACCGAAACTCCATCATAGTGCTCATGGATTTCTTGGTCTTGCACTAAAAGGACTAGAGTTTCCCTAATAACATCAACCAAATCAAGTGTTATCTACCCATCTTTCTCCTGAATCTTTTCTCCAGCAATGAGTGTCTTCTCTTGTTGGAAACTAACCCCACCAATGATTAAAGGTGTTTATTCATGAAATTACTTTGATTTTTCAAAGCTGAGCTCCACCCTCAGTGATGAGCATGCCACCAGAGTCCAGGTGTCGGAATATAAAGCCTCTCAACTTTCACCAGAGCACTACTTTATGTTCATTACCCCTGCAAATGTGTGTGAAATTTATGCCACTGCCTTTTTGTCAATACCATTTTCATCACCACCAAAAGCCAATTTAATAAGCTCAGTTCATCAGCCCTATCCCTTTGAGTACTTCCTTTCCCAAAGGGAAATATAATTCATTTTTAACCGTTCAGATATTTAAGAGATTCTCTTATGTGCAGTCTCAGTTCATTATGAATAAAATACATTTTATTCTTCTGTTCCATTTACTCTGGTTACATGCTGGATTGGATTTAAGATGCAATGTCTCATCGTATTTTTAGTCAGGAAATAGTTTTCCTGTGTGCTCCTTAAGCTACTTTCTCTTGGCATTTTCTGCCTGCAGTTGCCACATATCAAAACCTGCCAGGGCTCAACAGGTTTGTCTACATGGACAAGTAGAGCAAATTATTGAACAATGATCTGGGAGATAGATTAGCACAGACAGGATAATCCATACATGGGTAATTCATACAAAGGATACACCTTTCCCAGTAATCATCACCAAGGTATCTCTCCTCTTGATTTTGCCTGTATTGCTATAACGCTGAAAGAGCATTGTTGGGAAAATTTTATCCTGCTTTTTTTGTCACTGTAAGAGAAAATTAGTACATACTATAGTTTAGAATAATTGTACTGTAATCCTGGAAAGACTGAAAATGAGGGGAGAAATGCTGATCCCTTTTCACTGTTTTCCTCTCTAGTTTTGAGAGTATATAATCCAATCAGACATGTGACTTGACTCACAAGGTTAACTCAGTTATGATGAGCAGGGTCATTGTTATTAAAATTACTAACTACCATCTGTTGAGCACTACCTACAGACCAAGAACTATTATAAACACTTTTACTCATGCTCTCTAATACTCACTTCACCCCAAAAGTCAGTATTATTAGTCCCATTTTAGAGATAAAACAAAAAATTAAGGGCTGGAGAGGTTAAATAAATTGGTCAACAATTTAGTTTAACAACTGAAATTAAAAACAAGCTGCTTTCAAGCTCTAGGTTCCACACCATTACCTCCTTTTAATAGGTCAATATAATAGAGTGCTGATATTTCACATTGACTAGGAAGAGAGCTGCTAGTAATCTGAAATTTTAAGAAAACCATTTCAGCTCTTCTGTATATACACTTCCTTTTAAAATAACAAAGAGGGGGAGAGAAATTATGTATTAATGAGAATCCAGACACAGGTGACAAGAATTCCATTTATAGAGAAGCTAATTTAGATTTTTTTTTTTTCAATTTCTTCCTAGGTAGCTGATTATGCTACAGAAGCCAAGTGAAACTACTGTCCTACCTCCTGAAAGACATTGGGCATGTGTCCCAATTAACGTGAGCACACGGCTTGTACTACGTAAATACTGATCAGGTTAATTTTTATTACCTGTTAACAGTATCAGTATGAAAACAGCAACACGGCATTTTACTACTCCACTGACAGATCCCTCTTAAAAATGCTTTAGTTGGGGCGCCTGGGTGGCTCAGTGGGTTAAGCCGCTGCCTTCGGCTCAGGTCATGATCTCAGAGTCCTGGGATCGAGCCCCGCATCGGGCTCTCTGCTCTCTAGGGGAGCCTGCTTCCTCCCCTCTCTCTGCCTGCTTGTGATCTCTCTGTCAAATAAATAAATAAAATCTTTAAAAAAAAAATGCTTTAGTTTTGGGGTGCCTGGGTGGCTCAGTGGGTTAAAGCCTCTGCCTTCAGCTCAGGTCATGATCCCAGGGTTCTGGCTGGGATCAAGCCCCGCATTGGGCTTTCTGCTTGGCAGGGAGCCTGCTTTCCCCCTCTGTCTGCCTGCTTGTGATCTCTGTCTGTCAAATAAAATCTTAAAAAAAAAATGCTTTAGTTTCTCCTTCTCTTACCCCAAGGACCCTATTTTGTAACATCAGTCATGAGAGGAAATGGAAAGCACTGAGGTTTGGATATTGATTTCAACTCGTCAAGCCATAGCAATTGCCCCCTCGGTAAAACTAAGCTTTTCAAAGCTGTAACTTGCCAAGTTTTTGTCTTCAGGGAGAAATACAAAGCTGTCTCTGTGCTGAGAGGAGCTCTCCATGGTACGAAGTAATTTGCGCTGCCCTCCCTTTCTCACGCAAATAAATTAATACACAGAAATGTAATCTGGAAGGCACTGCCTGCGTTTAAGAACCTAATACTCAGGTAGCCCAATTCAATGTGGAGTGTCCACCATTATGTGGCTTTGCATTTCACTGTCCTCAACAGAAGATATATGTACAAGAATTTGAGCTTTTGACTGAAGTTTGTGTTCAGAACATTTTATAGTTTGAGTTCTACCAAAGAAAGGTATTTATGGTATTTATTCTAATTAATTTGCATGTGCATTTTCACTCTAAATGTATTGTAATGACTCCTAGTCCTCCCTTCTTTATGAATTGCTGAAATGATTTGAAAGTAGCTAAACATGTCCACAGGATGTAGAAAACTCTCTCAGAATAATGCTGACCACAGTAAGTTTCTTTGTCCCTCTGTGGTTCATGTGAAAGCATGCAGCACAAGGATGATATTTTCATATCCCAAAATATCCCTCCTGTAACTGGATACTAGGTTGTCCTTTCCCTGTATAAGATGACCTCTTCAGGACCTGAGGAAATAAAGCTTCTGCCCTCCACACTGAAAACCCAATTCCCAAGCCTCTTGATAACTTCTTATTGATTTGATGCATTAATTCCTCTCAGGCATAATGCTAAGCCAAAATGAGAAGTCCACCCCACAGAGTCCACAGACCTGAAAACACAGTCATTCACAACCACCAACACACGTTTATGTTAGTGCCTATCACCTCCAAATACTCAACTTCCTGCCTGGTGACACAAGAAAAAGGATAGAAATTAAATTTGAAAACATTAGCAATTACATAATTATTTCATTAAATAGTTACTAGGAACCAGCACTGTGGTTGGCACTACAAATATAACAGAGAGATAAATATAGTGCTTATACAATTTATGAAGTTTTATAAATTTATAAATTGATATATTTATATTTATTAGGAAAATATTTAGTGCAAAAAAAATCTTTAAAAACTTAGAAAACTTATATGTTGTGAGCACAAAAACAAACCAAAAAGAGTTCATTAGTAAATACTTAAACAGTGGTAAGTGCCAAGAAGCATGCAAACAGAGGGCAATGTGCCAAAAAAAAAAAAAAAAAAAAAAAAGGAGGGTTTGTCCTTCAGAGTGGTTCTCAGGAAGGACCCGAAGAGAAGAAAAAGCAAGCATGTGAACACCAGTGGGGAAGTGAGTACCAGCAAAAGAAAAATATGGGCTAAGGCTTTAAAGGTAGAAAGGGTATACTTGGAAGCCTCAAAGTTAGAGCAACTGGAGCACAGAGAATGAGGGGAGAATGGTTTTAAGTACAACTGGGAGGTCAGCAAGGCCTAAAGTATGAGGACCCTAGAAACTACAGTGATGTGGATTTCACTCCAAGCCCAATGGGAAGCCATTGAAGAGTTTTAAGCAGAGAAGGTGTTATGATCATGTTTTTAAAAGATTTGTCTAGGGTGCCTGGGTGGCTCAGTGGGTTAAAGCCTCTGCCTTCAGCTCAGGTCATGATCCCAGGGTCCTGGGATTGAGTCCCGCATCGGGCTCTCTGCTTGGCGGGGAGCCTGCTTACCCCTCCCCTCTCTTTCTGCCTGCCTCTCTGCCTACTTGTGATCTCTGTCTGTCAAATTAATAAATAAAATCTTAAAAAAAAAAAGATTTGTCTAGCTGCTACAGGCAGAACATATTTAGAAAGGGTCAGAAACAGAAATTCTCATCAAAGTCACCATGATTGCAAATATGCATTATTGAGATAATGGCATTGGTTTCTTCTCCTTAGGTTTCCATGAATTCCAACTCTCTCCTTGGAACCAACAGAGTAGAGCATGTGCAAAACACTGAATGAGGGACAGAAGTGGGCAGACTACTACTTTCTAATTCTTTATATCTCTTTTTTAACTGCCCACCTAAATGGTCAGACAACATAAAGAGAAAGAAGAAAAAGACTTAAGTGCAAAACTTAGAATTGACTTTACACTAATTTAACATTTATTAAATACCTGTTACATGCCAGGGACTCTGCCAGGTGTTAAGGGGTCAAACTCCTCTTTCCACAAATAATTCAAACTAACAGGGAAGTCAGACCTACCAAAACAAACAAGTGCAACTCAAAGAGAGAAGTGTCATTCATTGGAGGTATTTACCAGGTGCTGGGGAATCATTGTGGACACTCTGACAGCACTAATGGGAAGCAAGGACCTAGCTCTTTCCTTTCCAAACATCCAGCCAAAGCTGTGATGAAAAAGACATGTCCAAAGATGCAGAGGCATTCTCACACCCCCACCTATGAAACAGCTGGAACTCTTAAAATTAAAAAATACACTATCAATTCTAAGATCTAGACTCCAAGTTATAAATTACATAAACACTGAGATATTCTAGATATTTCCCAAACAACTGGTGTATTCAACTTTGTTGATGGTTGAGTTCTAGGTGTTCCTTAGTTCTGGAACAAAACTGACTTGGGAATGTCAGGATTCCTAACCACCCAATTCAGATTCTCCAAAAATGAAATAGTTCTTACCAAAAAACTTGGTTCTATAATAAATTTGTTACCACACATACTAAAAGTATAGCACAAGACCAAGAGAACATTTTTTATAATAATGCTTACTGAATGCTTATTGAGTCCTATATGCTTACTACATACAAGGTACTATGCTAAGGACATTATATTATCCAAGTGCTTTATAATATTATTATGTCATTATATCATTCAATCTTACATTAACTCTGTATGTAGGTACTCATGTTAACTCATTTTATAGATGGAGAAACTGAGGCCTAGAGGAGGAGCTCGGACTAGAGAAGAGGTTGTGGCTTCAGGCTGTAGGATATATAGAACTAATCAAGAAAAATCAAGTATCTGTGGGTTCTGTTCTCTTTACTAGAATGAAACAAGGTTAGCCCTTTATCTCATAAAATAAGCATTTCTGAAAAATCATGGGTTTCAATTCTCCTGGAGATGACAGAATACTAAACCCAGAGTAATTTCTGTTATCAATATATTTAGTCATGATGCTTTTCCATAAACAATGATCTTTTATTTGATTTTAAATTTTTTAAAATATACAAAAATATTTTAAAGTAAGGACATCTTATAAAATGAAAATTATCTTTTTCTAAACGAAACTAAGATTTTCTTATAGCTGTCTTGATTGGCTGAAAGCCCAAAGTATATTATTTCTCAGGCATAGTCCCATTGAAAGGAGGAAAATTTTCCCTACAAGGTAAATGCTTTGGAGAGTGTTTCTTTCCAGCTGAGTGCTCAGAGGTGTCCTTGTCTTACTGTAAGCTACAAAATAACAGAAAAGAAGGGGCATAAAAGAATCCTGAGACAAAGATCCAAGTAATTGGAGAGGTGGAGAGAAAACTGGTCATCTAAGAGATTTTATTTTACTAAAGAATAATAGAAGTAATTCTTAGTTGTGTTTGGAATGTTTTCACATTCATTCCTTATTTTACAAGGGACTTAAAATACCCCCAGAAGAAAAAGCAGGATAGGATTAGACCCATTTTTCTAATAAGGAACTTAAAATTGGAAGAAATTAAGTAGCTTGCCCAAGACCATACCAGTTTGAAACTCAAGCTTTGGTTTTCCAATCGCTTTCTCTCTTATTTACCTTTTCTGTCTCCTTACTAATAAACTTTGGCTAACTAAATTAAATAGAGTTTCCAGTTTTCTTTTTTTTTAATCCCCTTTTTCAAAGGGAAGGGGAAGGTATCAAAACAAAATATTGGCAAACTTTGCTTGTAGTTAGAGAAAAATCACTAGTGGTGACCTATTTGGAATTCTGTTTACAATTAGAATCATCAGTTTTCCCTTTCTGCCATGACAGAGTAACTGAAACCATACTGGTCTTTCCAAAATATATGAAAATATCACAGACCTTGTAAAACAGCACATGATCCAAAAACTCAATATTATTAAGATTCACCTCCAAACTGAGCAACACAATCCCCCCACCAAAAAAAAAAAAAAAAAAAAAAAATCCCAGCATTTTCTCTATTTAAATGGGAAAGATGGTTCTAAAATTCATATGGCAACACAAAGAACCTAGAATATTCAAATTGTGAAGAAAAGCACAACAGTATTGGAGGATGTTATTACCTCATTTCAAGACTTACTATACAGCTATAGTAATAAAACAATGTGGCTTTAGAGTAAAGATCTGTCTATGCAGATCAATAGGATAAAAAGTCCAGAAATAGACCCATATGTATAGAGTAAATGATTCCTGACAGTCATATCAAAATAAATCAATGGGGAAAAGAACTCCTTTTCTACAAGCAGTAACTGAACAACTGTATATCCATATGAAAAAAATATTAACCTCAACTTTTCTTATATAGTGGTATAGTGGTAAGAAGTGACAAAAATTGATCTCAAAACTAAAAATAAAAATATTTAACTTCTAATAGAAGACAGGAGAAAATCTTCACAACCTCATGGTAGGCAAGGATTTCTTACAGAAGACCAAAAAACCCACTAACAATTAAAAAAAAAATAAAAGCCAATGCATTCGTTTTTCAAAATTGAAACAGCTGTTTTTCAAAAGACATGAATAAGAAAGCAAAAATGTGGCCAAGAACTGGGAGAAAACATTTGCAAAACATATCCTGACAAATTTCGTCTTCTCTCAGATATTCAGCTAGATAGTTATCAAACCATTGTGAATACCTACAAACTCAACAGGAGATCAAAGAAAAAAAGAACAGCAGCAACTCTATGAACAGAAAAGAGACCACTTTCTGGAAGGCTGGAGGGGCAAAGAAGTGAATCCAAGGTGCTATTTGGGAAGATAGACCATGATGGGGAGAGGAAGGCATGTGAGAGGAGGAGCCTCCATCAGCCGGCTGCACAAAAGTGATTTGAAGGGGCGGGGGTGGGAGGTTGGGGGAACCAGGTGGTGGGTATTGGAGAGGGCACAGATTGCATGGAGCACTGGGTGTGGTGCAAAAACAATGAATACTGTTACGCTGAAAATAAATTAAAAAATTAATTTAAAAAAAGAAGAGGAAAAGGATACTATTAATGAATTCTGAATAAAGAAGTTTAGAAAATTTTTTTAAAAAGTGATAGAACAGAGTAGCACAAAATTAGAGCTTTTAGTAGTCTGCTCTGGTGAGGAGCATCACTCCAGTGGATAAGCAGGGGGTAGAATCCTTGTTGGGACAGTGTGGTCTCAGGACCCTCAGGGTCACAGAAAGACTGAGGGTGCCTGAGTGTGGCAGAGCTCCCAGGTATAGGAGCAGGGAAGCTGGCTGCAGAGACTGAGCTGAGGAGTAGGCTTTCAGCTTGGGGTTACCAAAAACTGATCTACAGCTCAGGTGGGCCCCTGCTCTTTGAGAAGGGACCCAACACGTGGCAGATCTGGGGAGACTCCCCTTCTTCCCCTAGGAGGAGCAGCAGGGGATCACACTGCAGGTATCTGCTGGGTTTGGAGACTACAAAGCGGGTCATGTGCGAGAGAAATGCTGGGTCACAGGCGGGGGGAGCTCAGAGTGCACCCAGAGACCAGGAGACGGGAGTGACTGACTTCTCTTCTCTGAGGGCACACTGAGGAGTGGGGCTCCGAGTTCTCAGGTCCTCTGGAGTGGGAGATTGGGAGTCTGCCATCTTCATTCTCATCCTCTAAAGCTGTGCAGAAAGCTTTCAGGGAGCAAAAGCTGCCTATAGCAAGCCCAAGCAGATTACTTAGCCTTGGCCCCTGGCAAGAGTGGTGTAATTTTGCCTAGGGCAAAGGCATTTGAGAATCACTGCAACAGATCCCTCCCCCAGAAGATCAACAAGAACATCCAGCCAAGACCAAGTTTACAGATCAATGAGAACAGTAAAACTCCAGCACTAGGGGAATACAGCATATACAATTCATGGCTTTTTCCCATGATTCTTTAGTCTTTCAAAATAATTTCTTTTAATCTTTATTTTTTTCTTTTTCTGTTTCTTTTTCATTTTTTTCCTTTTCCAACCAAGATATTATCTTAAGAATTCCTTTTTTTAAATATTTTTTAATTTTCATTTTTGCAGTCATTTTCTATCCCTTCATTGTATTTAACCTTATTTCATATATATTATATATATTTCATATATATCATATAAATATGTATTTAACCTTATTTCATATATATCATATATATGTATTTAACCTTATTTCATATATATACCAATGAAATATATATGAATATATATATTGAATATATATGTATATATATATGAATATATATAATGAAATATATATGAAACATATATATATATTTCATTCTTTAAAACTTTGGGATGCAGTTTCTTCCAACAGATCAAAATATATCCTAAATCTAGTGTATACACTAAATGACCTTGTTCTCTTCACCTACCCAATCACATTCTTTCCTTTTGTTTTTTAAATTTTTCTTCTTTCTTTATTCAACCAACTTATCCATTACTTTTTTAAAAATCTTATTTAAGTTTCATGTTTATAGCCATATTCCATTCCTTCATTGTATTTACCCTTATTTTTGTATATATATAAGGTTTTTTTTCTCTTTAAAATTTTAGGAGGCAGTTTCTTCTAATAGACTAAAATACAAACAAAATCTAGTGTATGCCTCTGTTCTATTCTCCTGTCTGATCATATCCTTCATATTCTTTTTCTTTTCATTTCCCCCTCGGTTTGGGTCTCTTCTGATTTGTTTAGCATATATTTGGGGGGGGTCATTGTTACCTTTTTAGCATTTTGTTCTCTCATTCATCTATTCTTCTCTGGACAAAACAACAAGACAGAAAAAATCACCTCAAAACACACACACACACACACACACACACACAAAAGAGGCAGTAGTGACTGCCAGGGACTTCATCAACATGGACATTGATAAGATGTCAGAAATAGAATTCAGAATAATGATTATAAAAATACTAGCTGGGCTTGAAAAAAAGCATAGAAGATACTAGAGAATCCCTTTCTGGAGAAATGTAATCTAACCAAGTCAAAATAAAAAAGGCTACTAATGAGGTGCAATAAAAAATGGATGCTCTTACTGCTAGGAAAAATGAGTGAGAAGAGAGAATTAGTGATATAGAAGACCAAATGATGGTGAATAAAGAAACTCAGAAAAGGAGAGATGGGGGCGCCTGGGTGGCTCAGTCCTTAAGCGTCTGCCTTTGGCTCGGGTCATGGTCCCAGGGTCCTGGGATCAAGCCCCAAGTCTGGCTCCCTGCTCAGCAGGAAGTCTGCTTTTCCTCTCCCTCTCCCACTCCCCCTGCTTGTGTTCCTGCTTGCTCTCTCTCTCTGTCAAATAAATAAATAAAATCTTTAAAAAACAAAAAAAGAAAGAAAAGGAGAGACAACTACTGGATCACAAGGGGAGAATTCAAAAGATAAGTCATACCATAAAACAAAACAATATTATAATAATTGGGATCCCAGAAGAAGAAGAAAGAGAAGGGGCAGGAGGAATATTGGGGCAAATTATAGCAGTAAATCTCCCTAATGTGGGGAAAGAAAGAGGCATCAAAATCCAGGAGGCACAGAGAACCCCCCCTCAATTTCAATAAAAATAGCAAACTTACAAATCTAATAGTAAAACTTACAAATCTCAGAGACAAAGAGAAAATCCTGAAAGAGACCTATCCACTGAGACCTAGCAGGCCAGAAAGGACTGGTATGATATATTCAGGGTGTTAAATGAGAAAAATATGCAAGCAAGAATACTTTATCCAGCTAGGATGTCATTCAAAATAGAAGGAGTGATAAAAAGCTTCCAGGACAAACAGAAACTAAACAGAAACTTTGATTGTGATCACCAAACCAGTGAACAAGGCCAAAAGACAACCGACAGGGTGGGAGAAGATATTTTCAAATGACATATCAGATAAAGGGCTAGTGTCCAAAATCTATAAAGAACTTATTAAACTCAACATCCAAAGAACAAATAATCTAACCAAGAAAGGGGCAGAAGACATGAATGGACATTTCTCCAAAGAAGACATCCAAATGGCCAACAGACACATGAAAAAGTGTTCAACATCACTTGGGATCAGGGAAATACAAATCAAAACCCCAATGAGATACCACCTTACACCAGTCAGGATGGCTAAAATTAACAAGTGAGGAAACAACAGATGTTGGCAAGGATGTGGAGAAAGGGGAACCCTCCTCCACTGTTGGTGGGAATGAAAGCTGGTGAAGCCACTCTGGAAAACAGTATGGAGGTTTCTCAAAAAGTTGAAAATAGAGCTACCCTATGACCCAGAAATTGCACTACTGGGTATTTACCCCAAAAATACAAATGTAGTGATCCAAAGGGGCACATGCATCCAAATGTTTATAGCAGCAATGTCCACAGTAGCCAAAATATGGAAAGAGCCTAGATGTCCATTGACAGATGAATGGATAAAGAAGATGTGGTATAGATAAACAATGGAATACCATGCAGCCATCAGAAAATGAAGTCTTTCCATTTGCAATGACAAGGATGGAACTGGAGGGTATTAGGATAAGCAAAATAAGTCAATCAGAGAAAAACAATTATTGCATGATCTCAATGATATGTGGAATTTGAGTAACAAGGTAGAGGATCATAGAGGAAGAGAGGAGGAAATGAAACAAGATGAAACCAGAGAGGGAAACAAACCACAAGAGACTTAAACTCAGAAAACAAACTGAGGATTGTTGGATTGGAGGGGAATGGGAGGGATGGGATGGCTGGGTTATGGACATTGGGGAGGGTATGTGCTATGGTGAGTACTATGGATTGTATAAGACTGGTGAATCATAAACCTGTACCCCTCAAACAAATAATGCATTATATGGTAAGTAATTTGTAATAAGAATACATAAAGCATGCTAAGAACTCTAGAATAAGAAAACAAACAGTCCAATAAAGATGGTCATGGAATGGAACACACAGTTTCCCAGAAAATAAACTTCTGCATGGCCAAAGGTAGTTGAAAAGATGTTCAGCATCTTTAATCATCAGAAAAATACAAAATAAAGGGGCACTGAAATATGTGTTTGTGCTCAAAGTGCTAAAGTTAAAAAGAATGACAATACCAAATACTGGTGAGATTCTGGAGCAATAGGACCTCTTCTATATTGCTTGTGGGAATGTAAAATGGTAAAACAAATTTGGAAAGCAATTTGCCAGTATCTTTGTATTTGATCCAGCAACTACACTCCTAAATATTTATCCAACATAAATGAAAACACAGTCCCTTTTATGTAAATGTTCATAGCAATTTTATTTATGATAGTCAAGAACAGGAAACAGCCCAAGGGTCCATCAATATAAGAAAGGATTAAGAGGGTGCCTGGGCAGCTCAGTTTGTTAAGTGTCTGCCTTCAGTTCAGGTCATGATCTCAGTGTCCTGGGATTGAGTCCCACATCCTTACATAATGCAGTTCAAAAGACTTCACAGGACCCATGATCTCTTTCTCACTCCTATTTACTCATTATTCTAACATATAAAAAATTATGCAGAAAGAGAACAGTGCTTTCTAACAATACATTAAGGTTATTTGCAAACAACTGCACTGTGCCGGAATATTCAAACTTGACTTTTGAAGATTAAGGACTGTAATCTTAATTAAGGATCCTGAGATTCAGATGACAATTTTCAAAACAGCACAATTTAATCTTCTAAAACAAAAGGAGCTCATAGGGAAGTCTGGGCCCAGTTATTCTACGTGAACATCTTAGAGAAGAACAATTAGCAGCATAAGAAGTAGTATTTTTCCCCCCAAGAAAATCTGTCACTTTACAGTTGACATCACTTGCTTTTTAACTCATGTGCATCTATGCCACTTGAGTTTTGTGGGGGCCAAGGGCAGGCCACCACCATATGCACCCCTTTAGCATATTGATTATTATGAATTAAAGTTACTTAAGAAACAGCCAATGCAAAGGCAACATTTGACCACCCCCCCCCACTTTGTCTTCAGAAAGCAAGAAATAAGCCCCCCATGTGAATATTACCTTTTTCCATGATAGGAGGTAAAGAGACATCTTCATCAACAAATATAGGTAATTTGGAACTGAGAAAACCATATAAACAAACCTTGCTATTTTTACTAATTTACTACCTCAGCCTAAATTCTGTTTACAGTTTCTTACTAAATGAAATTTCCAATCATAAGAGTTCTTCATCCTATCAATTCCTCATAGATTTATTATTTCTTTGTCTAAAAAGTATAAAAACTGCCTCCCTTGGTCTTTTCTTTGGATCTCAGTTTAATTTGGGGGCCTCTGGTCACATGTAATTGAATTTGTTTTTGTTCTATTAATTTGTCTGATGTCATTTCACTTCTTAGACCAGCTAGAGGAACTTGAAAGGGTTCAGAAAAATTTCTGTTTACCAGCAGTTTCTCCTGTAAAACTGCTGTTAGGCTGAGATTTCTTGGAATAATTATTCCCTTTTTCTCTTGCCAGAATATGGGGGAAATGGGGGTTTTCAAGTGTTGCTCTTTGAAATACCCTCTAAGAGTTTTTATGTAATGAAGACCGATGGCCTCATTTCCTTCAATCTGAGCAGTACCACATTCATTTTTTCAATGTATGGGTCATCCTCAAGAACTCTCATTAGAAGTAAGGCTTACAGGGGCACCTGGGTAGCTCAGTGGGTTAAAGCCTCTGCCTTCGGCTCAGGTCATGGTCCCAGGGTCCTGAGATCAAGCCCCGCATCTGCTCAGTGGGGAGCCTGCTTCCTCCTCTCTCTCTGCCTGCCCCTCTGCCTACTTATGATCTCTGTCTGTCAAATAAATAAATAAAATCTTTAGGAAAAAAAAAAAAGAAGTAAGGCTTACATGGCTTAGGTCCATTTAAAAACCACTGGGTTGGATCCTATATTTAGGTGGCAAAGTGTTGCAAAAGGAACAAGAACACAAGGATCCTGCATCCTATCTGTAATGGAGAGAGCGTGTGTACTTGTCACGCTTAGAAATAACCACAACAAAGAAGGTCCTGGTCATCACACAATGAAAAATGTCCTGGATGTAAGTCAGTAGACCTGATGTTTGAGGCGGACTCAAGCATTAATTATATGATGCTGTGCAAATGAACACCTTCGTTTTCATGACCCAAAGTGTCTTTCCCTACTGACTGGCAAATGTCTAATTCCATTGTAGCAGAGACTGTTGCTGCACCCAGGTGATTTTAGATTTTACTATTTCTACGCATGCCAGTCCATTTCTAACTGCCAGGATTTGCATCTCTTAACTTAGCAGTAAAAAAAAGGCCAGAAATTCTGTAATTTAACACACACCAGGAATAGCTCTCCACCAGTGACTGATATTAGTTGGTGAATAAAAATCCTAGCTCCCTTTCCAATTAGGTGATATAATTCTGATGTGTGTAGTCCTCATACTCCTCATAGTCGTTCCTGACAATAGTGACTTCCTTTGTTATGGAAACATTAACCACTTTCTTTCCATCCCTCTCCGATTTCCCCACTGCCATGGGAATGCTTCCCAAATTAACAACTTGCACTTGACCCTTGTCTCAGACTCAGGTTTGGGGGGATCCAAAGTAAAGCTTCCTATATTCTAACATTTGGCCTTTTAAAAGTAAAGATAATTCCATAAAAGACCCAATATGACATTAACAATATCCATGAAACAATTTTGTGTTATTCTTTGGGTTTTTTAATCCTAATTCTTTTTTAAATTCATTTTTATTCATATTCAGTCTAGAAAAAAGAGTGTATACCTAGAAAATGCAATTTTTTTTTTTTATCATTAAAGAACCACTAGTAACCCTCTTCCTTCATCCAGAGATAGCTAGCTTCAGTATTTTGGTATATTTGGAGTATTATCTTTGATACCTTTTCAATTCATGTATCATCACATAAATATAAATATATAAGAAGGTTTTTGTCATGCAGTAACAGATTATAAATATATTCCTGTGTCAGTAATTATACTTCTACATCATCATTCTTAACAGTAACAAAAGATTCTATTATATCATTCCAAAATGTCATAATCCTAGGATTCTAATACTTTCTAATACATTATGATTTTTTTAACAAATTCTCTGTTTTGGCACACTTAGGCTGTTTCTAATTTTTTATATTATACACTGTGCTTTAGGAGATACTCTTACATGTTCATCTCTGTATAATCCCCCAAATACTTCTTAAATACTTCTTAAAAGTGCCATCATTGGATCAAAAGGCAAGCATGATTTTAAGATACTGAATACATAATGCAAAACAGATTTCCCAAACACCCCTACCAGTAGTACATCCAAGTGACACTCCGGTCAATGTTTGGCATTATTATGTTCTCAAAATCTATATCAATTTAAAAGCTACAAATAGCAGCTCCTTGTTCTCAGATATGTAATTGTGTTCACTAATATGATTTTATATGTTTTCCTGTTTATTAAGCACTTATATTTCTTCTTTAGTGAATCGCCTATCTTGCCCTTTTCTCATTTTTTTCCTATTGGGATATTCATCATCATTTACTGATGTTTAAGGGTTTGTTATGCAGAACACAATTAACCTATTCAGTCCAAGTTCCAAATCTCATTTCCAATTTAGAAGTATCCTTTAAACTTCGCATTGGGCTTTCCATACAGGCATGGAACACTTTAACTGATGGAAATAATCAACCCTCATTTGTGGTTCCTGCCTGTGGTGTTACTTCAAATTTATATAAATACACACTGGTATTTTCCTCTAGCATTTTTCTGTTTCGTTTCATTTTCTACATTTAAATCTTTATCTATCTGGAATTAATTTTATTTTTAGGTATGAAGTAAAGATAGATCTTTCTTTTTATTTCAGTAATTATTATTGCATTCCAACAAGGCCCTGGGGATACAAAAGAATAAGGTATAACTTCTATCCACAAGCTCAGGCTGCTGAGAGAATGTATGTTTTTGTCTGTCTACTTCCTACTCGAGTTGCTCTTATCTCCACAGACTCATTTTTTGAGGCACCTGAGGCTTTGGAATAAGAAAGCTCAAACTGACCCATAAGTGTCATGAAACTCTTGAAATTCACAGACTTATAGTGTTCCTTCTCTTCAGGAATACTGAAGGAAGACCGGAGGGTCCAAGAATTAAGTCAGGAGAGCTCCCACACCAACCCTTTCTTAGCATCTTAGTTTAAATATCTAAGTAAAAGACAACTCTCTTTAGCAGGCATTGCCTACTTCCAGACTAACAATAACCTTCTCATTTAAGCACGCTATGTAAACAAAGTGCCATCTCCATGAGTGGAGAGCTTTGAGCAAAGAACACATTAAGGTAATCTCAAAGTAACTGCTAAATGCCAGGCTATAGCTCTTGACTTGTGAAACAGGAATGCTTTGAGACTACTGCCACCCCTCCACTCACACTCATACACCCTCATTCACCCATTTCATACACTTCCCACGTGCATCAGAAGTACACTGGGAGGGCAGGCATTTTTATCCCAGCTTCCAGATATATAAACTGAGTCTCAACTACAAATGGGCAATGGAAAATCACAGTGTCTCTAGAAGTATGTGGGTCCCTAGACCTTTGTAGACAGTGACGCAATATAGAACATTTCTCTAACCACCCACAGCATACTTTCTCCTCTTCTTTCAGCTTCTTCACAGCTCTGTGACCTAGGGCAAATTACTCAACCTCTCAGAACTTCTATTTATTTATCTTTGAAGCAACGGGACTGAATTAGGTATTAAAAGGCCTCCAGCACAAACATTTTATGAGTTATTTTTCCAGTGTTAACATTTGTAACTCCTCTACAGCTAAGGTCAAAACTCAGGGCTCCAAAAAACTCACAGGAAGTGAAGCTTACATTTGAATTGCAAACAGTCCATAAGAGCTTGGTGATCTTAATCTTCCATTTATTGGGTTGTTCGGATGTGTAAGATTGATGGCATACATAGGTTCTCGAGAGAGAGCTTGAGGAGCAGGATGGCTAACGCTGTCCGTTGCATTAGCAACTTCATTTAAGGAAATTGGTACTCCTCCCCTTCTCCTATCTCTGCCTGAGATAATGCACTAAATTTTTTTCAGAATGGGAAGGGAATTATTGACTAAAGATAGTCTAACAGGCCTGTTCCATTTCAGGAGCTTTAAAACTAATAGCAGCTAAGAATAAGATTTAGAGGGGCTATAATAGCAAAATGAGCATCAGAAACCTGGATCTCCTTTCCTAGAGCCCAGCTATTTCTACACTGTCAGAGTAAATTATTAACAAAACCATCTGGCCCTTTGCAAGAGAACAGCCTGCTCCCCGGTTCCAAGCAGGTGATATGTTTTAGCCTGTCAATGGAGAGAGAAGCTGATTTTGGTCTCAAAGCATTGACAATTTCTCTAGACTTGCATTTCCTATGTGTGAACTATTCTTATCTCTAAATGACAGAAGGGAACAACATCAGTTTGAAGGCTGAGAAAGATGAAATAAAAAGCAAACAAGTTGATGGCAAGCATACCTGGACTCTGGGTATTCAATGCTGCTTGACCTGGATAAAGCATAGTATCCACATTCTCCAGAGCAAATGTGGTCAGTGTTCCACCCGCCACCTGTTTTTATAGTATTAAAGCTTCTCTGTGTGTATAGTGAGGGAAAAGTCTGGTCCTCTGGAGGAAAGAGAAGCTTTCCTTTTTTCTCGTACCAGAGCAGATCTTCCTGGGGACATATGGGGTCAGAGCATGAACTGCTACATCTCAGGAACTTTCTATTCAGCACAATAGTGCTTCTTTAGTTCTGCTCAACTAGTCTCTCTCAAGAGCAGTGAAGCTGGATCTGGCTCCATTGCAAGCCTGGCCTCCAGGCTGCCACTCCAATTTAGGAAGCTGAGTGGGAGAAAATAAAAACGGCCTAGCCATGTGCTCTTTTCTGTTCTACCTCTTTTAAAGGAAATGAGCCTCAGAAGCAATGCTTGTCTGTTTGTCCCCTATATATTCTAGCTGTTAGCATTGTTGCCCATAGGAGGGTAGGTAACAATTCTGACCTGCTATGGAATGGAATTATTAAACAAAAAAATGGTAGATTATGGGAGTGAGGCTTCACCCTGTAAAAGTGAAGATTTACAGATAAGCAAAGGGAAAAACTAGAAAGATCCATGCTGTAATGTAGAGACTTCAAGAAGAAATCTTGTTTAGTTTAACATATACGCGATTACATAAATATTTAAAGACACATGTTATACATGGGTTAGTATATACACATAAATTTCTCAGTTCTGTCAACTGAGAGGGCCTAAAAGAAATGACACCCAACAGCAATGAGTACACTTAGCATTCAGATTTCAATCTCTAATATCATTCTCCAATAAAATGGATGAGAGCTCCTTGGAAAATGGCTGCTTCTAGGACTGTAGCAGGAATTATACAAAGTGAATCTGGTCTATCTTGTGCCAGAGGTAAGGATGTGGGAAAACACACACCCGCAATGACTGAGGAACACAATCATTCAAAGGAACACGTAAGCCAATTTAAGGAACTCCTAATAGCCAAAACTAAAACAATTTAAACAAGAAAGTAAATAAAGCAGTACTAGACTTCAACCTCAAGTATAAAATACATTTCCAAGAGTCCAATGATATAAATAAATGATTAAATAAGTAGAGAAAGTTCCCATGCAGAAGAATTTCAAGTAACTCCCCATTCCTTAAGTGTGGGTGTATATCATGACTTTCTTCCAAAGAATACATTATAGAAAGAAGAAGAAATCATAACTTTATAGTAGAGAAACCTTACAAACACTAAGTTAAGGGTTAACATCGAGAGTATGAAGTCATATTTATCCTATGTACTCTTGATACAGTATGATGAGAATAGTGTTTTACTTTTGTATTCTTCCTCCCAAAACCCACAATGCCATTCTAGTAATGAGAAAAATGTTACTTTTCAAGATAGTGGCATCCTACGATATACCTGACCAGTATTCTTCAAAACTGTCAATGTATCAAAAGCAAAGAAAGTTGAGTAACTGTCACAACCAAGAGGAACCCAAGAAGACATGACATTTCAATGTAATATGGTAAGTTGGAGAGGATCCTGGGAAAGAAAAAGAATAGGAGGTAAAAATCAAAGACATATTTTATTTTTTTTAAGTATGGGCTTTAATCAATAAAAATCTATCATGTTGATTAAACATAATAAATATACCACACTACTGTAAGACGCTAAAAATAGAGAAAACTGTGTAAGGATGTGCAGGAACTCTCTGAATTAGCTCTTTAATATTTCTAAAAATTAAAACTTCTAAAAAGCAAAGTCTATAAAAAATATAACCATTTTCTAAATATAGATTTTCCCCTAGCAGAACCAATGGGGGAGGGAGATTTTACTATTTTAATCCAAATATCTTCCATGTTTTAGCTCAGAGGCACTGTGTGTTTGGGGATTAAAAAAAATATTCTGGGCAGGCAGGGAGAAATACCCTCCAAAGAACAACTTAGAAGTCATTAATATTTCATAAACAGACAATTTATCCTGAGATCCCCCATGTCAGTAACTAATCCACAATCAGTTGAAGACATGAGAAAAGTAAGTGGTAACAAACAGGAAAAATAAAAGTGTCTAGTAAAAGTGACTGCAGCTTTTCCATCAAATTTCCTCCACCATTACCCTTTATAACCAAGTCCATTAAAACACATTCAATAAATCTAAGAATGAATTCATAGTATTTTCCTCTGATTCTCATTTTCTTTCTGTGTTCCTGATCTGGGAATATAGTATCATGATCATCCAGGTAGCCAACAAAGAACTTTGGAGTCCTCCTTCAAAGCCCCTTTTTCCATACAAATCATATCCAAGCTAGTACCAAACCTACCCATTTAACTCCTGAATGTAATTCTCAAATCCATCCATTTCTTGCACCTCCAATAGCAACAAATAACCACTAACAGAACCACTCTACCAAACTACCATTATCTCCCACCTGAATTAATGCAATAAATTCTTAATTATCTAAGTGCATTCAGACTGGCTCCTTACTAATCCATTCTCCATGATGCAGCCAGATTGATCTCTTCAAAACACTGAAGTATTTATAACTTTTGTTTAAACTTTCCAATGGCTTCTCATGGTCCTTGGGATAATTATCAAAGGTTTTAAGACCAACAACAATGCTCTATACAGTCTGGCTCCTGCCTACCTCTCCAGACTTTCCCTATTCTCAGCATTCCAACCATAGTGATTTTCTTTGAGATCCTCCAACTCACCATTCTGCCTTCTGTCCTGAGTCCCCTAAGCATGCTCTCCCTTTTTCTATGAATGCTCTTTCCCCTTCTTCTGTCCTTGGTTAACACCCACTCATCCTTCATCCTTCAAGAGTCACTTTCACAGGACCTGTCTCCTAAATTACAGCATCTCAAAGGCCAGATGTCATTAGTACTTTGTTCTTTTATTTCATAGCCCTTAGCTTGTGAAAGTATACTCCCCTTTTATAATTATTTGAATTATACTCACCTCTCTCATCAGGCTTCACTCTACATGAGAGAGGCTATGTTTAGTTTTGCTGATACTCAAATATTTACTGAATGAATAAATGAAGCATAGAAACTTTTTCATGGAGTCCTATTAGGTAAAACACTTATAAAAAGAAAAACTTAGCAGACAGGTTTTATGCACTACCAATGATCTCAAGATACATTTACCCAAAGAGATGAAGAAGGAATTTACCCAGATGTCTTCTCTTTCCATCTAAGTTACAATCTAGTTGACTGACTTTCAGGGAAGGGCCAGAACTTAGATACTTCATAATACTGTTCTTATTCTCATCTTGACAAGGGGCCAAGTTAGAACCAAACTGCCTCTGTCTGAGAATAAGAAGGGGCAGTTCACCTTCCCCTAACTTTCAGGTGCTCACCAAAGTCCTCCTGAGGTTTCTCCACCAATTCTAAACATTGACACTCTTTAGGTGAAAGTGACAGGAAACTCACTAATTATGGCTTAAACAAACAAATCTTTTGTCTTCATGTAAGAAGAAGCCAGTGCAGGCACTTTGTGACCTTAGTTGTCGGACTATGCCTTCAAGGACCGGGGTTCTTTCTCTTTACTCTGGTGTCCATAGCATGTTGACTTTCCTTTTTATGCTTGGAACTTCAAAGTCAAAGAAATTGCCACATCTGTGAGCATGATATTCAAATTCCAGGGAGTAAGAATATGCAAAGAAAAAACAATAGTTGCCAGTGTGCTTTTAAGTCAGGAAAGTAATTCTTTCCCCAGAATCCACCAGCAGATTTCTCATATTTTATTGACCATAATTTGCAAACAGGGATGCCCGTTACTACAAAAAGAGAAGAAAGAAATAAGTCACGGAAAATGAGTCCTTCTACTTGGGCAGGCAAGAGAGAAGGAAGCTGGGAAAGATATTTAAATAGTCAGTTTGGAGAATCTGCCACAGTAACTTTTTTTTCCATTTACAAATTAACCAGTAATGAGGAGGGGATAGAACATCATTAGACTTTAGGAGTAAAAAACCATAAGTGTTGACCTGAGGCAGCCTAATCCAAACTGTTTGAGTGGGGGTATAGCTCAGGGGTAGAGCATTTGACTGCAAACTGTTTGAGTATTTGTGGGGGTTTTGTTTGTTTGTTTTACCTGATTTGACCACTGTGGCACACAGATTGCTTTTAAATATAACCATCCTAGAAATAAAGACACCTCCATATTTGACATGAACTTATACTTTCTCTCCTAATAATGAAAATATATAACCATCTTCTCAATCTATTAAATCAGTTAATAACGTAAGATACATTTTTGGGTCAATGTCTTATGAAATTCAGAAATGAAAAGTATTCCTCTTGAGATGAAGTGTATAACGTATACTAAATCAAGAAAATCCAATGAATATTAATTATCTCCAATATTAATTGACTATCTTCTAGATATTTGAATCCACAGTCCAATGTTTGAACCAAGTTCCAAAGTCCAAATTTAAGAATGAAATCCCAAATATACTTTTTAGCCTAGGAAAAAAGAGGAAGCCAGTGTCACAATCACATGATTTAATTTGAATATTTGTTACAAAGCCTTGCTTAGCCTAGGATAATTGCATCTTGAGACGATTGAGATGTGCTTCTATAGAAAATCTCATATATCATATATATACATATATGTGTATGTGTGTGTGTGTGTGTGTGTGTGTATCCTCTTCCCCTACATACACCTTCAGTTAAAGAAGTAGAGAAAGAAGAAATCTCCACAGTTAACATTATGAACTATACAATAGCATGCATTAAAGACTAAAATCCCTAATATTTATAAATTTTTCTGACATATGTTCTCTACGATAAGTGCACACACACAAAACTAAGAAATACTGTGGTTTGTAATTCCATTAACATACTTGAATATTGTATACAAATCATCTAAATATAAAGTACTGTGGCATAACATTCAGTAAATAGTCCTTGAAGATGCACATCAACATTTATTCAATAGACAATTATTAAACATCTACTGTGTGCCAAAGGAGGGATATCAAGAGGAGTAAGACAAGGAATCTCAGAAGTAGACCTACAATCTCAGTAGTAGATCTACAATCTAGTAGACATGTTAGTATGCCATAACATAAACCAAACTCTAGGGGGCAAGACCACAAGCTTTAACACATGTCAAACTCTTCCTACTATATTGGTGACCTTGGAAAAATTAAATTCTTGCCTATTTTTCTCATCTGTAAAATGACATAAATACAGAACCTACTTTGTAAGTTTATGTGTGCATCAGGTGAGATATAGCCTTGAGACTGCTTAACATACAGGGGCGTCTGGATCATCACAGTGTTTGATATTTTAAAATTTTATTATTATTTATACCTGCCAGAAAATTTACATGAGGAAGAGATCATCAGTCTGAAAAGCATTAGAAAGGATTTCAGCAAAGAGTGATATTTGATCTGAGTTTTGAATGATGAGAGGAAATTCACTAAGCGGTGAGAGTCAAGGAAAGTACTTCTAGAAAGAAAGCACAGCAATCTTCAAAATATGTGAGGCTTGGAATCTCATAGACTGTAGGAGAAACTAGGAGGGAAGGGATAGGAGGAAATATCAGTATGATATTGAGGGAGAACAGAATATGTCACCCCACAATGTGCCAGTCTGGCATGTGGATTGTTTTGAGCTGAAGGCAATTAAGACCTAGCAGACAGGAAAAGCTTTTTACCTCTCTAAATGTCTAAAGGAATTTAGACAGGGCAAGTGTACCAGGAAAAGAGTTATTACCAGAGATAACTTTTTATATCAGAAAGACACCTGCATCATAGGGCAAACATCAGTTTACTAACCATTTCCTCTTCATATCTTCCTGTAAATTGTCTACCTGCCCTTTGAAGCCCCAGACCCCTAACCTCGTCTTCTTAGCTCGGGATGGTATGTAAGTTTCAACAGCCTATCTATCTCAGATTCTCATTTGTCTTTATGGGGCTTCTGTACATACAAACTTATATTTGTTTTTCTCTTGTTAATCTGTTTATTTAGGGAAAGCTTTCCACCACTGCAGTGGTGAAGACGGAGACAGCATCTGGTAAGACTAGGGAGGCAGGTTGAGGGCTGACTGGGACATTTTGAAGCTGGGCCACAGAGACTGGAAAACAAAAGTGTACTCAGTTATTTCTATTTCTTTCTTTTGTGGAGCATCACTCATCACTCGCACTCATTTCTGACCCATAATCTCTCTTATACTCTCTCGTGTCCGTGTTCTCATGCACATGGACAATTTACATCAAACTGCCATGCTCAGAAGGAATCAGCTTTGAGGGAACCACTAGCACAGAACTGAGGTGATTTTGGAACTCAACTCCTATGTATAAGATTTATGTGCTTTCAGAAGGGAGGCAAAGATTTGGCTATGTAGCAGCAGCCAAGACAGTGATAACCCCGAATTCCCTTATGTTCTGGATAAAGAATTTCCTGGAAGGCATTATCCTTGCTTATGAGATTTGAGCCCAGAGCATGACTAGTGCGTGATTCTACTTACCAAACAGAAGAGGACATGTCTGGGGAGTCCAGACCCTAAACTTGCCTCCTCCACAAACGCACCAAATTACACTAAATTATACAACCGTTCCTTCTGAAGAAGAACTGAAGACTGACTGAACACCCTCTCAGAACAAAAAAATGGAGAAAACAGCAAGAGAATGCAGAAGAGACAGAGACCTCATAATGCAGGGAACCCTCACCCCCGCACTGAAACAGCAGTTGGCAGTAGTACCTGAGGGATGGGAAGAGATTCACCTGCCTTGGGCACAGACCAAAAAGTTGTGGTTTAAAAGAACAACTACTATATAAAAGGCCCAGTTCTAGAACTCTGCCAAGTGACAAAGGAGTTGCTGGAACCCTCTGGGTCAGGGACGCTGGCAAGCAGCACAGTTTACACTCCCCCTCCACTTTGAAAGCACAGACAGGAGCAGGGTCCTGACACCAAAACTGGCCTGGTGAGCCAAAGTGAGCCCCAGGTCCCCACCCACACCAGTCCCAGATGAAGAACAAAAACAAACACCTTGCTGTTTATTTTTTATGTTTAAAATTTTTATGTAAAGTCTGGGTAGTTAACATATGTAATATTAGTTTCAGGAGTAGAATTCATTGACTCATGACTTACTACAACACCCAGTGCTCATCACAACAGGTGTCTTCCTTAATGCCTATCACCTATCCACCTGCCTACCTCCTCTCCAGCAGCCCTCAGTTTGTTCTATAGTTAAGAATCTCTCTTATGTTCTGTGGTTTAAAAGAGCAATGAGCATATAAAAGAGCCAGCCCTAGAACTCTGCCAAGCAGTGGGGGAGCTGCTAGAACTCTCCTCAGGTCAGAGGGGCTCACAGAAACAGTTTACCCTCCCCTTCCACCTTAACAAATTGAATTAGAGAAGAATCTAAGTGCCCTAATTAGTCTGCCACCTCAGTGAGCACTGAGTTCTCTAACCAACTCCAGCCCTGGACCCCAGGGAACACAGAAGAAAAGACAATTTAAAAAAACAACCAGTGTAGGAGGGCCTAGGTGTCTTAGTCAGTTAAGCGTCTGACTCTTGGTTTCAGTCATGATCTCAGGGTCTTGAGATCGGGCCCCGCACTGGGTTCTGCACTGGGAGTGGAGCCTGCTTGGGATTCTCTCCCTTTCCCCTCCCTCTGTGTGTGCATGCTGTTTCTCAAATTAATTTGTTAATTAGTTAATTAATAAAATAAAATAACCAGTGTATAGACTATAACAAATAAACAAACCTTAAAAAATAAATAAATAAATAAAATAACAACCAGCATATAAAAGAGCCAGCCATAGAACTTTGCCATATAGTGAATGAGCTGCTGGAAGTCTGTCTGGGTTGAAGGGGCTGGACACAGTTCACTCTCAATCCCACCTTGAAAGCACAGATGAGTGCAGGGTCTAGACACCCTAACCAGCCTATCATCTCAGTGAGTTCTGGGGCCCTAGCCCACACTGGCCCCAAATGTCCCACAAAGGCAACTAGAGGGCAGTCCCACCAGCATCACTGGGTAACATTCACTGTAGCTCCAGCCTTCATGCCAAGATGACACAGGGGCAAAGCCCCCTAGAATTCTTCAGGCCTAAACTAGTTCAGTTTCAGAGGGCGAGGGCTTGCTAGTACATCTGAGATACATAGCACTCTGAGATCTTCTGGTTGAGACATCCTTGGGACCCAGTCACCCCATCAGGGCACCTCCTATGCAAAGTGCCCTCTAAAACCCTTCCCACACTAGTCTTGGCTCCAGGCACCCAGAGAGGGCACTCTCTGCACACAGCACCCTAGGATACCCCAGCTTATACCTACATCAGCCTTAGCTGTCCCTCCAGGGTACCCTCAGTGTGGACAGTCCCAAGATAGCTTAACTTGCATCCATTTCAGCATCAGCTATTTGGCCAGGGCATGCTTTGTGCAGAGAGTCTGGGGACTAGACAGCCCATGCCCACTTCGGCTTCAAGTCTTCTTCCAGGGTACCCTCTGCATGGACAGCCCAGGGACCTCCTGTCTCACAATAACTACCTCAGCTCTGGCCACATGCCAGGGCACCCCCTGCATGGAGCATGAGAGTCACCCCAGCCTGCACGTACCTCAGCTTCCTCTGCCCTACAAGGGGGTCCAGTTCACTGGGCTTGGACCCGGTCCGGCTTCTGCCGTTCTTCCAAGTGCTTGCTGCATAGAGAGCCCCAGAACCTCCTGGCTCACATCCCAGTTCAGCTTCAGCCAGCCTTCCAGAGAACCCTCTACATGGAGAGCCCCAGAAGCCCCCATATTACATCTACTTTATCTTTAGCTAACCTGCCAAGATGCCCTCTGAGGATAGAGCCTTGGGACACTCCTGTTTTCACCCATTTCAGCTTCAGCTGTCCTGCCAGGGGTATCATCTACATGAAGAACACTGGGACATCCCAACCTGGACCCACTTCAGCTTTAGCTGTCCTTTCACAGCACCCATGGTGTGGAGAGTCCCAGAACCTCTAATCTTGAACCACTTCAGTTTCAGCTGTCCTGCCAGGGCACTCTCTGCACAGAGAGCCTCAGGACCACCCCACCCCACACCTATTTCAGCTCTAATCAGCCCACCAGGGCAGCCCTAGCATGGAGTATTCTGTGACCCCCAAGTCCACACCAACCACAGCCCCAGCCAGACAGTACAAGTCACCAAGCACACACAGTCTGAAAAGGCTATGACCACACACAAGACCATTCCCTCGAATTCAGAAGTAGTGGTACTACCTAATCCACAGAAACAAAGAAAGTCACCAAAATGGGGAAACAGGGATATGCTACAAAATAAAGAACCAGACAAAACCTTAGAAAAAGAAATAAATGAAACAAAGATAGTCAATATGCCTGATGAAAAGTTCAAAGTAATTACTGTAGATATGATTACTGGGCTGTTGAGAAGAGCAGAAAAACTCAGACCTTCAAAAAAAGGAGAAAGAACATATAAAAAAGAAGTAATCAGAGTTAAAGAAACAATAATTGAAATGAAAAATACTCTAGAGGGAATCAACAGTAGATTAACAGCTACAGAAGAATGACTCAGAGATCTGGAAGACAAGACAATGAAAACCATCCAAGCTGAACTCCAAGGAGAAAAAATAATTTTAAACATGAGGATAGGTTAAGTATTCTTTTGGTCAATAGCATGCAAAAAAAAAAAAAAAAAAAAAAAAAAAAAACAAAAAAAAATTAACCTAACAAAAAAAAAACAAAAAAAAAAAAAAAAAAAAAAAAAAAAAAAAAAAAAAAAAAAAAAAAAAAAAACCCAGATATCCAAGGTCATGAAGCAGAGAGAATTCCAAACAAGATAAAACCAAGGAGGTTCAAACCATGACACATAATTATTAAAATGTTAAAAGTTAAATATAAAGAGACAATTTTAAAAGCATAAAGAAAGAAGCAAAAAATTACATACAAGGAAAAACCCATGAGGCTATCAGTTGGTTTTTCAGTAGAAACTTTGAAGATCAGAAGAGAGTGGCATGATATATTCAAAGTCCTAAAAGGAAAAACTTATAATCAAGAATACTCTACCCAGCAAGGTTATCAATGAGAACTGAAGAAGAGATAATTTCCCAAACAAACAAAAGTTAAAGGAGTTAATCACTATCAAACCAGCCTTACAAGAAATGTTAAAGGGAATTGTTGAAGTGGAAAATGCTGTAATTAGATGTAAGAAAATTATCAATCAAAAAATGTATTGTATGTCAACATATACAGAAAATATGGAGAGAGTTAAAAGAAAGTTGTTTGTAGAATGTGTTTGAACCTAAATGACCATCAAATTAATATAGACTACTATATACTAAGGATGTAATATAGGAAACTCATTGTAAATACAAACCCAAAACCTATAATGGAAATACAAAAGATAAAGAGAAAGAAAACCAAACATAACACTACAGAAACTCAGTCACAAAGAGAGAGATCAAGAATGGAAGAAAGAAACAGAGAAGAACTACAAAAACAACCAGAAAACAATTAATAAAATGGACAGTAAGCATATAACTATCAGTAATTATTTAAATGTAAAGGGCCTAAATACTCCAATCAAAACGCATACGGTGGTAGAATGAATTAAAAAAAACAAGACCCATCTATATGATGTCTATAAGAGACTCACCTCAGACACAAAGACACATGCAGGCTGAAAGTAAAGGGATGGAAAAACATTCACCACATAAATGGAAGCCAAAAAATAAGCCAGGGTAGCAGTACTTGTATCAGACAAAAGAAACTTTAAAACAAAGACTGTAACAACAGGCAAAGAAAGGCATTATAGAACAATAAAGCAATCAATCCAAAAAGAGGCTATAACAATTGTAAATATCTACACACCCAATACTAGTGCACCTAGATATATAAGCAGATATCACTGGATATATAGAGAAATTTTTGGTAATACAGTAATAGTAGGCACTTTAACACCTCACTCACATCAATGGATAGAAGATCAATATAATCACATCTGGACAGAAAATTAACAAGGAAACAGTGTCTTGGAATGACATATTGGCCTAGATGGACATAACAGAAATATACAGAACATTCCATCCAAAGGAAGAGAATACACATTTGTTCTAAATGCACATGGAACATTCTTTAGAATAGACCACATGGTAGGCAACAAAAAAGTCTCAATAAATTTAAGAAGACTGAAATTATACATGCATGTTTTTCCAAACACAAAAGTATGAAACCAGAAAACAAACACAAGAAAAAACCTGGAAAAAACACCAACACATAGAGGTTAAACAACATGATACTAAACAACCAATATGTTAATGAAGAAATCAAAGAAGAAATTTAAAAATACATGGAGGCAAATGAAAATGAAAACACAATGGTCGAAAATCTTTGGGACACAGCAAAAGCATTTCTAAGAGGAAAGTTTACAGTGATACAGACCTATCTCACGAAACAAGAAAAATCTCACAAAAACAATCTAATTTTACACCAAAGGAACCAGAAAAAGAACAAAGTCCTTTTAGTTGATGGAAGAAAATAATAAAGATCAAAGCAGAAATAAATGATAGCAATAAAGAACAACAGAAAAGATCAGTGAAACCAAGAGCTGGTTCATTGGAAAGATAACCAAAATTATAATTCTTAGTCAGACTCATAAAGAATAAAAGAAAAAATATCCAAATAAAATTATCAACAAAAGAGGAGAAATAAAACTGACACTACAGAATTACAAAGAGTTATAAGAGAATACTACAAAGAATAATATGCCAGCTAATTAGATATCCTGGAAGAAATGGATAAATTCCTAGAAACATACAATCTTTCAAAACTGAATCAGGAAAAAATAGAAAATGTGAAAAGACAAATAATTAGTAATGAGTTTGAACTGGTAACCAAAATATATAAATAAATAAATAAATAAATAAATAACAACAACATAAAAAAGGTCCAAGACCAATGGGTTCACTGGTGAATTCTACCAACACTTAAAGAAGAGTTAATACCCATACTTTTATACTATTTTTTTAAAAAATAGAAGAGCTATGTATTTCTTTCCAAATACGTTCTACATGGCCAGCATTACATTGATACTAAAACCAGACAAAGGCATCACAAGCAGATGGTAACTATTCGACCAATATCCCTGAATAACATAGATGCAAAAATCCTCAACAAAATATTAGCAAACCAAATCCAAAACACATTAAAGGATCATTCACCACAATCAAGTGGAATTTATTCCATGGATACAAGGATGGTTCAATATTCACAGATCAATCAATCGCCGCATCAACAAAGATAAAAACCATATGAACATATCAATAGACATTGAAAAGGCATTTGACAAAATTTAAATTAGTTTATGATAAAAACTCTCAATAAAGAAAGTTAAAGGGGTGCCTGGGTGGCTCAGTTGTTAAGCATCTGCTTTCGGCTCAGGTCATGATCCCAGGGTCCTGGGATCGAGTCCCGCATCGGGCTCTCTGCTGGGCCGGAAGCCTTCTTCTTCCTCTCCCACTCCCCCTGCTTGTGTTCCCTCTCTCCCTTTGTCTCCCTCTGTCAAATAAGTAAATAAAATCTTTAAAAAAAGAAAAGAAAAGGAAGAGCTTTGCCTCTAAGATCCAGAATAAGACAAGGATGTCCAATCTAACCACTTATATTCAACATAGTACTGAGAGTCCTAGCCACAGTGACCACACAAGAAATAGAAATAACAGACATCAGTATTGGTTAGAAAAAAGTTAACTGCCACAATTTTTAAAGATTTTTTTTTTATTTGACAGAGAGAGATCACAAGTAGACAGAGAGGCAGGCAGAGAGAGAGAGAGGGAAGCAGGCAACCTGCTGAGCAGAGAGCCCGATGCGGGACTCGATCCCGGGACCCTGAGATCATGACCTGAGCCGAAGGCAGCGGCTTAATCCACTGAGCCACCCAGGTGCCCCAACTGCCACAATTTTTAAATAATATGATGCTATACTGTGAAAAGACTCCACCAAAAAATTACTATAAGTAACAAATAAATGCAGAAAATTGGTAGGAAACAAAATTAATACACAGAAATCAAGAGCATCTGCATACACCAATAATGAGATAATAGGAAGAAAATCTAAGAGAACAAGTCTATTTACAATTGCACCAAAAAGAATAAAATTCCTAGGAATAAACTTACTGAAGAAGGTGAAAGACCTGTACTCTAAAAACTGTAACACAATGATAAAAGAAATTGGAGATGATACAGATGGAAAGATATTCCATGTTCATGGAATGAAAGAATTTATATTGTTAAAATGTCCATAGTACCCAAAGCAATCTACAGAGTGAATGCAGTTCCTATGAAAATACCAATAGCATTTTCTACAGAAATAGAACAAGTAATACTAAATTTTGTATGGAACCACAAAAGACACCATATGGCCAAAGCAATCTTGAAAAAGTAGAACAAAGCTACAGATTTCACAATTCCTGATTTCAAGACGTACTACAAATGTACAATAATCTAAACAGTATGGTACTGGCACAAAATATATACAAATATCAATGGAAGAGAAGAGGCATCCCAGAAAAATACCACACTTATGGTTATTTAATCTATGACAAAGAAGGCAAGAATATACAATGGGGAAAAGATGGTCTCTTCCATAAATAAATGGTGCTGGGAAAAATGAACAGCAAAAAAGGAAAGTGGACCACTTTCTTACACCATACACAAAAATAAACTCAAAATATGAAGACCTAAATGCAAGTGCTTCGGTGACTCAGTTGGTTAAGTACCAACTCTTGATTACAGCTCAGGACATGATCTCAGGGTTTTAAGATTGAACCCTCAGTCAGGCTCTGTGCTGAGTGGGGAGCCAGCTTAAGATTCTCTCTCTCCCTCTCCCTCTGTCTCTCAACCAATCCTTTTCAAAAAAGAAAATAACCAAACCAAACCAAACAAAACAAAAACCTAGATGTGATACCTGAAACCATAAAAATTCTTTAAGAGAACATAGGCACTAATTTATTTGACAATGACTGTACCAACACTTCGAGATATGTCTCCTAAGGTAAGAGAAACAAAAACAAAAATAAATTCTTGGGACTACATCAAATAGAGACCTTTTGCACAACAAAGAAAACCATTAAAAAATGCACAGAGGACCTGAGTAGACATTTTTCCAAAGAAGATACACAAATGACCAGAGACACAGGAAAAGATGTTCAACATCACTAACTATCAGGAAAATGTAAATCAAAACCACAATGAGACAACACCTCACATCTGTCAAAATGTCTAAGATCAGGAAGACCAGAAATAACAAATGTTAATGAGGATGTGAGGAAAAAGAAAACTTGTGCACTGTTTGTGGGAATGTAAATTGGTAGAGCCACTGTGGAAAACAAAAATTTGTTTCACAGTTTCCTACAAAAATTAAAAATTATAATTTTTACAATTATGGAGTTTCCTATAAAAATTAAAAATTGAAATGCCATTTTATATAATTCCATTATTAGCTATTTATAAAAAGAAAATGGGAACACTAATTCAAAAAGATATATGCATCCCTATGTTTATTGCAGCATTATTTACAATGGCCAAGATAAGGAGGCAACCCAAGTAACCAATGATAGATGAATGGATAAAGAAGATGTGTGTGTGTGTGTGTGTGTGTGTGTGTGTGTGTGTGTGTGTGTATCCATATACACAGTGGAATATTACACAGCTATAAAAAGGATTAGATCTTTCTATTTTTTACAACAAGGATGGACCTAGGTGGTATCATGCAAAGAGAAATAAGTCAGGCAGAGAAAGACAAATACCTCATAATCTTACTCATATGTGGAATCTAAAAAACGAAACAAATGAAAAAACAATCAAAAAGCACAATCGGATCTATAAAAAGAGCAAAAACTGATGGTTTCTAGAGAGGAGGGGGATAGGTGGGGTGGGCAAAATGAGTAAAGGAGAGTGAGAGATATAAGATTCCAGTTAGGGAATGGATAAGTCATGAGAATAAAGGTACAGCACAGGGCATATAGTCAATGATACTGTTACAGTGTTGTATGGTGACAGATGGTAGCTACACTTGCACTGAGCATAATATAACATAGAGAGATGCTGAATCACTGTGTTGTACACCTGAAACTAATATAATAATGTGCGCTAATTATACTCAAATTTTAAAAGTTTTTTTTTTTAAAGAGAATATGTCTGGATAATGGTAATAGCCAATAGGTATTAAGCCTTTGATACAGGCAAATCATAGAGGCAAATCAATGAATCAAGGCTTGGAATAACTATGTAACAATGCTCACAACACAGAAGGTACAATTAACCCCAATTTACAAAAGAAGAAATTAAGGCTATAAGATGAAGTGACTTTCCCAAGTTTACAGAGCCAATGGGTGGCAGAACTAGGATTCCAAATCAGGTCTCTATTACTTAAGAGCCCAGAGTCTCTGGAAGGTGTACAAGAGCCTCATTAACGGTCATAAAGAATTGTTCTGAGGTCCCTTCTCCAAACTTCTAGATGCTCACTAATTTTACTAGGTTGTCTGTGCTATATCCAGTGGTCACTGTAAATGAAGCATTTGTTCTTCCTTCTACCCAAGGGGTGGGAAGTCAAGACACCTAGAGAAGTTCAAGTCCTGGGAAAGCAGCCAAGGAATCTGGCTTCAACATTATAATCCATCCCATTTGGATGGCACCTTGTAATTTCAGAGTGCTTTCCAAATACTCTCACTAGATCTTCCTAACAAGCTCATGAGGCTGGAACCGTCATCCAACCCTCAGTGATGAGGAAACTGAAGTTTGGAGATACACAGTGATTTTCCTGGAGGTGGCACAAATGGCATAGGGCACACATACACCGTTGAATCAGAGTTTATATTCCTAGTCCACTGAATTTTCCACACTATGAGACTCTGCCTGGCACAATTTAGAGAGGTTGCCACAACCCATTTTCATATTTTATTTTGACAGTTTCCTACTATTTCTTCATTTTTCATTCTTGCTGGGGGAACTATGAGGTGACAGTACTCAGGATTCCTACATGCTAAGAAAAAAATATGATTCCTGATAAAAACCAATATTATTATCTTCATAGATTTGTGTTTCCCTTAATTTACTAGTTTTTCTCATTAATGAACCTTTCTAATGTCCATCTGTATAATTTATTAGGTAGATAAACACTACAAATTTCCATCCTCAAGAGCAAATATCCATTTGCTTTTCATCTCAACTCCTGTGCAAAATTACTTCAGTAAGGCTTTTAAAACCCCAACAACAACAAAGCCAACACGTGTGTAGACTGATAAACCAATAAGGGTAAGTTTCCCAAGCGACCTTAACTCACAGTATGCCAGAGAGAGGGATGGATAGATGGGTCTATATGATCTTTAATAAACTCATGGATTACTGTTAAACTTCTTCATTATGTCACTTTGGGGAGACAGAAGAGATTAGGGACACCCAATCAACTAGGCAAATTAAATTATCACACCACGTCTCCATTGTTCATTTAAGCTGCTCAAATGATTGAATAAGTTCTCCTTTTATTTGATCCTAACAATGAATTGTATCTCAATTGGTGCTATTAAAGACCAAACAAAATTGATGATGGAATGAAAATTGGTTCAGTGGCTAGAATCACTAACTAGTATGTAATGAGCCTTTTTATTAAAGATAGTGTTTAATATTCATGATTTATAATAATTAATTATTTATTTTAAGATGGGCTAGTTACTTGGGGTTTTGTGTTGTATATGATGGCAGTAAAACTTAATGATATTTTTCTCTAAAGAGAAAAAATAATCCACCAATTAAAAAAAAATACACTATAGGGGTGCCTGGGTGGCTCAGTGTGTTAAAGCCTCTGCCTTCGGCTCAGGTCTTGATCCCAGGGTCCTAGGGGGATCCTCGGAGAGCCCGCATAGGGCTCTCTGCTCAGTAGGGAGCCTGCTTCCCTCTCTCTCTCCCTCTGCCTGCCTCTCTGCCTACTTGTGATCTCTGTCTGTCAAATAAATAAACAAAATCTTTAAAAAAAATACACTATAAAAGCAAGAAAAACTTTTTTAAAACATGGAAAAATGTGCCATAGGATTAACTACAATATTGATAGAATGTATTTTGAGCCAGTCTTCTGACATACGCAGTAAGGATATATCTAATTAAGTTAATAGAAATATTAAAGGTTGAATCAAGAATTTTTTTTAAAGATTTTTATTTATTTATTTGACAGAGAGAGATCACAAGCAGGCAGAGAGGCAGGCAGAGAGAGAGGAGGAAGCAGGCTCCCTGCTGAGCAGAGAGCCCGATGCGGGGCTCGATCCCAGGACCCTGAGACCACGACCCAAGCCGAAGGCAACGGCTTAACCCACTGAGCCACCCAGGCGCCCCTGAATCAAGAATTTTTAACAATTTTCTCTCTCCATATGTGTGTGTTTTATGAGTGTAGAGATTGAGGAAAATGGCTATATTTTGTTTCCTTCATAAGGTGAACCTGTTAATGACACTGTCTCTTACTAATGAAAGTTTTTAACCATGTCAGATGAATTTAGAACAAAAGAAACTTGGGAATTTATTGAAGTCAGAGGCAATAGGCCATGCCTATATTCATATCCATGCTTAAAGGTCCCAACAAAAAGATGGCTGTCTAGATATTGAGAAAAAAAGAATCCAACAGAAAGAACATAGACTTTCGAGTCTGGTGGTGTCTGATTTAAATCCAAGTTGTGTCATTTACTAATGTTGTTACTGAAAATGAACTAATCTCTTGAACCTGATCTGTGAAATCTGGATAGTGACATCTATGTTATAAAATTGATCTGAAAGTTACATGAGGTGGTAAGTACCATATCTAGCACAGGGCTACATAGTAGGCATGTAAATGTAGCAATTATTATTAGCACTATAAATACTGCTAATAACACTAAAAATACATCATGCACATACTCTATGCCAGAAGGCTCTAATAGAAGCTTCCAACACAGCAACATTTTATTGTGTGCAGAACTTATTTATGGCCCTAGACATACTGCCTTAAGTGTGAGGAGATGGTTTTTCTTAACTAACTTGGCTATGAGACCAAAAAGCAGTTGTAATTTGACTATATGAGTGCTCTAATGCATACGCTCAAATTACCCACTTACGAATTTAACATACAATCATTTACTCTCTAAAATTCTTTAGAATATCAGGTATCATGTCATTTTCAGTCTTTTCTTAGCGCAAAGTGTAATTTAATTTTGATTCAGAATGTATATTCCATAAGTATGGCTGATGAAGTTTTAGAATATAAGTGAAGTTCGGTGGTGTGAGGTTCAGAGCTGATGACCAAGAAAGAATTCTTAAGATGTCTCTGATGCAAAAAGATTATTTTATTAAAGCATGGGGACAGGACCCGCCCGTGGGCAGAAAGAGCTGCTCTGGGTTTGTGAGGTATTGGAAGGAGAGGACAAAGAGTGTGTCCAGAGGAACTGTCATATGCTAAAGACTCTCAACATAATGGAGACCTGGTTATTGTCAAGCCAAGGCTGTTCTTCCCTCTAATGAGGCACTAACATGAAGACAATTGGGAGTTTCCTGGAGGAATGTTACATTCCTCCTATCACATGTCCTTGTCAATGGGCTTCAGGTTTAGAAGAAATTCAATTTTATTTACAGTTCCTTCTGCCTCAGCCTCTCTCAATTTTATGGAGGGGTGGGTGATGTTAGGACTTCAGGAACCAGAGTCATGGGTCTCTGGAAGTTAGGCTATTGATAAGAAATCTTCCTTGTAAATCACTAGGACATTTGTAAATTGAGGGAGACTCCTGTCCTGCAGGACTGTGATCTCTAACAGTTAACCATTTGTTTTTCTTTTAGGGCAGCCCAGGAGTGCCTGAGGAATGTCACACATCATGATGGCTGGTGGGGGGTGGGGGTGGGTGGTGTGCCACCTTCTGCTTTGTCCTCAGCTATCCTTCTGCTCCCTCATGATAGGGACCTTAACTTTCTTTGTGACCACCATGTCACCTGCACTTCACACAATGCTTGGCACATATGAGAAAAAGTGAACCATTTCTGGATTGAAAAAATGCATGACTAGATGTTCTTTCTGAATGATATTGCTCCTGTCAGCCAATGAAGTACAATATATATGAGGACATGGATTTCTGATCTTCCACACATCCTTAGAGTAACAAAACAAGAACCACAAATATCTATTCAAAAATGAAGGAGGTAAGGTCTTAGGATTTACAAATGAGACTATCTCCTTTGGCTTTATGAATTATAATTTTTGCAGAGATCTTTTCTCAATGAGGAGAGTGAATTATATTAAGGGTAAAAGTAATAATCCCTCAGAAAACTCATAGCCAAGGAAGCATAATGAAGTGGGCTTTAAGAAATCAAATAACATTTGTCAGGTACTTAGCATGCTGCCAATACTTATAATGAAACTTTATATATCTGTGAGATTCCAGAATGTTAAGGATGTAAAAATTGAAAGATGACTAGGACACAAAAAGTAGGCATTCAAAAAGGAAATATATGCACAAAGACAAGGCCAGGTAAACTAAAAGTTCCTCACAGGATTGGGTTTTGGCCCCTTGCCCTTGTAAACTATACTAGCCTACATGGAATCCAAAGGATGTCTTTACAACTTGAGAGGTCTAGGCTCCCCCTTTCCCACGACTCAATCTGGCTTCTGTTGGCCCTTCTGACAAGATGGAACAAAGTATTCAAACAGATTTCTTAGCGAGATAGCAAAGGCTCAACTCTTTTGTCTCTCATTAATGGTGCAAAATAAAACCGAAAATGAAAAAGTAAAAACAACAAGGGAGACAGAGAAAGATAGGACTGTTTCTTTCTCAGGTGCAAACAGCTGTTAGCCCATGTTACTTCTAGCCTCACAGACGAGCATGACCAAAGGGAGAGCAGATGAAAGCCAATGAAGACAGATGTTACTTCTGTGATATAATGGAACTAAAACACACATAATATTCTAAAGAGGAATCCCATGGGAGAGAGAATGACCCCTTCAGTGTTGTATGTGGGGTTTTTTAAAAGATTTTATTTATTTATTTATTTATTTATGAAAGAGAGAGAAAGAGAGCACATGCACACAAGTAGGGGGAGGAGCAGAGTAGGAGAGAGAGAGAATCTAAGAGGACTCCATGCTGAGTGTGGAGCCCGATGCAGGGCTTGATCTCATCACCCTCAGGCCATGACCTAAGCCAAAACCAATAGTGGCCACTTAGCCAACTGAGCCACCCAAGTACCCGACACCTTCAATGTTTTTGACAGTAATCCTTGGGTGGAGAAGTAGTGAGAGGTCTCGATTTTACTTCCCAAATACGCATGCAAAATACCAGCAAAATTATGATTAACAAATCCAAGGTTCTGGAATTAAGTTTAAACTGGGCCCCCACTTCTATTTGTAAGCTTTTAAATTATCTTTTGAATGGATTTCCCATAAGGGAAGATTAAAGAATGGTAGTACTGATCCATGCCAAAAACGTCATCCACTCAATCCAAACATAATTCATAATGAGGACTATGGGCACTTGCCCATCAAGAAGGAAAGTATCCCAGCAGCAACTCTCCTAATTCCCTGCTCAGCTGTCAGCTTCCCTTCCAGATGGTGATGACGGATGGACACACTGACCTGGACCAATCTTTAACTGGTATTCCAATCCTGTTCTTTTACTGAGGACTCATTAATGCCAATTATAATCTTTGATTAAGCTTGCACTTGACAAATGGGCCTTATTGCAAGTCTTCACTCCAGACAGAAATTTACAACAAGAGGTTAGCATAATCAATACTCTGGACAGTATATTGTCAGAAACAGGATTGGCCAGAAAACCTAGTGCAATGCACCCAGTGGTATTCAATCCATCACAGCTGCCCACTAAGAATGAACCACGGTCATTCACTATTAATCTTCCCCTGTTCTCTGATGTACCACATTCAATCAAGAGCAAGGCTGTAGGAAATGAGATCGCCTATTAAGAAAGACACTGTTTAGAATTTCTGGGCAAATGACCACTAGGAATCTCAATCAGAAAATTAAGTTTCCTTTGCTCTTCCCAGGTTAACACAACATCAATTATGACCATGTGGTAGAAATAAGATGCAGAATCAATTTTTCCAAACCCATAAAAGCAAGCATGGTTTCAGAACTATCCATTCACAATTGAAAAATCATTCTTTGGATCAAGTTAGAAAGCTAGAGGTCTATATACTTGTTACACATTATCCTCATAGAACACTTCTTGCTGAACTGCTCTTTAAAGACTGTTATCAGAGGTTGCAATTAAAAAAAAGGAACTTTGAAATACACTTCTGTTTCCTTTTGCAGTGGGATCCCAGCTAGGGTGGAGCTCAGGCTCAGGTATGCTGGTATGTTAAGTCATGTAACATTGTGCTAGCAAGCCATGCCCCCATTCCCTTTGGTCCACAAGAGTCTCATGGGCATATACTTAAAGCTGGTTCACAGTGAGGTTCGATCTCATGCAAATATATTGGACAGACTGAGGCAGAAGCTTGAAAAAAAGCAGAACTCCTGAGAGAATGGATGCAAATGACAAAGAAATCAATTATGACAAGGTAAATGAAATCTGGAGCTTCTAAAGGTATTGGAAGCCCCAGTAAAGCTGAAGGAACTATTATAGCTAGGGGTCCAACCATAGTCCAGCAGGATCCTCCTCCCCAATAGCAAGCCACCCAATAGGAAAGAAATGAACAAATGGAAATAGAGAGGATGCTGTGGAACTAATGAGGAAAAGAGAAGCCTGGGGATTCTTTGGATTCAAGGGTAGGTCAGCACTGCTATGCAGGCAGTCCATAATAGGTGGCAATAGGAGGCCAGTCCTGGTATTTCTAAGGTCAAGAGTATAATGAGAGCGGACAACAGAGCAGTGAGAAAGAAGAACAGTCAGTTTGAATAGTGGGAGGCAGGAATGTGGCCAACAGGGAATTATAGGAGAGATCTCACATAGAGACGAAGAAAAAGGACGGACTAAGAGCCAACCAGATGACACAGGAACAAATCCTTCAAGTGTCCTAAGATGGAATCTAGAATGAAGAGGCCTACCATCCAGTTTCATTTTATTTGTAAAATAACAGCTCCTGAGACAATTGCACATTTCCTCATTTAGTTTTCATTTTATAAGATGTGTGCGGAAGACCTCATCAAAATTTTGTGCCAAGAAAATAAAACTATGTTGACACCCCTTACCAATATCTATTTTTCCTGACTAGAAGACTAATAGATCTATCACTCTTCTGTTTCTGACTTGGCTTCCAAAAGCTGATAAGTCAGCTTTATACTTAATCATCATCAGAGTCCTACACATCTCTTTCTAGATCATGATTTCTCTTTACCATGCTATTACACTAATTTTAGCCCATGTGTCTTTTCGTTTTAAGAGCTGGCATACGAGTAAATAAATATGATGTTCTTATTGCCTGGTCTCACAATTATCTGAATTCCATCAAGATGATTCATATCCTTATCTTATTGTTATGCACAGTAGATGGACTCAAGTAGATATTCTTACCTTAGTCCTCTCATTACCTACCTACATGACAGTTAAAACTATTACACACCAGGCACCTGGGTGGCTCAGTGGGTTAAGCTGATGCCTTCTGCTCAGGTCATGATCTCAGGACCCTGAGATCGAGCCCTGCATCAGGCTCTCTGCTCATCAGTGAGCCTGCTTCCTCCACTCTCTCTGTCTGCCTCTCTGCCTACTTGTGATCTCTGTCAAATAAATAAATAAAAATCTTTAAAAAAAAAAAAAAAAAAGGATTACATACTACTGCAGAAATAGTTTGTAAACCTTTACAACTCTACCCAAATATCCAATAGTGCTCTTACATGAAAGACATGGGGAAACGTCCTCCATTCTATGTCATCTCCCTTACGTTTATGCTATTATTATTATTATTTGATACTGCTATCCTACTCAAAACTCTACCTAAAACTCTAAAACATGATGTTAAGAAAAAAGCAAATATTTTCTGAGAAGGTGGCATTATAATCAATCCTTCACACCTTAGCTCAAAATCACATATCATTTAATCTTGCTAAAGTTTAGAGACTGAGAGAATGTGATCCAGAGCAAATATGTTTGGGGGGAAAGAAAGAAGGAGGGTAGCAGTTCATGGTGCCTGGGACCAATGATCCTTTTGGGATCCTTGGCAAGCAGCTTATGGGGACTTCTATGCTGGGAGGAAATAAGAAATGAAAGGAAGGAATAAGGTACAGAAAGGGTTCGTCAACTCATCTGACTACACAATTCTGTCCGTGGCTGGTCCAGCCTTATTTGTAGAAGGCATCAGCAGGTGGAAACTGGAATTGGGAATACCAATTATTCTGTTTCAGTAATCAAGTTGAAACTAATAGTATGTTTAAGTAAAGCTTTCTACCATTACAATCTGTGTGATAAGTTTACATTCTCAAATATACCTTACTAAAGTTTAGAGTAGTGTCTGGCAAAAAAAAAAAAAAAACCAAAACCAAAACCAAAACCAAAACAGCTAGAATGAAGTCAACACTGGGTAGCATGGATAAACTATGGCATTCAGTTCTGCAGTGCCCAGTTATGTATCCATTGTCCAGAGAAGGTCTTCAGTGTTGGAGGTTGGATGCCCCGGGGGGAAAGAATACATTTGCAAATGCTTAAAAGGAAAAGCAGGAACACAGAGATAGTTTGGTTTACTCTGTTACAAAAGCAATTCTAAGTGCTTTCTAAATGAGGCTGGAGATGAAGTCTCATACAATTTTCATGCTGTTTCCCAAAGATGCCTGGCCCAATGGGTGTCTTCTGTTGACTACTGAATCTCTTAGAAGAGCTAGCTAGAGCTAGATGCCAGAAACAAAGCTCTGGTCCCTGTTGAGACTTTATCCACTTAATTTTGTATTCAACATTCCTTAAGGAATGCAGACTAGTGGGTAAATGGCCCCAGAAGAATTTTCCTTTCATCAAATCTCTGAACAATAGCCAGAAGACTATCTTTTACCCGCAGATTGAAGATCTCATTCTGTCTTTCCCAACCCACCCCCCTGCGCCACAACCCTTAAAATCTTTGGCTTTTCCCCGTTTGTCCAGCTCTTTTCTAAAACGACCCACAAGATGGGGTGCCTGTCAGGCTCAGTTGTAAGAACATGTGATTCTTGATATTTGGGTCCTGAGTTCAAACCCCAGGTTGGGTGTGGAGATTACATAAAATGAGGTGAGATGAGGTGAGGTGAGGTGGAGCAGAGTAGAGTAGAGCGAAGCCAAGTGAAATGAAATAATAAAATAACCCACAGGGCTCCTCCTAATACTGGCCCTGGTATGGGTCCTTCTTCAATCACTCTTTAACATCTTTTCTGAGGTCTGGCTTACAGCGGCTGGCCTTCATTATGTTTCTGGAGACTTCACTCAAGCTGCCCTCTTGCCAGGAAAGCAACCTCCCATTCACCTTCTTCCCCACATTGTGTCTAAAAAATTCCAAGTCATGCTTCAGATTTGAATGGAAAACTTAGCTTCCCAGGGGATTTCTTTGGCCACCACCCCCCAGATTTTCCCAGGTCCCCTATTACATGGACTCAGAACACTTTCTAACCCTCATGCAGTATGCTCAACACAATCAGGATTAAATAGATACTTGGGTTATATTTATGGTCAGCTTCTTCACTGGAACATACATTCCACAAGAATGGGTCCATGTCTGAATCATTTGCTCTTGTTCTCTGCACCTAGTATAGACCTGGGCATACTTTAAATGCCTAATAAATATATGTTAAATGAAGAAAGGACGGAAAGCCAAGCAGGGAATTACCTTCTAGGAATGCTAATGTGTTGACATGGTGAATATTGAAGTTTTTCACAAGAAAAAAGAAATGGAGGATGGGAAGGGAGACACTGGGAGATCTGATCATCTTCTGGATTCTATCTATCCTTCAAGTTTCAGCTCACATAGAGAAGGGACACCTTCTCTGCTATCTTCAGGCATAGGTAAGCTTTTTTCTATTATATATTTCCAAAAAGTCACATTCATACCACCATCACAACCTCATCACATTGCTGCCGTGATTCACTCTCTTGTCTTAATGTCCTGATTCCCTAAAAGCAAGTTTGATTGCTCAGGTTTGTGTCCTCAAAGCATGACCCAGAGCCTCATATTAATATGCAATAAGTAATACTTTTGAAGTGGTTGGATAAATGATTAATAGAAAATATTCTGCCAAAGGAAATCCTAACTGTTTTAGGTCAAGGATCTATGACAAAGGGGAAAAAAATGAGAGTCATATGGTGAACTCAGTCTTACTAACTACTTTTGTGACACCAAGAAAACCATGAAAATAGACATAATCATGCTTGTTCTCATGATGTATCAGTGATAAATCCTGAGCAAAAAAACTTCAAAGATATTCTCATTTATGTGCTTTTCTTGACTATAGCAAAAGGAATAGACTAAGACATGGGCAGTGCTTGATGCCTGGAAGTCAGCATCTGCCTAAATAGATCATGATAAATTTAATTTTATCTGTTTCAAAACCATACCAAATGTCAACCTTCTTCAAACTCTTCCCCTCTTAATTTAAATCTTTAGACCTTCATTTATAACATTCAAAGATGTGGATCTGGTTTTTTCCTTCCACCACAGAAATCAGTTAGTTCTTCAAATAAATAATTCCTCCATTATTGATTGTAGATACACATAATGAACTCAAGAAGAACCAGAGAAAAGGAGATGGCTAGTTCAGCACAAACATATTATCACCATAAGAACAGGGAATATATTCCCAGGTTGACATTGTTAACTGGTTATCATTGTTAATACTCATGATATGGATCAAAGTTCTAGAGACTGAATAACTCAAGGTCCCCAAAATAAATGTACATTTGGCCCTTGAACAAGGGTTTTAAATGCATGGGTCCACTTCACATGGGTTTTTTTTTTTTTTTTCAATAAACACATGTTATCAGTAAGACTTATGGTTAACTGTAGGCTATTACTAATTAAGTTTGGGGGAACTCAAAAGTTACATGTGGATTTTTGACTGTGTGGGGTGTTAGTGCCCCTAAGCCCTGTCTCTAACCCCCATTTGTTCAAGGGTCAACTGTATTAACATCCAAATTAGGGCAACTGTTGCTTCCAGTTTTTGACTTGTTACAAGCTTACTGTGACAGCTTCTCTATATTTGATAGCAAGTAAAATCAATCTCGTAGCACCTATTGAAGGACTAGCCATGCAAAATAAGCAAACTACTTAAGTGTTATGACATATTCATAGGTAAACTTTTAAGTTTCATTTATGCTAATTGTGTGAGTGTTATGACAGAGCTTATGACCTTATAAGTCATTTAGAAATTTTCCTTCAGGGGTGCCTGGGTGGCTCAGTGAGTTAAAGCCTCTGCCTTCGGCTCAGGTCATGATCCCAGGGTCCTGGGATCAAGCCCCGCATCGGGCTCTCTGCTCGGCAGGGAGGCTGCTTCCTCCTCTCTCTGCCTGTCTCTCTGCCTGCTTGTGATCTGTCTGTCAAATAAATAAATAAAATCTTTTTTTAAAAAATTTTCCTTCTATTTTTAATATTTTTACAACTTTTTTTGAGTAACACTGCTAAAGCGGAGTGAAGAGGATTTTTAATAATTTGTAACAACTTAATAATTTTGAATTATACAAGAATATGTATTTTTCTTTGTACCTACATTTTCAAATTAATTAGTTCTTTAGTAAAAAGTACTATAATCATAATCTGAATCGTATTCTTTCATTTAAGCAGTGTTGCCTTCCAAATAATATTTGTCTTGAGTAGAACATTTGAATGTGTTGGTATTCTCAAAGGAGGTTTTATGTTTACAGGATTCTGTTACCCAAACAATATTTCACTATCAGAGAACATTTTCAGTAGCTGCACATACCTATTCAAATTCTAATGAAACAGACCAGAAACATTTAAACTTTCAGTAGAATATTATTTGGAGAAAAAACTCACTCTTGTTTGGCTGATTGTGTGCTATTGCTACATTTGCAAATAAATTATTCTTGGCTGCAGAAAACTTCACACAACAAATTCTGCTTGGAAGATTAAATGACTTTGAAACAGATACTCAATAATGGAAAAGTCACTATTGCTTCATAACAGCTACTTTTAAGTTAATGGGTTATCAGAAGAAAATAAGAGCTTGATACAAGTACCAAATGTAAATAAAACTGGAAGGAAAATTATTTGGCTTGAAATAAATGTAAAGAGAAGTATTCTGTCAATACCCCAATTCAAATGCTATCTCTTTCTACAGCCCTTTAAGTTTCTGGATTCTGGGTGATGATTTGATTACATTTTTGGCATCTAGGGGATCCATTACAGCTATTGGATTCCAATTTCTAGCAAATGGATAATTTACCAAGCTCTAAACAATCCATGCCAAGATCCATACTAAAAGAAGTTATGTATTTATGTAACTATTTTGCCTTTGAATACTTTATCATATTTTTCTTGTGTTACTTCCCTGATCCCTGACCAGAATACCAGCTTCCTGAGGACAAGGAATTTGTGTTATTATCTTCTGCTCAGTCCTTGGCTTCTTAGTGTCAAATACTCAGCAGTACTCAATAAATGTTTGCTGAATGTTGAACGAATGAAACAAAAAGAGTAAACAGTACACTTGTTAACCAATCTATATCTCCAGAAAGACTACAGATAGAAGAGAGGAATAGTTCCTGGAGAGGAGAGTTAAACCTTTTAGGTATTTGTCTAAAACTGAAATTTGATGGCATTTACAGACAACACTTGGATATCACCAAATTGTATAATATTTCATAGATACCAATTACCATGTGGTTGAAGTTCTGCCTGTTTTTTATTCTCTGTATACCCTAATCACCTGACTACAATCCACCAAACTGAAAGTCCTCTAAAAAGGCTTTTCTGAAAATTCCCAAAGCAAGTGTTAGTGAAGGACCTGTCAGTGGTAAATAAATATAGGAAGGAAACATAAAATTGCTGGACTACACAGCATCATCTGAAAAGATTTTTACTGATGGACTCTTGCTACCTTTCTGGAGAAAACTAAGCTGAACCATTTACACATAATAGTGACTTACACATAGAGCCAACTGTCCCTAGACTCACATGTGGGTATACAGAGAGAAATCTGTGAAGGGGGCCTTTAACCCAATTTGAGATTAAGAACCTGTGTGCTTGCTGTACTCAGGCTCAGCATGCAGCAGCAAGAATGTATCTGAATAACCAAATCCAAATGAGACCATAAAAATATTTGGATGGAGTTGTTCTAGGATGGGAAACAAAGCGCTGGGCTGGAAATGCCTGGTCTTTCTCTACCACTGCTTTATGGAGTGGCCTTGATCAAAGGTTTCAGTATTTGGGCCTAAACAGGACTATAGGATAGGATGATCTTTCAAAGCCTTGCTACAGTGAATTTTCTGGGATCAAGGAAAATCCACTAGGCCTGGGAAATCTGACTGAATATACCAAACCCCCAAAACAGTTAAGACATAAAAAAAATTAGCCTGACAAAGAATAAGTAAGTGGTTCTCTGATAAATATGGGTGGTATTTAAAAAAAAAAAAAAAAAGTCCTCTAGATAGCCAGGCCAAAATCAGTGTTTTGTTTGTTTTGTTTCCCCTAAATAGTACTTTTTCTATTTCTAAAATATGTGTATGATTTACCTCACCTCTCTACTTCAATTTACTTGAGCAGACTTTACCTAGATTAACTTATGTGGATATGTTGAGGACAGAGTAGGAGAAGAAGATTTTAATAAAACTGTGAGAGGACATATGTTTCACAATTATTAGAACAGGTTTTTGTGATGTTTTCCATCCACAAATTCCCTCAGAGTTTATTCTTGTTTCCAAGGAGTAACCTGAGCATAAATAACCAGAACAGGTCCCCCATGACACTAATAGCTCTGTATTTGTGTATCCAATTCTGATTTGCGTGCACATTTATGCCTTCAGAATAAGTCCAATTGTTTCCCACAGAAAATTCTGACATGAGAAAATATAGTGGAGGGAAAAAAACAACAAGAATTTGGAGTGTTGCTTAGTTGACAAACATGTAATTTATCAAACCCCCCACTCCCAGAAAATTAAGTGACAGTCTGGAAGGTAACAGAGAAGTTCAATTGTCACAGCATTGTTGAGAGAATTTGACAGCTCCTGACAGTAGGATTCTGTCTTTAAATTATGTCAAGTAATGCACCAGGACAAAAAAAAAAAAAAAATCCATTATAATTTGTTTCATCACCTTGTTCCACAGTTCTTAGGCTGCTGACATACCCTGACCAGTCCTGTTGTATCTTCATTCTCACAAACAACAGCCTATCTCTGTGCCCCATAAAGCAGCACACCATGCTCAGTCACCAATCTTGTCTCCTCTTTCTTCCAACAAATGAGGACTCATGGATGACTCAGAAAGAGATATATCCATAGATGTTTCATTTGGTAGAATTTAACAGTCTCAATGAAATGCTCCCCAAAAAATGACATTCCTAATGCTGCTTATTTACTGAAATATGTTTTTTGATTTAGCAGGCTGGAGTGTGGACAAGAATCAAAAGGCTAACAAAAGCCATACCTGGCAAGCTAGTCTTATTAGAACATTTTTCACAGAAAGCTATCTATCAGTGGTCCCCCATCCACCGGAATCCAGCCACAGAAGCTAATATTAGAACTTTCCTATTTCAAGATCTTTCTCCAAATATTTCTTCTACCTGGAAATTTCTTGCTCAGAAATCTTCATATGATGGTTTTCTCACATTATCTAGGTCAGTGATGAAATGTCAACTGCTCAGAAAAGTTTTCCTTGACCACTCTATACAAAATTGTACATACTTCCAACCCAATATATATTGCCATAGTTTCACTCTCCTCAAAAAGTTGTGTTATTCAGTAATTTGTTTACATATTTTTTGCTTGTCTACCCCAGTGGAATCTGAATTCCTTTTTAAATTTGTATTTTTTTCCTTTTTAAAATTTAAATTAATTAACATATGATATATTATTGGTTTCAGAGGTAGAGGTCAGTGAGTCATCAGTCTTATATAATACCTAATAATCATTACATCACATGCCCTCCTTACTATCACCCAGTTACCCCATTCCCCTACTACCCTCCCTCTCCAGCAACCCTCAGTTTATTTCCTGTGATTAAGAGTCTCTTATGGTTTGGCTCCCTCTCTGGTTTTGTCGTGTTTTATTTCTTCCTCTCTTCCCCTATGATCCTCTGCCTTGTTTTTCAAATTCCACATATCAGTGAGATCCTATGATAATTGTCTTTCCCTGGTAGACTCATTTCATTTAACATAATACCCTTTGGTTTCATCCATGTCATTGCAAATGGCAAGATTTCATTTTTTGATACCTGAGTAGTATTCCATTATATATGTACCCTCTATCCCTATACTGTAAAGAGTTTTAATCAAGAAAGTATGCTGTGGGGTGCCTGGGTGGCTCAGTGGGTTAAAACCTCTGCCTTCGGCTCAGGTCATGATCCCAGGGTTCTGGGATCAAGCCCCACATCGGGCTCTCTGCTCAGCGGGGAGCCTGCTTCCCTTCCTCTCTCTCTCTGTGTGCCTCTCTGCCTGTGATCTCTATCAAATAAATTTTAAAAAGTCTTAAAAATTTTTTTTAAAAAAGAAAGTATGCTGTACTTTTTCTGCATCTACTGAAAGGATCATATGGTTCTTGTCCTTTCTTTTATTAAGGTATAGTAACATACTAATCAACTTGTGGATGTTGAACCACCCTTGTATCCCAGGAATAAATGCCACTTGCTTGTGGTGAATAATCCTTTTAATGTACTGTTGGATCCTGTTGGCTAGTATTTTGTGAGAATTTTTCATCTATGTTCATCGGGGATATTGGTCTGTAATTCTCCTTTTTGGTGGGGTCTTTGTCTGGTTTTGGGATCAAACAAACGCTGGCCTCATACTGGCCTCATACAAAGACTTTGGAAGTTTTACTTCCATTTCTGCTTTTCAAAACAGCTTCAGAAGAATAAGTATTAATTCCTCTTTAAATGTTTGGTAGAATTCCCCTGGAAAGGGGGAATTTAAATGTTTGGTAGAATTCCCCTGTGCTCTTGTTTGTTGAGAGATTTTTGATTACTGCTTCAATTTCCTTGCTGATTATGGGTCTGTTCAGGTTTTCTATTTCTTCTTGGTTCAGTTTTGGGAGTTTATGCATCTCTAGGAATACATCCATCTCTTCCAGATTGCCTAATTTGTTGGCACGTAGTTTCTTATAATATGTCCTTATAATTGTTTGAAGTTCTTTGGTGTTGGTTGTGATCTCTCCACTTTCATCCATGATTTTATTTATTTGGAACCTTTCTCTTTCCTTTTGATAAGTCTGGCCAGGGGTTTATCAGTCTTATTAATTCTTTCAAAATACCAGCTCCTGGTTTCGTTAATCTGTTCTACTATTCTTTTGGTTTCTATTTCATTTATTTCCGCTCTTATCTTTATTTTGTCTCTTCTCCTGCTGGGCTTAGGCTTTATTTGCTGTTCTTTCTCCAGCTGGTTTAGGTGTAAGGTTAGGTTGTGCATTTCAGAACTTTCTTGTTTCTTGAGAAATAAAAGTGGTCCTCTTAGGACCACCTTTGCTGTGTCCCAAAGATTTTTAACAGTTGTGTTTTTGTTTTCATTTGTTTCCATAAATTTTTTCAATTCTTCTTTAATTTCCTGGTTGACCCATTCATTCTTTAGTAGTAGGATCTTTAGCCTCCATGTATTTGAGTTTCTTTCCAAATTTCCTCTTGTGATTGAGTTCCAGTTTCTAAGCATTTTGGTCAAAAAATATGCAGGGAATAATCCTAATCTTTTGGAATCTGTTGAGAACTGATTTGTGACTGAGGATGTGATCCATTCCGGAGAATGTTTCATGTGCACTAGAGAAGAATGTGTATTCTGTTGCCTTAGGATGAAATGTTTTCAATATATCTGTGAAGTTCATTGGGTCCAGTGTGTCATTCAAAAGCCCTTTTTCCTTGCTGATCTTCTGCTTAGATGATCTGTTCATTGCAGTGAATGGGGTGTTAAACTCCCCTACTATTATTGATGTGTTTCTTTGACTTTATTATTAATTGACTTATATAATTGGCTGCTCCCGTGTTAGGGGCATAAATACTTAAAATTGTTAGATCTTCTTGTAGGATAGACCCTTTAAATATGATATAGTGTCCTTCCTCATCTCTTATTACAGTCTTTAGTTTAAAATCTACTTTGGCTGATAAAACAATTTCCACCCCAGCTTTCTTTCATTGTCTATTAGCAAGATAAATGGTTTTCCACACCCTCACTTTCAATCTGGAGGGGGTCTTTGGGTCTAAAATGAATCTCTTGCAGAAAGCATATCAATGGTTCCTGCTTTTTTCTCATTCTGATACCCTCTGTCTTTTGATTGACACATTTAGCCCATTTAGATTCAGAGTAACTATTGAAAGATATGAATTTAGTGTTGTTGTATTGCCTATAAGGTGACTATTACTGTATATTGCCTCTGTTTCTTTCTGGTCCATGTTACTTTTGGGCTCTCTCTTTGCTTTGAGGATCCTTTTTAATATTTCTTGTAGGGCTGGTTTGGTGATCACAATCAAAGTTTCTGTTTAGTTTCTGTTTGTCCTGGAAGCTTTTTACACTCCTTCTATTTTGAATGACATCCTAGTTGGATAAAGTATTCTTGCCTGCATATTTTTCTCATTTAGCACCCTGACTATATCACACCAGTCCTTTCTGGCCTGCCAGGTCTTCGTGGATAGGTCTGCTACCAGTCTAATGTTTCTATCTTTGTAGGTTATGTACCTCTTCTCCTGAGCTGCTTTCAGGATTTTCCCTTCTCTGAGATTTGCAAGTTTCACTATTATATGTTGGGGTGTGGACCTATTTTTATTGAATTTGAGGGGAGCTCTCTGTGCCTCCTGGACTTGGATGTGTGTTTCTTTCCCCAGATTTGGGAAGTTGCCCACTATAATTTGCTCCAATATATATTCTGCCCTCTTTCTCTTACCTCTACTTCTGGGATTCTAGTTATTCTAATATTGTTTCACTTTTTGGTATCACTTATCTCTTGATTTCTCCCCTCATGATCCAGTAGTTTGTCTTTTTCTCAGGTTATTTATTCTCCATCCTTTTGTTTTCTATATCACAAATTCTCTCTCCTGCCTCATTTATGCCAGCAGTTAGAGACTCCATTTTTTTTTTTTTTTGCATCTCATCAATAGCCTTTTTTATTTTGACTTGGTTAGATTTTAGTTCTTTTATTTCTCCACAAAGGGATTTGCTAGTGTCTTCTATGCTTTTTTCAAGCCTACCTAGTATCTTCATAATTGTCATTCTTAACCCTAGTTCTGACATCTTACTTATGTCTATACTGATTAGTGTCCTGGCAGTCAGTACTGCCACTTGTTCTCTTTTTTGAGGTGAGTTTTTCCACCTTCTCATTCTGTCCAGAGAAGAATAGGTGAATGAGAGAACAAGATAGTAAAATGGCAACCATGACCCCAGAGAAATAAACATTGAACAAATCAGAAGAGATCTGAAACAGAAAAAAAATTTTTTTTTTACAAAAAGAAAGAGAATGTAATCAGACAGGTGAACATAATAGAGCAATACTCTGAATCCCGTGTGTATTTTCATTTGTTTGTTAGAAAAATAGATACCAAAATTGTAAATAAATTAAAACTTACATGTGTACAAAAATAAATTAAATACAATGAAAGGATAGAATGTAACTGTAGAAAGGTAAATTTAAAAATATTTCAAAAAAAAAAAAAAAACAAAAAACAAGGAGCATAAAACAAAAGAAAACAACCCTCCCCCCCAAAAAAAGGAAAGGAAAGAGTATCATCAGACAGGTGAATACAACAGAGCCATACACTAAATTTTGGATGTATTTTGTTCTGTTAAAAGAAACTGCATCCCAAAATTGTAAAGAAAGGACAAACTTATATATATACAAAAATAAAATTAAATTCAATGAAGGAGTAGAATGTAACTGTAAAATGAAAATTTAAAGAGATTTTTAAAAAAGAGTTTAATATAAGGTATTGTTTGAAAAAGGAAAGAGAAAAAAAATTTTTAATTAAAATTGAAAGACTAAAGAATCACAGGGAAAAAAAGACAGGAATTCTATGTGATATAGTTCCTGGCCTTGGGGTTTTGTGGTTCTTATTGATAGTTATACTTTAACCCAGTTTGTTTTAACTAGAAATGAGGATTAGTTTATTACCTGAAAAATAAATCAATGCAAATTGCCCAAGAAAAGCATAAAGTAGAAAAACCATACTATTATATCAAAAGACATAAAATATCTGACAAAATTCCATGTCCATTCATGATTTTTTTTAAAAAAACTCAGAAAACTGAATAAAGGAAAAACTACTCAAACTGATGAAGAACATCAATAAAATGCCTATAGTAAGCATCATATTTAATGGTAACTATTAGCTTTGTAATATTTGGGGAAGTAAACATTTCCTACAGTGATTTCCTTGACAGCCTAAAAATTTCTCAAGGGACAAAGACTAACTAAATTTATGTATTTGAATCCAGAATATATAATGAACTACTACAAATCATTAATAAAATGAAAAAGAATCTGATTTAAAACTTAAAACACACTTCATAAAAGAAAATTTATAAATGGCCATATGCACTTGAAAAGATACTCAAGATCATTAACATTCAAGTAAAATGAAAATGAAAACCACAACGTTTCATTTTACACTCAGTGGAATGGATAAGCTTGAAGAGACTGACAATACAAAATGTGGGTAGGTGAGGTGTAAAACAAATGATCCTTGGAAATTTGTTAAAGAAAATGTAAAACTGGATGCACCTGATCAACTTCCTTTGAAGACATTTACCTATTATCAGTGAAAACCTGAGTTCACACAACACACACACACACACAAAACTAGTTCCATGATATTTAAAACTACTGGATCTAGAGAGTATAAGGCTAAATAAAGTCAGTCAGAGAAAGACCAATACCATATGATTACATTCATACAGTATTTTGCTCATATGGTGGCATTTAAGAAACAAAACAAACAAAAGGGAAAAAAGACAAACCAAAAACAAAACAAAACACAACAAAAACCAGACTATTAAGTATAGAGAACAGACAGTTACCAGAAGGGAGGTTGGTGGGAGGATGGGTAAAATAGGTGAAGCGGATTAAGAGTACACTTATCCTAATAACAACTGAGTAATATATGGAATTGATGAATCACTATACTGTATACCTGAAACTAATAAAACACTGTATATTAACTACAATGAAATTTAAAAAATTTTAACTACCTTATTCATAATATCTAAAACTGAGACCATGTAAATCTTCATCAATAGGAAAATAAATAACCAACTGGTGGTATATTCATACAATCGAATACTTCTCTAGCAACTAAAATGATATGTAAATTCAATAACATGGATGAACCCCCAGAACATATGTGTGAGCAAAATAAGGTAGAAACTAACATTTCATAACACCTAATACATTTATCTAAATGTAAGAGCAAACAAAATCGTCTGTGATGCCAGAAAACAACACAGTTTTCAATGGGGGGGTGGGTATTTACTAGAACAGGGTAAGGGGGAATTTGGGGTGATAATAGGAATGTTCTACATCTTGATTTGGGTGGTGGTTACACATATGTATGTTTATTAAAACATATTAAATTATACACTTACAGTGTGTATATTACCCTGCATGTAAAGTTTACCTCAATAAATGTATTTCAAATTTTAATAACTTGTCTTTCAATAAAATTGGATTGGAAAATGCCAGATTTACTAAAGTTAGACAGATTCCATTCCTGCAGGCCTTCTTGGAGTCTTTAAGAAGATAAATATGCATTCTAAGTGCCTATGAAGAAATATAGTCTTATTATTGCCCTGAGTTATTTGCCTATTTTTTTTTTTCACTCTTTTTCTTCTTGTTCTTCAGGAGTATCTTGAAGCACTAGAGTTTGCAAAAAATGCTTTTGGAAGTGTTGCTCTAATGGCATCTTCCATCAGAGGAGATAGTTGCCTGGGCAACACTGTAGGGGAGGGAAAATGCAAAGTGACCACCCTGTCTGATAGGATCCTTGTTGGAAACCAATTCACTTTAGTGACAAGAAATCTCAGCCATCAAATTTTTGCAACTCATACATTTTTTATTCCTGTAACACATGGTAGTAAATAATGTAGGACTTTTCTCCTCTTACCAAGAACTCTTGGCCTGTAAGTACAGATAGTACCACAGGACTATTGCATTTTACATTTCCGTTCATGGAAATTCATCCACTGAACTATTCTCTAGAAGTGGAATTATTTATATTTAGGCCATAAATGATATTGTACCCTTCAGCGCCCAACTCAAATGCCACCTTCATGAATCCTTCATAAAGGCTTTTCAGATCTTCTGCAAACATTAAACTATCTTTCCTTTCTCTGAACATCTCCCTCTTTCTTGGTACTTAATATTTTGTCTTTTATTGGCATTATATGCATAGTTTACATATCTCACCAGAGATACAGGAGCTCTGTCTCTCTATTACCTAAATATCTCAGAGTACATCCTTAATTCTTGTTGAAATAACACGAGCACTTGATATGATCATTTTTAAAAAGGAGCTTCAATCTCTGAAAACAAAACAATGCATTCAAGGAAGTGTTTATTGCTGTTACTTTATAATACTATTCCTCCTGGGAGCAGCCCAAACAAAAGTGAATGCCTGGTTTGTCTCAATCAAGTCAGCAAGCTACCTCATTTTGAGTGGTAAGTTCCCCGCCAGGGACATAGATCAGGGACATAGCTTGATAATTCATTGTCTTCCTCAAGACTGTTTTACGTGAATTAGCAACAATACACAATAAATTAATAGATATTCATGTAGCAGCTACTTTGTAAATCACACTCCTCTAGGTAATGTGAATTATCAAATATATTAATAAAATCATATAATTTGTTGTATCATCAAACCTGAACAAATTTAACTTAAATGTTGCTCTTATATATGCCACCCTCAACCCTAGGGGAAAAAAACAAACACATTTAAGTTCCTATGTAAACCCTTAGTTAAGCCCTTTGTCTCTTAAATAGGCATATGCCTGCATGACTCCCTTGAGGTGACTAAATTCCACATACAAAGTAAGCAGAGTACCCTTGGAGCCAAACTTTGGTTTTCAGCTAAAGTCTTACAACATTAAAGATGGAAAGGACTACCTTCTCACCATGTAAAGGCAATACCAGAAGTTGGGTGATATACACAATGTGATGACAATACTTAAGGAGAGAAGCCCAGCTCGAACTCATATCACTTGATGCCTGATCTAAGGATGTCTCCACTAATACACACTGTTTCTTTTCAAAGAATTTATAGTCATCAGCATTTAACCAGTGAATCCCTATGCACTTGAAAACTGAAGAGGTTTCCTTATAACTGCACTGTTTTGCTACATATCCTTCTAACCATCTGGACAGTGGTCTATACACAATCTAATATTAAAAATGTAAGAGTGACAAAATATCTTTAAAAACAACAACAAAAGACAGAGAGGCTTTCCATGAAACCTCAGTTAAATAAAGTCCTAAACATTCAATAAATCTCAGAATGGGAGGCTCAAGAAATGAAGCACGGGGTGGGAAAAACATTACATAAGAATGCACCACTCAGCATTAATTATTTTCCCTAGGATGGGAGAATTGGTTGTCTTTGGGATGAGGTGAAAGGAACAGGTTTCACTTTTTTTTTTCACTTTGAATTCTATGTCCTAGTATTAACTATTCAAAATATAAAAATAGAAAGTACAGCCATTTAAGTATTTTAAAAATTAAATGTATAACCCATCTCTGAAAATCTATAATAATGGAGTGTACCTTAGTCCAGCAAGTAGCAAATGAAAATACAGAAATATTACAGAGAATAAAGCAAACATGTCCCCAGGCATTTGAAAATGATATTCCCTTGCCACTAGTGCTTTTCTTCTTCCCTTTCCCTTTAATTGGACTCATTTTACAAAGCCTCGTGTAATCTCCATTACCCTCATAATGTCTTTAATGATTGCTCCAGCTCTCGTAAAGTCTTATTTCTTTAAACTCTGGCAGACTCTGCTGTCTGTACCACCCACAGCAGGCCACAGCCTCCATTCAGTCACTCCACCAGACTGCTCCTCCTCCCTTATTTTGTCCTAGACACAATGGGCCTTTTTTCTATATCTTAAACATACCAAGCACATTCCTTAATTAAGGATTGGTCCTTACTGTTCCCTCTGCCTGGAATATGTTCCTCAAATCTCTGCATGGCGGGCTGCTTCTTGTAACTCAACACATCTTTCATAACCTTCTTTGTCAAGTCTACCTGGACCACCCAATCTCAAGGAACACTTCTCCCATCCTCCATCACCTATGTCCCATTAATATCTATCATATCATTCTGTCTTATTTTCTTCTTAGCACTGAAAGCTATCAGAAATTATCTTTTTAATTTCTATGTGTACTTATTTTCTGGTTTTCTCCACTCTTTTATAAACTCCATGAAGGTAGGAAATCTTTTTTATTTACCACTGTAGCTCTAGCTCCTAGTACAGTGCCTAACAGATAATAGATATTGATAATACTTGCTGAAGGAATATCCCACAGCATATCCTGTCCTATAGTATTTCCTAATTATTTAATTATTTATCTCCCAATTAAATTCTAACTTCTCTATGGCTAAGAATCATACTTCATATTTCATCTGTCTCCCCTGTGGCTTGTAGCAAAGATCCAGGCAGGTCTGCCTTCTGGAACTACATGTTGACTGATTGATCAGATCTTATGGCTATTACACAAGGTGGTAGATAGCAGGAAAATACAAACAAGTGATCTGAGAAGGGCTTGTGGATGATGTAATTTAACAGTTTCCACATGTCCAGAATGGACGATGAGACGACTTATCACCTGACACAGAGGCAATAAACACCTCTGCTCGGCAGTACCTTATGGAAGCCCCAAAGTCAATACCAGTTCATGTCTGAGGTTTACTGATCCCCAGAGTGTTTTTACTAAAGGAATAAAGTAATACATTAAAATGTAAATTCTGCTCTTCTGCCTGCTTTGCATTTAGGGAACATCTTCTTTCCAAAGAACTCAAACAAGTGGTAAAAACTCTATTTAACATAAAATACAGTATACATCTCACATAGTCCAAATGAATTGAAATTAAAACTCATGGGAGTTGTTCTAAAAACCTTTCTTGGCAGCATCGTACCCACACTTGAAAAAAATGTGGATGCAGTTACCGGGAGTGAAGGTTGGTTGTTCGCTTAGTCTCTGAAATTTAAATTCACAGTAGTCCTGGGGAGAAGTGGAGGTGGCAGAGGAACAGAACTTGCCCTGCCATCTAAGGGAGCTACACTCATGTAATGGCCAAAGCCAGAAACTTACAGTGCCTCTCTTTAAATGCCTCAAATAAATAATTCTAGTAATTGGATGTATGAAGAACTTTTATGAGGTAAGCACTCAAGTAATATTTATTGAGTACCTACTACCTAAATGCCAGGATATCACCATGAAAAACCAAGAGTGGTGTCTGCCTCCAGAGTTTGGCTAGGCGGATAGGTGAGTAAAGAAGCATTTCCAGTACAGTGTAATGGAGCTCTGGTGAGGAGAAAGACAGAGTACCTAAGAAGAATACAGAATCCTATTTTGGAAAATTGGAAAAGGTTCCTGAAGGATGTGGTATCTCACATGGACCATGAAGCATTAGGAGGAGTTAGTCAGATTAATAGCAGGGGTGAGTATTACACACATACACACACACACACACCACCACCACCACCACCACCACCCAATGAAAACAAAAACAAAAAACAGAATTACCTGCAGAGGAAGTATGGAGTATAAAGGTACATTTAAATAAATAATATAGATAGATTTTAGAGAACACAAGACATTTAAAATAGAGCCATAATGTAATTAAAATCAATTCTATTAGGACAAACCAAAAGTAGATATCCTATCATTAAAAAAAAAAAAGCCTTCATTGGCCTTACAGCCAACCAAATAACACTGTTCCTGAAAGAGAAGTATACAGATGTCCTCCAAGCACACCAAATATTCCCCTGGCAAGAATATCCTGTCAACCAAGTCACCCACATTGATGGAGCTAGCAACATGGATCCACACTATCTAGTGGCATGGTCTATGTCTCCAAACATTATGCCTCTGTCATTTGCCTAGCTGATAGCTTTAATCTCTTGACCCCTCTTCCTCTCCCCACTGTACCTTGCTGCTGCTTTGTTTGGAGAAGCACCAAAACTTCCCCCAAGACAGCTTCAGTTATTTGATTATTCCCAATATGCAAGATTAATGTGTGGGGCAATGTGAATCCGGTATAAACTATCACACAATCAGATGCTGGCCTCGCTTTAATGAGTGCATTATGGTGAGTGACACTATTAATTAAGTCACAATATGGTAGAGCAGGCATATCAAGGAGAAAAGGCCAACACTATGAGTAGCCATCTGTAGATTCTTTGATATCAGAACCACAGCCCAGATGTCACTCTTCTCAGAGGACACACAGTTTGACAGGGTCCACTCTACCAAGACAAGTGTCATTGGAGCACCTCCAGGTCAGAAGAGAACAGCCTGGCTTTGGAACAAATCTGCTATAGAGAGACTGCAGTGGGATAAAGCACAAGGGTGCAGTGCTTTTGTTGGTGAAGCAGAGAAGGCTTTTGCAGACATGCATCAAACATCCAACAGATTTAACAACAGTGTTTAAACTACTTAAGATTAAAAAAAAAAAAAAACAACTTTTAAGATAGCCAGAGGAAGCAACACAGTGGGGGTATAAAGAACACAAGAGCAGAAATCATATAGCCTGGACCCTAGTTCCAGCTCAGCTATCTACACATCTCAAAACTCAAGCTTCATTTTCTCCACTCTCCAGAGTTGCTAAGTTATATTCCAGTACTGACATTCTGTGACTAGTTCATTGTCTTTGCCATGGTTCTATAGTGAGAACAGCCTCAATTACCACTTCCTGTACTGCTAATTATTTCCCCTTGCCTATTTGCTTTAATTGTTGTGGATTCTTGGAGGTCCAAGTGAAAAGAGAACCTTGGTTAAATATACTGACCAGGTGCTGACCATCAGCATCATAGGTGGATGTCATGTTGACTCTTTAAATCTAGCTCAAATAGCAATCTTTCACAAAGCTTTATATATGATTAAACATACTTTCTTCTAATTTCTCATTTTCTCTGAACATCATGAAAATATCCACATCTTCAGCCAAGCTACTGAGACATTATCAGATAACTGATCATGAAAATGAAATTTCACTTTTTAGCAGAACTTACATCCTTCAAAATTTTGATATTTTATTATTTATAATACTGATAACCAGAGTCCCAGGGGTCAGCAAACTGCAGCCTAGGGATAAAATGTGTCCCATGGTCTGTATAGTAAAATACAGAAACAAATATATAAATAATATATTGATATATAATACATGATTAATAAAGTAATAAAATATATGTTCTCTATATAAATACATTAACAAATAAAAACATAAATAAAACATTTATAAATATATAAAATATATGTATGCCATATGTATGTCATGTGTGTGTGTGTGTGTGTGTGTGTGTACACATATATATGATGGAGACAATATTGCCTCTACAAAACCTAAAATATTCTTTGTCACTTTATAGTGGAAGTTTGTGAACACTTGAACTAGAATATGAGACTTTCATTACTTAAAATTTATATAGTAGATAGAACACTAGAGCCGAGCCTTCTTTCACCTGAGACTCTAATGTTCAAGCAGATGGTTAAGACACTGCCCTGCCTCAAAGCAAAGCTATCTGAGAAAGAGAGAATGAAAGCTATGGAAGCAAGGCATAATGTAAGAAATGAGATCTCAGAACCAATAACATGGGTTGGAAGAAGAGGATAAATTTTCCAGGTGAAGACAAGCAGAAAAAAAAGGATCAGAAGAAAGAGAGAACATGAGAGTCTGAGAAAATTCAGGTAGCCCAGTTCAGGTCAGAAAGCAAGGTATTACTTAGATGTATGGCTACACAAACAAATATTAGAAATGACAAGACTTATACACAGAAGAATACCTGAACATTATCCCAAGGGCACTGGGGAGCTAATGCAACTATGTCCACTGCTATCCCTAACTTCACTAATCCTAAGTCATGCTCAGACAAATGAGTCAGACCTTATCCCAAGTGTGAGGTTGTAATGGTGGTTGTTGAGTGGTGAACGGAGGGTGTTACTGGATCTCAGATCCACAAGTACAACTGGGGCCTTCTAAGTTCCAAAAAGCATCCATTTTCCAGCACACATGGTCCTAGGGCCCCCAGGCGAGTTCAGACATTTCACATAGAATTAAGGATATCAACAAAAATACTCTGAAAATAAAAATCTGAGACTCAGGAGAATCTCCCAGGGAAACATATTCTGACAAAACACACACCAAAAGAAATAGCATGTTGCTTGCTGTCAATGAATGGTTATCGTATTGTCCACCATGGGACCAGATGGAAGAAGTTATCTCATTTATCATGTATCTAGGTAGGTAAGGAAAAAAAAACAAAACAAAACAAAACAAAACAAAAAAAAAACCTCTACTCAATAAACTTCAGTGTCAAAATATATTGCAACTTGCATCCTGCAATTTTCCTCCCCATGTAGAATCCATACCTGTTTTGACAATACTTCTGCAAACTCGCCATCCGCAAAGCTCCAAAGGGACCCAAGGAGAAAATATGAGCATAAAGGGACACAAAACATCCACCTGCACCTTTGCAAGGACATTTAGGAAATTGTTAGCCTGCACTTCAGTGCCTGTCACAGGTGCCCAGAAATAATGGGTTCAGAGTCATGAACCATTCCCACCCCTGCCAGTATGATCAGAGAAAAGGGAACTGGATTTCCATGTTCTGAGAGAGCCAACATAGCTAAGATTAGCTCAGAATCAGCAAGTGGAGATGTGGTAGGGAACACAAGTATTAGGAAATGAACCTGAAATTTCATACCTAATCTATATGGTTGGCTAAGAATGAAACTATAACATGATGACTGGTGAAATAAAGAATTTGATGAACCAATTACTTTTCAAAGGGGCTGGAGTTTGAAATGACCTATGGGTACTTCCTATGCATTACATACATCCTCCCTTCCTCACCTTTTTCCAGCACTCCAGTTACAAGTCTGACTTCATAGGCTTCAACCACCTTCAACTAGTGTAACCTAACAGTCTTTTACTTCAGCCAGTACTTCCCACCTCCCACTTCAAGTCCTGGGCATTTGTTAGGGAACCACTGAGCACTTACTCATGTGCAGTCCAAGAGTGCAAGAAAGTTAATGCCCAATTAGACAACTGTTGAGCCAAGAATGACTCATGGCTGCCAATGTATCATTATTCCCATTTGTCTTTCAGATGAGCAATTCTGAGATGCATTAAATCAAGCTCCACAGAAACTCTCTCAGAATCAAATACCAATTGATTAGCAGGGCCCAAGTCAATAACATACCTTTTCAGTGGCCTTCCCGCTTTTTAAGTTTTCATTCCCTTGTCTCTCATGTCTGCTCCCTACAATCACATTCCTAAATAATTAAGAAAGGAGACATTCAGTCCTCTTAAGCAGTGATTTCTGAGTTGGGTTCCATGTTTCATAACTCATGGTTATGAATTAACACAATATACACTTACTCTTTTCCTATTACACACCTGGTGCTCTTCTAGGTGTTGGAGAGATAGCAAAGAATAATGTTCCTGTTCACAAAGAACTTGCATTCAAGTTGGGAGAAACAAATAATGAACAAATAAACAAGGTCATTTGAGAAAATTATGAAAACTAAGAAGAAAATAAATGAATAGTGAGTAAAGGGAATGTGGTTTTTAGTTAATATAATAAAAGGTGTCCTTTCTCAGGAAGTGACATTTGAGCTCAGTGATGAATTTCAAGAAAGAACTAATCAGAAGGAGATTTTACAGAAAGAAATTCCAGGAAAAGAGGCAGTGATTACAAAGTCCTTAAGAGAAGAAACATAATAAATCTAAAAATGGTATGCCTGCATTCCACTGAACGAGTGCAAGATTGGCCCATCCAGATATTGGGGAGCTAGAGGGTTAATCTAAATGGCTAACCTCAGACTGCACCCAGAATCACCCCTTCATCTCAAATCTGGGTCAAGTTCACCATTCCTGTCCTCTTCCCCTGAAGGGGAACCCCCCCCCCTTAGTCATTACATAAAAAAGTTCTGTGAGTCTCCTCGTTATCAACACCTTAGCTACCATAACTTCTCATGCTCTGTGGTTTTGGAAAATGAGATTGGACTGGTTAGCTGCAAAAAAACAAAAAACAAAAAACCACTAACCAATCCACCCAACCAACCTCAAAGGCTCTCCTGGTTAAGAAGATGGTAGGCAAAACAGCTGTGGAAAGTCTATTAATACATATAAATCACAAACCAGAAAGGACTTTGAGAAATCAGAACATCCATTCCTTCATCCTGCTAGAATGATAGCAGATTTTACAAAATGCTATGCTCTTCCTTATAAGATCAAGGTAGTTCCATTCCTCCATCCAGAATCTTAGCAACTCTCTTCCTCAAAAATTTCTCATTGGATATGAACACTTCATTTCATTGGCCAGGTGGTAGAAGAGGCCATTTGTCATCTATAAGCATGGAATCCTATTTCTGGGTGTGCCACACTAACCCCACAGAACAACCCTTTACTCTTCCTCCCCCTCATCTCTCAGGGATCCACAGTCTCACACTCACTTCCCATTCCCTATTTCATTTCAATGCTGGTTTTCCCACCTTTCACAGGATTAGAGTGTTAGGGTCTGCTACTAGCTAGAAGTGTAAGTCCTGATCAAATTCAGGCATCAGCCTTCAGATAACTGAGGATTATTTTTGAAACATGTTTACTGTTGTAGAGTCAACAAATGTGTATAGGTAGCCCTGATCTCAAGGAGACAAAACAAAATATCATAAAATATAACTTTTCCCCATCATAACCTAAAACTTTCTCTTCCACTGGTACGTAGGGGACTCTGAATGTGTAATCATAGGCTTCAGGCTGAAGAAAGAGCAGCATCCCTAATCAAACTTCCTTCTTCCTATGTTTGAGAGGAACTTTTCCCCATCACCATTTGAATTGTTAATCCTCTCCTGTTGCTGTTGGCAGAAACATATATCTTATGTCATTTTGATAAAGTTGTGCATTTAATGTTCCTACAGTTAAGTGAGAGGGAAAAAAATCTTAACATTTTTAAAATGAGGCACTTCAAGCAGCAGAGAGAACACGATGTGGAATGACTAATTCCCAAGTAGTAGGTTACCCTAAGGAGCATACATCATTCTCCAGCCTGCAGAAAATAACAGGCATTTTTCATTTTTCTTTGCATACATGCTCGGTTTTAGTCCCTACTCTGTGAGAAGGAGAGTGTTTGTCTTTGTTTCCTTGGACCACCTGAAACAGAGATAAGAGATATGTTTCCAAGTCTTTCCCTCTTAAAGGAAGGAAGACCATGAGACAACACAGTATAAGGAGAATCAAGAAGCATCTCAGAGAGGTAAAGTGGCTTTCCCAAGAATGCACAGGATTTCTCTCAAGTGCTCGTACCAAAACCAGACTCCCCTTGAGTGGGAAAAAGACAAAAGAATTTGTGTACTCCCTGGTCTCCAGGGTAAATTCATCAAAGTACTCTTTGCCCTGAGCAGAGATAACCTAGCAATTCATACTATGAAGGTGACCAGGTACTTCTGCAAATATTTAGAATCAGTTTATTTCTGAAACACATATATTTAGATTTAGGACAAAAACTGAATTAATGCTAGTAGACATTTTAGATTTGATTTGAATGGGACCCAGAACCAAGGAAAATCACTGGGGGGGCGGGGGGGGGGGGAGAACTAAAATGTCCAGTATAGCAAAGTATGTACTTAAAAGACACTTCTTGTTTTAAAACTATTCCAATCCTCAACAGCTATGGGACTTTGGGCTTAGCCTCTTAAGCCTCAGTTTCTCATTTGCACAATCATTATAATAACTGTGCCCGCTATTATTTATTAATAATTGTGTCTACTATCATAATAAGGTCTGTGATAGGATTATATGAGATAAAGCATGTAAATGGCTTAGCTCAAGGTCTGGCAGGAGTGAGTTCACCCTGAAGGTTAGATGCCCAAGGTGAAGATCAGGATGTGAGGGGTAGGTACAACAGCTTGGGTACATACCAGATGTTTGATCAAGGCTTCCTGAAGATAAGTCCTTTCTAGGACATGCAAGTGAACAGCCAAAGACTCCAAACAGTCATGCTGGGCCATACAGATCTATAAGCTATGAGGTAGGGTTGTTATCCACATTGGGCAGAAGGGGAAACTGGAGTCCAGAGATACACAGACTCCTCAAGGCTCACATCATGATTAACAAGTAGAGCTAGGATTTGGCTCCCATGCCCACACATGCTCTTTCTACTTTAAAACTCTTGCCTTGAAAGCAGAATTTTCCCAAGTGGCTATGAAAGAGAGAAAACCCCAGGAAGTCCAAACACTGTGAGGAGTTACTAGAGATCAAATCCATCTAAGGTGGACCCAACATGGCTTTTCTCATCTTTGTGATTATAAGGAAAAGCCTGCAGCCTTGCCAGTCGTTTTTCAAAGGGCAAATGCCTGAGTGCTCCTTGTCCATGCACAGCAGCAAGTGTGAGGAAAGGAGTCTTGTCTGGGATTCTCCCTGTGCTGGTCCCATTCTTCACTGGTTTGGTCCCCTCCTGGGAATGCCCTTGGTCATGGCAGGAGTGTCACCCAATTCTTCTGCCCAGGCACAGACCATCCTCACTCAGGGCTAGTGGGCAAAAGTCAACAAGCTTCAAGTCAAAGTTGTTATGTGCCAGGAAATGTGCCGAATCCTTCACAGCCCCTTCATATGTAATTCTCTCAACTATCTTATGACATGGCTGATATCATCCATGTTTCACAGAAGGGAAAACTAAAGCCTTACGAGGTTGGGTACATTATCGGTGTCATTCAAATGATGAATGGGGGATCCATGATTCTACTACAGGCCTCACAGACCCCAAACCTGCATTCAATATCCTGTCTCACCCCAAAGAGATATTCCTTAAGAGACTACATCTTTGAAACAGTCAATGTTATCTCCCAGGAAAGCCAAATGGATCTAGATCCTTTTTATTATGACAGTGTCTCTTTTCCCAGAACAAAGTTGGTTCTTTAGTGTCAACTAAAGGAAAAAGTGTGTCCCCAGCTGTGTCATTTGCAGATGGCAGCCACCCTCATTTTTAGAGGATTAAACACCCATGATGACACCTAGGACTTCTGTGATTTCCAGAAGCTGGCAGGATAAAGTAAATGTAATTTTCTCTACACCATTCTTTACCACTACTGAGTGGTGGACTCATTCACTCTGAGTAATAGAGTAAACACAGGACAGTAAAAATGCATGATACATCAGCTTTAGCTTAAGCAAAAAAGATACTTATTTTCCTCTTCCCACACTCTGTGCACCTCCATCAACTCAGGCACCAGCTGCAGAGCTGTCTCTTAAAAGGACAGAACAGGGGCACCTGGGTGTCTCAATCGGTTAAGCGTCCAACTCTTGATATTTGCTCAGGTCATGATCTCAGGGTCATGAGATCACGCCCTGAATCAGGCTTCATTCTGGGTGTGGAGCCTGTTTAAGACCATCTCTTCCTCTTACCCTTCCTCAGGTGTACCCACACTTGCTCTCTCTCTAAAAGAGAAGTTAAAAATAAAAGAACAAGAAACGGAGATCTTAGGACTAAACAGATAGGGATTTGCATCTAGCTTTGCCTTTTCTCCTGTTGCATGACAGTGTGCAGGCATACTTTTTCATTCTATAAATATTTATGGCCTGTCCAGCACGGTGCCAGACAAACTGGACAGGAAATGCATCCCTGTCCTCAAGGAGCACAATGTAGTAGGACAGACAGACAAATGGACATACAATTATGATACAGTGTAGGAAAACTTCTGTTTCCTCATCTGTAAAATGGGAATGAAAACAAAAATCTATTTCACAAAAATGTATTTCACAAACATAAAAATCTATTACACACAAGGTGTGAGGTCTAACTGTGATGCAAAATGGAAGGCATCTGGAACCTGGCAAGGAGAACACAGGTTGTAGTTTGGATCAAACATGTTCCAGTTTAAGGGAGAAACCTAATGAAAGTGGAGCAACATGATGAGCTGAAGGCATGAAGCACAGAGAGATAGAGAGATGGTGGTATTATGTATCCACCATACTCTGCAGAACCTCTCCATTCTCCCCCCTCCCCATCAGCTCCCAGTGGATGCAGAGCAAGGGGGACAGAGTGGAGGCAAGACTCAGAGCTGAGAATCCGCAGTCCCTCTTCAGGTCACCAACTCTTTTCAGGTTAATACACTGGGTTCCACATAAGGTTTCATTTGAAGAAGGAGCTCAACTACTTCAAAAACATGAACCACAGTATGTCAAACTTCCACAAATTCCCCAAAGCTCTCTGGTTAAAATGTGGGGCTGCAATGCAATTGGAAACTCCTACAAATGGGTTATGGGTTATGTTTGCTATTGTTGGGGAGTATAATTCAAAATAAGATATTCTCCCAACTGAAAAACCTCTCCACGAAGAGGGAAGAGCAAGAAAATAGTTTTATTATTGAATAAGCATTAAATCAGAATGGGATATGTAGCATAGGCAAGCCACTAAGAGATTGCTGAAACAGGAAATCTTAGATTTTCATACAATCAAGCAGATACAACCCATTACACCCAAGTCAGAGGACTCGACAGCACCATTTGTCACAAGGTTCATCCTAAATTTACCTGGTAATTGGGGTAATGGCCTGTGTTAGCTAATTGCCTTTATACAACGGAAAAGTAAACTGTTCACATCTGTATGACAGGAAGTACTTTTGCCTTTGGAAATGGTGCCCATTGAAGTTAGGCCCCTACAGAAAGCGGGCGATGGGATGTGCTCTCCCTTGATGTCAACATTTCAAAGGAGTGCCTCCTAGGTCCCTGAGAAAGACCATCTGGGGTTGTAAAACTGCCAAGAGGCTTTTTAAAAGATTTACCTGTCAAAGGTCAGAGAAAGAATTCAAGTTACAACTTTTCTCAACATTACAAGTTTTCTAAAAGGAGTGCTCTAAGAAAAGAAAGGGGAAACATAACTTCCTTATTTTTAAGCTGGAGAATTCAGCCTCTTTAACTTGTCCTTACACTCTCTGACCTTTTATTTTAGAACATGGGGCTTAGGCATCAACAATGCATTCAGATTCCCTCCTCCCCAGCTGGACAAGAAAGAAATTTCCACGATTCAAAATCTCTGGCCACATAAAACTCAACTACTCATGAGAACAACGTGTTTTCAAACATGATTCCCACAGAATCCTGGCTTCAATTTGATTGGCTTCTCTCAAAGTAGTCAACAGAGATACATTTCCATGACCAACACACTGAAAGAGGCCCTTCACGCCTCTTGAAAACCTGTCCCACCATCCAGCATACCTCCGGGAACAGAACACCTCAGAATCTACAGTATCTCCCTCTTCCGATTTTCGGCTCCATGAAAGCAGGAAACCTGTCTCACTATTTATGGTAGTTTCAAGGGTCTAGAAAAGTGGTGGGTGTGCATTAGTCTTTGGTATGTATTTGTTGGAATTAATGAATGAACGGGTAAATACATGATGAATCCCAATCTCTGATCCCAAGTCACAGGCTAATTCCCCCATCATGCCAGAGATACTTGCAACAGTAATTCAGCAAGAGTCTACAAAACCAAATCCGCCTTCCAGCTTCTGCCCAGCCTTCCCCTGGAGACCAGAAACACTCAAGCACAGGGGGGCTCACTCATCGTCTTCATTATTTATCTACCTGGAACTCAAAGCAAGTCTCATCTACTCCTCCTTTCTTCCTTCTCTGAGTTCAGTGCGCTGATTGTTTCTCCCCCAACATCCCACTGGGAAAAGAAGAAGCCTCTGTCCCAACCAGGAGAGCTGGCAGATGAGAGGAGAGAACGAAATCCATGTTTAAAACCATCCTGTGGTTTGCCTACAGGGTTAGTGTTGCTTTCTTCACGTTTCTCAGTGATGTCCAGCCCAAACATCTATGCTCTCTCAAACAGAAATAAGTTGTCCCTCAAGATCAATATAGAAAGAACTGACATTTCCTTCAGACATTAAATTTCCATTTCGGTGAGGAAAAGACAGGGAACAGGGAGGAGTGGAGAGTTCTCAGAGTAAAAATGATTTTCAGCTGTGTGTTAAATGGCAAGCGCTCTCACATGAATCGAATGCCTAAGGAGCTACAGGACCAGGATCTGACTTCTGGGGGAAATCCCCCTGGAAAGGCTGACTGTGAGGAAGGATCAGGGTTATTCATTTCTTTCTCAGGTGTAATATAGAGGAAACATTCCAAATGAGGATAACAATCAGCATTTATGGTGCATTTTCTTTACGTCAGGTACAAGGTGAGCCTGAAATTCTGCATGGCCTTCAATCTTACTGTGATTGATCTTTTACAAGTAAGGAGACCATGGCTCAGAAAGGAGAACTCACTTGCCCAAGGTCACACAGCTAGTAAGTGGCAAAGTCAGCATCTGAACTCAGATCTGTTGACTTCAGGGCTCCTCCACCCCTGCACTGCGTGGGATAGAAAGAATATGCAAAAAAGAGAAGGCTGGGAGGGAGGAAGGTAAATTTGGCAATTTGTTCCCACCTAAGGTTCCAGGATTCTAAGATGCTGGGGTAGAATCTCCTACCTGGAGGTTTCCTAAGACTAACAGTTCACCTATTGCTAAGACTTTTTTTTTTTTTTCCCCTCCCTAAACCACATCACTTGGTAACTGAATTTACTTGCCTACACATCAAAAATGGGCTAGGTACAGAACATCTCTGACCTACTTTAAAATCAATTTTAATGTACCCCATGGACATTTTCAAGCTACTTTACTAATACCACTCTGTTTTTGTTAAATAAATCTAATTGTCCCTGGGTGTTAACAGATGACACTGCCTCCCAGAAAGAATTTGTCAAGATCAGAGCTTCTGTGCAGCACTGTCTTGGAAGAAAATCCCTAAGTCCTGGTTTTTGACAGCTTCACAAACAGTCTTGTAGGGATGGATAAAAAGAGTACCCCGAATGGCTGACTGTGAGTTTTAAACCTCTAATATAATGTGTTATCAAAAAGTCCCTGTGACCCAGTCCTTTTATTAATCAGATTTAAGATTCTTCTCCCCATTCAACCCTTTAGCCCAACCTCAAAAAAATTTTTTGAGACCAAGGGCTAACAAGGGTTTTAAAGATAGTATCCATTTTTAGATATCGCCCTTAGAAGTAACTGGAGGTAGGAGATGCAGAATCACTGATCAGAGAACACTACAGTCTGGGTAAGAGAGGTTCACTCATTCCATCTCATATTCAGTCCCCAGAAGGCATTCAGTGCCTGCTGTGAATCAGGCCTTGTACCAGACTCTGGATGCTCTGATACATTGAGGAACAGAACCAGCAGACTCCCAGAGCTTCCAGCCCAATTGGGGGAAAAAAAATCTATAAAAACAACCACACCAGTAAAAGTATAATTTTTTCACTATCATAAGTATCACAATGCTATAATGAAATAGTAAACAGTACTATCAAGTAATATAAGGAGAACGTGGGCAGAAAATTCAAGGAGGTGACTGACTAGTGAGCTTAGATGTGAGGGAGGAGAAAGTGTTCATTAAGAGAAGAGGGGATTAAAAAAAAAAAAAAGAAGAGGGGATAGCAGCAATGTCCACAATAGTCAGACTGTGGAAAGAACCTAGACATCCATCAACAGATGAATGGATAGAGAAGATGTGGTATATATATATACAATGGAATACAATGCAGCCATCGAAAAAATGAAATCTTGCCATTTGCAACAACATGGATGGAACTAGAGGGTATTATGCTGAGCGAAGTAAGTCAATCAGAGAAAAACAATTATCATATGATCTCCCTGATATGAAGACTTTGAGAGGCAACGTGGGGGGTTTAGGGGGTAGGAAAGAAAAAAAAATGAAACAAGATGGGATCGGGAGGGAGACAAACCACAAGAGACTCTTAATCTCACAAAACAAACTGAGGGTTGCTGCGGGGGAGGAAGTAGGGAGAGGGTGGTGGGGTTATGGACATTGGGGAGGGTATGTGCTATGGTGAGTACTGTGAAGTGTGTAAACCTGGCAAATCACAGACCTGTACCCTGGGGCTAATAATACATTATATGTTAATTTAAAAAATAAAAAATTTTAAAAAAGAAGAGAAGGGAGACAGAAAATCATCCAATGTAGGCACTAGTGAAGAGAACAGATAGGAGGGGAAAACAGCAATGCTAGATGCCTGTGCATCTCAAAAAGAACTTCTAAAGCAGTTCAATGTGTACTCCCATTGACACCATAGACTATTTGTTGTACTAACCTTAAAGATTATCTTATCCAGTCTGTCACCCATTGTAAGAATTTCAAAACCTATTTATATAATGATCTAAAAAATATGTCTACGATTTCTGGAGACAGAACAAGTAACAAAGAAAGTCCCAGTCTGCCTAGAATTTATGTTCTAGTCAAAATAATTGAATGATAACCAAACAGGCAACTATGGAATATATCAAAGTTTCGAAGGACTGTGAAGAAATAAAAGCACAGAATGGAGGTAGAGTTCTGGGAGATGCTATTTAAATACACAGTCTGAAAAGTTCTCATTGGGAAAAAGGTAACACTCAAGTAGACACTTGAAGAAACAAGAGAGTGAGGCATGCTGGTCTCAAGACAAATGGTAGTCCTGGCAGAGGGAAGGATAAAACTCAAGACCTTGAGGCAGGTGTGTGTTGGTGCATTCTAGAAGCAAAGAGGAGGACTGTGTGGTTGGAGCCCAATGAACATGAGCAGGAGAGTAGCAGGAAATGAGAGCAAGTGCTAACAGGAGACCAGTTCTTGTGGAGATTTGTAAAATCTTGTAAACACTTGGGCTTTTACTTTCAGGGACATGAAAAACTCTTGCAAAGTCTTAATCAGGGGAGTGACATAAAATGATTCACAATCTTAAAAACCCTCTAACGACTGTGTCAAATGACTGACTGTAGAGGTCCCAGCAGAAGAAGAACACAAGAGAAAAAGCTGTTCCAATAATCAAGGAAAACCCCTTATGATGACATGGATCCGGGGACAGTGGGAAAGAGGCTGAGAAGTATTCATATGCTATCCATGTACAGCAAATAGGGGGGACACGACATGCTGATAGACTGAACATGAAGTAGGAGACAAAGAAGAGAGACCAAGATGACTCCAAGGTTTATGGCCTGAGCAACTGGAACAACAGGGCTGCTAATGACTAAAATGGGAAAAACTAGGGGACAAGAACATCTAGCAGAAAGGAACATAAAGAGACCAGCTTTGTACATGTTAAGTATAAGCTGCCCACATAGGAGTTAACTGAGATATCAAAAGTCCATTTTTTTTAAAGATTTTATTTATTTATTTGACAGAGAGAGAGAGATCACAAGTAGGCACAGAGGCAGGCAGAACAATGGGAAGCAGGCTCCCTGCTTAACAAAGAGCCTGATGCGGGGCTTGATCCCAGGATCCTGAGATCATGACCTGAGCCAAAGGCAGAGGCTTAAGCCCCTGAGCCACCCAGGCACCCCAGTCCATTGGTTTTATGGGAGAAATTTCAGGGAAGAGACCTGGGCTGGAGATTTACAGTTGGAGGTCTAGGATGAGATAACCTTCAGCAAGAGTATAAAATAGTCAGAAGACAAGGGCTCCAAAGAACTGTTGTCCAGGCAATTTGGTCCACTATTTTACACATTCGATCCATACATACTGAGCCCCTTCCAAAGGCCAGAAAATGGAGATCAGAAAGTATAGATTATTTTCCCAGGCTTACAATCTAAGCTGACTTTGTGACTTCCATTGACCAAGAGAATGGGGTGCAAGTGATATTGTGCCAGTTTTCAGCCTAAGGCCAAGGAGGCCTTACATGCTTCCACTCTCCTCCCTTCTGGGATCCTGCCACCATTTATGTATGGGTGGCCCCACTGGAACATGAAAGATCATGTTGAAAGAGAGCCAGGGAATAACACTCAAGAGTCAGCCAATCTCCAGACATACAAAAAAGGCCAACCTAAACCAGTGAGCCCCCAACCATCCCAGCAGCTGTTCACTGATGCAGAAGACACCTCAGTGTGCATTAACTGTGTCCAGCCCACAAGAGTAGAACCACATAGCTGGCCCATTATCTTATGAGAAATGAGAGATGACAGCCACTAAGTTTGGGGGTGGTTTCCCATGTAATAGTAGCTAACTAATACAACTTTTGTCTTCCCAACTCTACATTTGCAAATCCTATCCATCCTATTTCATATGTATCATCTTCCATGAAAATTTGACTGATGCTGACAGCCAGAAATCAGCTCTCACTTCTCGAAGATCCTATGGCATTTGATTCATACCTTTCTGTACTTGTCACTGGACTGTAACAAATTCCAGTGGCTTAGTATAACCAAGATTTATTTCACGTTCATGGTACATAGCTGATGGGAGTTGCCAAGGTGTTCTGCTTCCCACCTTCCCTCAGGGCTCCTTACCAATGCAAGGAGCACCATCTTGTGACACTTCATCTCAAACTGAGGCTCCACAGAGTGCATGGAGAACTCAGACTTGTTCTTCAGCCTATCTACTCATTGTCCCTCATCCAGGCCTGATGATATGGCCTCGTTGAAATATCAGAGAGCTGGGAATGTAAGGGGCACATGGATACTTCTTATGTCTCTGCTCTCCTTTCTCATGGGATCATTCCCTCAGACCTTTGATTTGCATGGATTTCTTCCTTATACCAGCCGTGGTGTACCGATGTCTGGCTGCAGTCACACGGGGAGCCGTGTTTAGTACCCCACACTGGGCTTAACAATCTGATGTTGTCATCTTAAAATCTTCATTATTTTTGAACCTAGGGACCTGTCGTTTTCATTCTGCCCTGGATCCCACAAATTATGCCGCTGATCTTGTCCATATGTAACTCAGTAGTTCTCAGGACAGGGTGCTCAATGGAATCACCAAGGAAATGTTAAAAAATACAGGTACACAAGCTCCACCTGACAACAATTACATCAGACTCCAGGAATGGAGCCCTGGAAAAGGTTTTTTGTTTTTGTTTGTTTGTTTTTGTTGTTGTTAAGTGTCTTCCGGAGATTCTCCTATACAGCCAGGGCTGAGCATTACTTCCCTAAAGTCATGGCCCAGATAACCTGTTTTGGTGCTTTCTCAGAATAAAGTATAGTAAGAAATAAAAATATGGCCAAAAGAGGAGCGCCTGGGCGGCTCAGTCGGTTAAGTGTCTGCCTTCAGCTCAGGTCATGATCCCAGGGTCCTGGGCTCCCTGCTGAGTGGGGGCTTTGCTTCTCCTTCTCCCTCTGACCCTGCCCCTGACTCTCTGTCTCTCTCGTTCTTGTCCTCTCTGTCTCAAATAAATAAAATCTTTTTAAAAATATGGCAAAAAGAAAGTCACTGGTCTCCTGCAGTTTCAAAAGCATTAATACCATTAAAACAGTCTCAGGAACTACTCTAGATTGAAGCAGATCAAATAGACAAAGGCAAGATAGGATTCTGAACTGGATCGCTCTGCAAATGGCCAGCAATCCCATCTCGCTCGCTCTCTCTCCTTTTTCGTTTTTAATTTTATTATGTTAGTCACCATATAGTACATTGTCAGTTTTTGATGTAATTTCTCTCTCTTACCGGAACTGTAACACAAATAGATAAAGGCAGCTGTACAAGGATGTTCACTGCAGCATTGTTTCTGGTAATGCAAATTTGGAATTCTATCTTAATGTCCACCAATGGGATGGAGTTAAATTATGAAAAATCATGCTGTGTAAAATAAAGAGCAATCCCTACATGATGACCTGGAAAATATCTGTGATATACTAATATCTGAAAAAATAGTAATTTCAGACTAATATGTAGCTCTTAGTTGTATTTTGCATATACATATATGTGAGTATCAATCAATATGCATATAAAAATGCTTTCATACCAAAAAGTTCATTTGTGAGGAGATAAGAATTTCATTTAATTGATACATATGTGTGTGTGTTTTTAACTAGACGGTTGACAACTTTAACTTTTTTCTCAGCATTTTCCAAGTAACAAATTTATATGCAATGCTGACAACTGACCTTCCTTTTGGCTTCTCTAGTTTAGCGGGTCAATAATTCTTTGTTACCACCCTTGAAGAAATCCATGAGAGCTTTTAATTTTAAGGAACTGCCCATCTAAGTCTTCTGAGTCAAGTAGCATAAAACATAAATGAAAAACCTGACTTGGAAAAGAGGCTCAAGTTGTTTTAGAAAAACTAGAAGAAAAGGAATAAAGTATCTGCAAGTAACTTTCATTTCAGCAAAGAATCAATGTTCTTAATTTCAAGAAATTCGAAGCTGCCGGTGCACTAATTACATGCATTAAATTCCTCCAAATGCAGATCTATTACATGTTTGTGTGTATCTCTTGAGGCATAAAATAGAGAAATGCGGGGAGATGGGGGGGGGACACACTGCTCTAAGCTGTTTTCCTCCCTCCTTCCACAAACAATAATTTGGGTGTGATAAGGATTTGCAAAACAAACAAGCTGCTCAGGGCTTTGTGTTTTGAAGCCACAAGCATGAAAATCCATGTAAACCACCATCTCTCTGTCTGCTGGGATAAACAGGTTCTAAGTACCCTATATAAATCTCCAAACCGTGGAAGAAAATAACCCCAAACTTTTTTCTTTATCTGGCCCCAATTAAAGTTCAATGTAGGGGATTTATAATCCCCATCTAAACAGGGCATCTGCAGTTTGTGGCCTGATATAAATAACTAGCTTTCATGCTGGAAAAGGACAAGAAGGGTCAATTCCATATATTTATACAGAATGTAAAATCACACCAACATTCATCAGCACTCGGCCAAGACTTCTCTTACTAAGGGACGACAGTGGATATGTGGCTTTTTTCCTCCCCGGGTTTCATTTATTCCGTACAGTACAGCCTATAGTTCCTCCTGCAGAATTACTTCTTTCCCATGGGTCTAGTACGGGGAACATAATTCCAGGAGCCTACTTTCAACGACAGAAGAAAATGGTCAATGCTTCCCTATTCCTGCCCCAACGAGCCAGAGGGTGAGCACTTGCCCTAGGTTTCGCCAGTGGCAGGCTCTGCGGATTATTAGGTCACTGATTCAGCTCCCAGCTCCCTTGTCCACCCGGCTTTGCAATACCCTGGATCTCTGTAGGCTGTACTTCACTGGTCAAGGGGCTTCCTGACTGGTTCTGTCAACAGGGAAGGCGGACAACAGGAGGAGAACATCAAGTGGCTCCTCTCCACAGTCAGGCAGCTCCTGACCTCTGAGGTTGCATCCCAGCCCTATGAGGATCCTCTGCCCACACTAGAGAAAGCGGCAACTAGCCCAGGGTCTTCCCGCAAAGGTCTGGGCCTCTGCTCCTCCATGTTTCTTCTCCAAGATTCTAGTCCAATGACACCAACTTCTCATTTTCCAGTCGGAGGACACTAGCTTCTTCCTGCAGACACTGTGTCATCTCAAGGTTCATTTTCACTACGGCACGTCATCCAAATTCCCTCCATTGAAGCCCTTCTATTAAAGTAACTGGCATGGACTCATTTTCCTTACTACCTGAGGCCGCCTCAGGCATCCTCGCCAGGATGTTGACCCTGTGTAAGTTGCTGAGGAAGAGGATATGGGTTGAGGGTTTTCAGTACAAAGTGAATGAAGCCACAGGATGGTCTTGATTCTCTTTTTCCAGTGACAGAACTATTGCCTGCTTCCCCTTTTGCAAGCTCTCCCTTACTCTCTTTGATCACCCTGTCCTCAAGTATGATTCTCCAACCTTTTTTGGAGTCTGTAGGTCCCCTGGAAACCTTCTGAAAAATTCCTTTCAGTCAGTTTAGCTAAAATTAGTTTTTGTTGCTTGTGAGTAAGAAAATAAAACAGTGATAATACCCTAAGCAGGAAGGTTTGAGCAAACGTCTTCATTCAATCCATCTTTCAATCCACAAGGACTTAATGAGCAGTGCACTTGGAACCAATAAAATCAACTCCAAGAACAATAAATACTTTATCTTCAAGCATGAAAAAACCATCAAGCTCTATCATTAGTGTCTGATCACTTCCTAATAACCTTACACACCCACAGAAAGATACGCAGGGCATGTCCAGGCTCAGCATTACCAACCTCATACTGAAACACCCATCTAGGAATCATTTAATCTTAGGTCACTGAGCTCATTTAACAAGGCCAGACAGAAGATAAGATGGACCCAAGGTCACACAGCAAGAGTCACAGCCATGACACAGACTTAGGGTGTACAACCTACTTTCCCCTGCTTTGCCACCCTGTCATCTATACCTGACACAGGGAAATCTTCCTGAGAACTAAAAGAACTTGAATGAGTGACATGCACAGAGGAGTGCATGGAGGAATTACAATCCCAGTCATTACAGAAACATTTTTTAGTCTACGAATCCTATATCCAAATGTGACAGTCCTTCCCCAAAAGGGAAGGAAGGCAAGGGAATCTTTTTCTGAAGTAGCTGACAGGGGCATGCAGTGGGGAAAGGAGAGTTGGGTTCAATTCCTGACTCTACCCTTTATTTTTATTATTTGACTTTGTACGTGCTGTATTACCACAAAGAGCCCTATTTTATTTCCCATGAAGTGAAGATTATAAGATAAATGCATACTGTACTTCAGTTATTTTAGCCAGCAAATGCACTTGTTCAAATATGTAGACTAAGCATGATTTTAGGAGCTGGGAACACAGCAGTGAGCAAAATAGAATCCCCATCCTCCAAGAACTTACTGCTTAGTAGAGGGAGGCAGCAGTACACAAGTAAATTTGTAAACAAATATGACATCTCAGAGTACAATAAATATTATGGAAAAATAAAATAAGATAGAGGACAGTTAGGCTCATTAGGTCGGGAGGTCACAGAAGCCCTCTTTGAGATGCTGACCCTTGAGCTGATTCCCAAGATGATGAATAAGGGAAGATCCAGAGGGAGAACATGCCAGACAGAGGGAAGAGTGATTTCAAGGGCCTCCAGGTGGCAACAAGTTTGGTGTTTTGAGCAAGACAAAAGAGAGCCAGTATGATTGGCCCTGAGTAATAGGGAGGGTGGAATAGCATTGACCCTACAAAAATAAAACTGTTCACAATTTATCACCTATCGAGACACACTTTACACACTGTATTAAATCAATCATTTTATTCTTCTCATTACCCAATTTTGTCTTTCCAATTTTGTATTGTACAATTTCCTATTAATTTATAATGGTCAGTGACTTCCTAATACTTTCTCTTTAAATTTTCTGTTTTTCCTCACTTTTTACCAAATTGGTGCACACAAGTTTCCCATAAATGGATTCTAGGAGATTTCCTGTTTGGCTTTTTTAATAATCATAGTAATCTCTGTCTTGTGAACCAGAGAGGCAGTGCACTACAATAGGTAAGCAGTTCAGCTTTAGAGTCAGGTCTCAGAAAGGGGAACCCTCCTACACTGTTGGTGGGAATGAAAGCTGGTGCAACCACTCTGGAAAACAGCATGGAGGGTCCTCAAAATGTTGAAAATAGAACTACCTTATGACCCAGCAATTGCACTACTGGGTATTTACCCTAAAGATACAAACGTAGTGATCCGAAGGGGCACGTGCACCCGAATGTTTATAGCAGCAATGTCTACAATAGCCAAACTATGGAAAGAACCTAGATGTCCATCAACAGACGAATGGATAAAGAAGATGTGGTATATATACACAATGGAATACTATGCAGCCATCAAAAGAAATGAAATCTTGCCATTTGCGACGATGTGGATGGAACTAGAAGGTATCATGCTTAGCGAAATAAGTCAATCAGAGAAAGACAACTATTATATGATCTCCCTGATATGAGGGAGAGGAGATGCAACATGGGGGGTTAAGGGGGTAGGAGAAGAGTAAATGAAACAAGATGGGATTGGGAGGGAGACAAACCATAAGTGACTCTTAATCTCACAAAACAAACTGAGGGTTGATTGGGGGTGGGGTGGGAGAGGGGGGGTGCGGTTATGGACATTGGGGAGGATATGTGCTATGGTGAGTGCCGTGAAGTGTGTAAACCTGGAGATTCACAGACCTGTACCCCTGGGGATAAAAATATATTATATGTTTATTAAAAAAAAAAAAGAAGAATCAGGTCTCAGATTTGAATCCTATCTCTCCCAGACAGTAGTAATATTAACCTGGATAGATTAATCAGCTTCTCTAAGACTTGGGTTTTTCATCTATAAAACAGATGCAAGATGACTCATCTTACAGTATTGTTTTGAGAATTCTGTGAATGGATATGTATAAGACAGAGTTTGGCACAGGGAAAGTTTTCAGTGAATGCCAACTAGAACTGGTCCTTTATACAGTATTTCTTCTTCAAGACTAAATCAGATGTCATCTGAGGAAGGTTGCATCCCCAGACTTCCAGGCTCTTACCATCCATCAAAATTTCTGTCTCCCTGTCTATTCTGTTAGCTTCTTGATGGTAAGTAGTATGGCTCCATCCATCACTGCACCCTAAGCACAGAGCTCAATATCTTGCACATAATAAATGTTCAATATGCTTAATGAATTCAAATGTGAATAGTTCTTTTTTTTTACATTTCTGTAACCTTTTATTAATTATTTTTCTTAACATATAATGTATTATTTGCCCCAGGGGTACAGGTCTGTGAATCATCAGGCTTACACATTTCTCAGCACTCACCATAGCACATACCTTCCCCAATGGCCATAACCCAACCACCCTCTCCATACCACCCACCCAGCAACCCCTCAGTTGTGTTTTGTGAGATTAAGAGTCTCATAGTTTGTCTCCCTCCTGATCCCATCTTGTTTCATTTTTATCCTTCCCTACCTCCTAAACCCCCCAAGCCACCCCCCCCACTCTGCTTCTCAAATTCCTCATATCAGGAAGACATCCAGATGGCCAACACACACATGAAAAATTGCTCAACATCACTTGGCATCAGGGAAATACAAATGTGAATTGTTCTTGACCACCCACCAGCCACTGACTAGTGATCTCTGATTTGGACATCTCAGTAATGGAAAGAACAGCCCTTACTCAGATTTGGAGAAAAGAAGAAACTTTACCATCTTGGGTAAAGGATGGCTTTAATCTGTTGTTTGCAACTCAGGACATGTGCATAATTGTACCATTTACTGAACTGTATAACTTTAAATGCTTGCTTAACCCAAAGGAATAATCCTATGATTGTTCAAGTACTTGATAACACTATCAGTGAAAGAAACAGAATTCTTTTTTTTTAAAAGATTTTATTTATTTATTTGATAGACAGAGATCACAAGCACGCAGAGAAGCAGGGAGAGAGCAAGAGGAGGAAGCAGGCTCCCTACTGAGCAGAGAGCCCAATGTGGGGCTCGATCCCAGGACCTTGGGATCATGACCTGAGCCAAAGGCAGAGGCTTAACTTACTGAGCCATCCAGGAGCCCTGAAAGAAACAGAATTCTTTAAAAGAGAAACTGAAGGGAAGGAATTCACCTAATCTCCAAAGACTGCTTAAAATCTGACTTTTCAGAGTCAACCAGAAAGCAATTAAATGTCATCAGTATATTAAAGCTTCTCTGAAATGAGACTTCTAGCCATCTCTCAAGTATCCATTAGCTGTACGACCAAAATCATCCCCACTATAATGGAGAAGACAATATGCCTTGGTGGGGATATTATTTTAGTTCTCAGGAATCATATGAGAACCATGGGTTTGATCTACTACATGACTCAACATCCAACTGACAGTCCCAGAAAAATCTGGGAGGAATGGCTCCCTCTGGAGTCTTGCACTGTGACCCTCCGCCACTTGGTCCATTCCCTCTCACTTCCTTTTCACAGATAAGAGCCCAGTAATCTCAAAAATGCATCAAGGATAAGAACCCATGCTGTGTGAGAGAAATGTCTCCTGATTTTTCCAACCAAACATAATGGAAATAGGTTGAAAAGGCAGGAGATGCAAATCTCTACCTATTTATGGAAAATAGTGCATCTTAGTTCTGAAAATGCTTCCTTCCCTGAGAGCCATTCATCCCCAAAGCTGAGCAGTCAGATAAATGTCATGCTGTTTTCTGTGAGGTTGTTACATTCTCATGTCCTCCCTTGCAGAAGGGGAAATGCAGAAGTATATCCTCAGTTCTCTTCACCTGAGCCTGGAAGCAGCTTCTGCAGCAACTGAATTGAGGTAATCAAATGTGATTCACAAATTGATTCTCCTATCAGTAAAAAGCTCATTTAAATAAAATAATTGATACCAATTCAGGACAAAGAGACTATTTTCTTTATCTCCCAAACAAATAAATGTGTCCTCGTTGTTAATGTCAGAGATTCTGAAAGAAAAAAGAAAGAAAGAAAAAATGGAAGGAAGGAAGGAAAGAAGGAAGAAAAAGAAAATAGCAAAAAAAAAAAAAAGACAAGAAAGCAAGAAGCAAATACAGAGTGTATTATCAGGGAAAACTCTGTTAGACATTCTGCTGCATGCCCAAAGCCCAGTTACAAAGAAAGGGACAAATCTCCCCTTTTGTACCACCCTTCTCTCTCTTGAGGTCTCACTGTTCAGTTATCCTCTTTTCTCACTCCTTGGGCAATCTGAAGTAAGCCCGTACAGGATAAGATGCTCCAGCTTCAGAGACTATCTCACTATTTTAGAGAAATGTGTCATCTCCTAATGTAATCCAGTCAGGTTTTACTTATTTATTTTTTAATTCTTATGCTCGATGCCAAGAGGCCAGCAATTCAAATAGGGAAAACTTGTCAAAAATCATATAAATGAACTATCCCAAACTGTCCTGTTAATAATCATTAGTGTGGAACCAGGTTCCACTATTAATTTGTTCTTTCCACCAGCTCTCCTAAACTTCATCCTTGCCTCCCTGGAGAAATCACAAGATCTGTTGAATTGCAGTTATTGACCTGGAAACGGAGTGTGGAGAAAATTCTCTAGTTCTCTGTGCATTCTTGCTTTCTCTTGAAAGCTCTCCTTCACCTATTTAAGGCCCAGAGCTTTCATATTAACTCCATTAATTTCTTTGTTTAATGCTGATTTCTCTTCCTTGAAATCTTATTTTCCACAGCCCTTAATCATATCATGGCCTGCATTTTTCTTCAGCTGTTTCATCAGCCTGGTATCCCAGCTAAGTTTTCTGTTTCTTGAGGGCAACAGCCATGGACTGTATCTCTCAGAGTATCCAGCACTCTGCTACCAAAATTATAACCTCTTGGAAAATATTTCTCCAACAATCTACCTTTAGCTGCCTCTTTCCCTTCTGCACCACTTCATAATAATTCAGGTTGGTTTACTGAATCTCAAACTCATGGTCCCTGGTCTGGACTGCCAACTTGCCTAGAGTTGACTCACTTAGAGTTTCAAGAAAAAGAATTTAGTTGAATTAGTTGCCAACATTTAAGAATCAAGAGACTTGATGTAACATTTCTGATTTCTGGCTTCTCTTCAAGAATTGTATGATTTAGCAATCCTGGCCCTATTCTTGCACAACAGCAACTCATGAGAGCCAAGTTATAGCTGTGCCTTTATGTGGGGCGTGTTCTCCAAACCCAACAGCTCTAAATTCTAGTCAGCTTCATTTCCCGCCTGGTTCAAAAGGTGTGTAAGTTTAACCAATGTCTGCTTTAGAGGAAATTCAGATTATTTTCCCAATAAGTTTATCTCTCCAAAAATAGTATTAGCTGTTTTTACTAAAACCAAATCCATGGTCTCAGATTCAGGGAAAGTGTTAGGTTTTGTTCCCTCCCTATCCCACTTGCTGGCCACACCAACCTAGTTACCTAAGACCAAAGTCTCAGGGTCTCTGAAACTATACCCCACCCCTCACTAAATCCTGTGCATTCTACCCAAAAAAATTTCCAAAATCTATCCTTTCCTTGCTGCTTCTACTATCCTGCTTTCTGATATCCCATACTTCTTACTTGGGTCTCCTAACTTGCCCTGTATCCTTCAGTTTCTCTTCAAATTCATCCTTCATGTTCCACCATATGGCATAGCGCTGATTTTGTTAGCTCTCTCTTCAAACACTCAGAGTCTCCCCAGTGCCTCCCAAACCAAACCTGAAGCCCATGGCCTCCACCATTTGCTCCTAGCTTACCTCAATGGCTGTCAGGATCCGTATCTTCCAAACACAACTCTATCCCACCAGACTAGCCTTCAGCCTTCAAAATCACCATATACTAGTCAGATTTCAAGGCTCAACTCCAAGGGAGGCAAGCCCCTGGATGATAAAAAGAGTGATATGTTGCCCCTCCTGGGTGAATGGACCATTTAGGAGACAGGAACTCAAAACATCACTTTTTTTTTTTTTTTAAATCATGGTGGAATTATAGCCTATGTTATTCAGGATAAGAAAGCCACTTCCTGAGAGAACATAACTTTCCCAAGGCATCTTTAATCATCCCAAGCAGGTACTGATACTACCTAAATCCAGCCTTTTGTGAACCTCATTTCAGTCATTTCTCTGATTTTGGGGTCCCTTAGAACTTAGTATGGCAACTTCCACTGGAAAAGAAAAAATATAGTTGATTTCTGATTTTCAGAAAATAGAATAAGAGCTACGGTGTCTTTTAGGAATCATACTAGTTATATCCTGATTAACGTTGTTTGGTTCTTAACAAGGTTTAATTTTCAGTGACCATATTGCTACACACATGGAAAGTTCTTACAACTGTCTGAGGAAAATGCTTTTTTCAGACCTCCCTTTCTTTGCTCAGCTGTCTATTTCTGTTAATGGGCTTAAAACTAATTAGAGAAAATTAATTCCTCATAATAACAATTGTCAGGGAATCGCACACTAACACTTTATTCTTGGAGATGAGAGCTTCCTGGGGGTTGGGAAGCAATTACAACTTCTTAATGATGTATGGAAGTAAAGGACACTAGATCTGTATCAATTATGTTTTATTTATTTGTCCCAGAAACTTTTAATGAATTTAAGGGGGAAATTACACATCTCAATATAAAGTGATTACCCTTTCTGAACTAGAGTGCCCTCCCCTCTACCCGCCAGGGCACAAGTGGCTCATCAGGCTAGACTTACAGCATCTGGGACCCTGAGAAAGCACCAGAGGAAACTCTGATGAGTAGTGCTCATTATTTATTCATGAGCATTTTTCTTTCATATTTACCATTTGTAAAATATTTGGATGTCATCAGCATAAGGGACCTTCTGGGAAAATGTCTGCTCACCAACTTCAAAGGACAAAAGTGAAAACGGCTGAGTCACCCAACAGATGAGGGAATCCAACCTTGAATTTTACCCCTAGTTGTTCTTTGACCCAGTTTCAATAATATGCAACTGAACTCTACTCCCTGCAATCAAATGTCTCTAGTTGGACACACATTAGCATCTAAGGCCAAGAATTCTCAGTATTTTTGGACTGTGAATTGTCTGATGGTTGAAAGAACTGTCAACCTCATCTCCAATCTCTCTCTTAAATATGTTCCCTTCTGCTCATCTATACAGCTAAAGACCTACTATCAGTCTGTATCATCTCTTACCATCCCATATCACACTTGGTATGTATGATCAGCTTCATCCTAATCCCAGCTTCCAATCTCACCCCTCTCCTATCCTCCATATTATAAACTGAGTGTTTGACAAGGGCCTTATTATCACCATCATCATCACTGAAATTACATTATCATAACTAAAGAATCAGTCATGTCTGAATTGCAAACAGGAGAAAGGAACACCGGCTAATTTAAACATAAAATGATGTACTCAGTGGCAAGTGGGTAGTTTCCATATTCCATATGAAGTCCAAAGAACCATGTTTGACATTACACAGCCAGCACCCTCTTCTCAAGGATGGTCTATTGAGAGCATATTGCCTCTACTACCAAACAGTGTGTGCAGTACGCACTGTTAGTACCTCTGAGGCAAGGTTGTGCGTGCTGCTAGAACTGCTGGCTCTGTTGACTTTAACATCATGTGTATCGCCACCTCTAGCACCACGCTCTCCAGAAAAAAGATAGCACACTTAGTATTCCATTGCTTAAGGTGTTTCAGACTCAAAGTCTGTATCACAACATCTAATTTGTGATGCCTCAGCAAGGTGCCCATTTTTAACTGCATGGGGGCTGCCATTGCCAGCCTTTAAAGTGGGTTCTGATTCATCAAGTGGGAGTTTCCCCAGACAATGGAAGGGGATTTAGATGCTGGTGGCCAAAAACAATGACTAATGTCCACTTTAATATCATTTATTTAGCATCTACTATCTGCCAAATAATGTACATTATTTTCACAATATCTCAGCAAAATAGATTTTGGGGTCCATTTTGTAAATTAAGACAGAAAATCCTAGATTTTCATGATCAAGAGAGAACAGAAACAACTGAAACTTAACCTAAACTGGAAATTTATTGTTCATATAATTGAAATGTGAGTCCCATGACAATAAGACATATTTGTCTCATACAATGATGAATCTTCAATGCCTTTAGTCATGCCTGGCACAAACCAGGGACTCAATGAAGAATCTCAAGTTGGAGCCAGGAGGCTAGATCCAAGGACTCAAAACATGTCATTGCAACTCAGTATCACCCTCTCTCTCCACTCTGCATCATGTTTTATACCCGCCAGAATATATTCCCAAAGGCAAAATTCATCTATTTCCATCACCTCCCCCAATATACACCAAAATCATGTGTCATTGTCCTGGTCTAAGTCAAATGCTATCTGTGAACCAATCACCAAGGCCAAGGCGATAGAATGCTCAGCTGGCCAAGCCTGGGTCATGAAACCATTTATGAACTTCTAGGAAAATCAAACTGAACTATGTGGACTAAAATAAAGGGAAGAGCATTTCCCCAGAATGAATTTTAGAGTCTTTCACCATTAATAAAAGCAGTAGAAATAACACTGGGCAGGTAAAATCAACAAACGCCCACTAAGTAGAGCACAGTTCTACACAGCTAGAACATTATCGGCTTTTGTGTACATAATTACCAATTCCCTTCTGAGCCTGAAGGAGGCCACCACAGTAACACAAGCTTTAGCTTTACATGTAAAGAAACTGAAACTGAAGATCAGAGAAGGTAAGTGATTTGCCCAAGGTCACATAGTAAGATAACAGTAGAGCCAGGACTTAAGGCCAAAGCTTTTATTTTTGCCCAGTTTCTTTTCTTCCAGGCCCTGGAGAAATCTACAAAAATACAAAAGGATAAGGAATAATTAGCCTTCTCAAGAGTAGACGGTGTTTGAACTAAGGAACCCATGTTCAGGTAGCACTTCTATTACAAGAGTGTTTTATTTTCCTTAAAACAATTCACGTAATCAATTTAGATCACCTTATTAGCTAAAGCAACATCTTCCTGCTTTCACCACTTGCAGCCACAGTGCTGATTAGTGCCTTTCATATCCTATTTAGCAGAGGATGTTGTATGTATTACCATGCCCTCTGTGGAACAAATTTGACATTTCAGATGGCAACAAATGGCTAGAAAATTGGCCCCTTGAGACTAATAGCCGAGCAACATTTACATGTAATTACTCTACCCAAGAATTTAATTTTGTTGGGTACAAAGTTGTGCTGAGTGAAAAGACCCTAAACAGTGAACCCTGGACTCAAGTGGTAGACATTAGCATGAGTACTAGATTCTGGAACATTCTTTTCAACACTTGAAGATAATTCCCCATGGCTGAGTGTATTTCTGCAATGAATTTAGATAATGTTTTGGTCTGTGTGGCTCTAATTACTCTGAAAATGTTACAAATGGTCTCTTTTTTGGTCCCCACACTGTCATTTTTGTCACCGTTCCATAGCTCTGATTGCCTGCCTTCCAAGTCATGGGTCATGAATTAACAATTTTCCCTGGATATTTGTACTGCCCCTGCACTTTCCACTTAAAGGCTTTGTGATCCTCCTAGTTGAAGAGGGCAACATGGTTACCATTAGCTTTTTTTTTTTTGACAGATTAAGAGAATAAAAACCAGAGGTATTCAGTGTCTTAGCCAATGAAATATAGCTAGACAAAAAGAAAGAAGGTTATCTGATCCTGTAACTAAACCATTCCTATCACCACATGCTCATTTCTCCATTTATTTTATGCAATTATTGTGGGTTGGCAATGTGCCAGGCATCACATTAAGTATGCAAATACAAAGACAGACCTGCTTTCAAGAAGCTTATCTTCTAACGTGAGATACAGAAAACTAGTAAGCAACTTAATAATACAAAAAAAAAAATGAATTTGTAGTAAGACCTAAGATAAAACGATGTGCTGGGAAGTCACTGGCAGTGGGGAAAAGTACTGATTCAGACAGAGTAGTCCTGGAAGAGCTCCAGGAAGAGTAATGTTTAAAATGAGAACTGAAGTACAAGAAGGAGCTAACCATAGAGAGAACCAAGGAAAAAGCATTAGGGGTAAGAGAAGCCTCAAGAACCAATGTCTGGTCACACGGAAGAGCTTAGAATGTTCTAAGAACCTACAGAAGGCTGATGTGGCTGGTGAACGTTCTTAGATACAGTTTGTCTATAGGCCTGCCAACTCGCTGGTGGATAGGACACAGAGAAAGAAGAGAAATCTGTGAGCTGTCCTATAGCATCATCTTGAGAAGCCAAGTACCTGGCACTGCCATTGCCTGAAATGGGAAAGCCAGCAAGAGGAAACAGTTGAGAGGGCATTTGTGAAGTTTGAGATTGCTGTGAAACAACAAATTTGGGTCATCCAAGTAGTATTTGGTTATATAGGTCTGAAACCAGACGGCGAGATTTCTATTTTCACTGAATGTGCAATGCTGGATGACACTGAAAAATCTTCTGTAATCAACAAAACTGATGATGTTAGGACTTAAGTTGTGACACTTCACATGAATTAACTTAAAGAATACGAGTGATATCAACCATTGCTACTTTTCCTCTCCATTACAGGAAAGAACACTGGACAAATAGAGATTCTGGTAGTGACTCTCAAGCAGGTGATGTTGCCACCAGTGGAATCTCTTCTTACTCTTGGGAAGGATAGTGGGGCCTGGGCCTTGGAGTCAGGCTACCTAGGTTTGACTTCAAAATCTACAGCCAGGGATATCCCTTAGAAATACAAATGCAAATCAAATACTATTATTCTACTGCTTGAGTGTCTGGGATGGTTTGCTCCATACTCTAAAGATGAAAATCACAATCCTTACATATGCCTACTAAGCCTCCATGTCATGTAGCCCCCACTTTTCTCTTCAGCCTCAATTCATGGTATTTCACCCTCATTCTCCAAGTTCCAGACATGTTACTCGTACTCTTCCCCTTCTAACTCTTATTTTTAGTTCTGCCCAACCTAAGGGAATTCATTTATTTCATTTATTCTATCTATCCCTAACCTCCATTTTTTTCTTCATTATCTTATCAAATCCTCTGTCTTCAGCTAAGGGTTCATTTGCCACTTCTTCAACAAGTCCTTCCTAGAACCCCCAGGCTACGTCACTTCCTGGTAGAGGTTCTAGTAACTCCCATGATTTCCCACTCGGTAGCAATTATCATCATATTAGTAAGTAATCATACTCTCCTAGCCGGTAAACTTCCTCAGGGTAAGGACTGGGTTGCCGTGACATCCCCTTTTATCATTAGTGCCCAGAACAGGGCCTGGCACTTCACTTGCTAGATGGTAATTGTAGAATGAAAACATGAATTTTTGACATGCCCCCCTCTGGATAGAGCAGATTGCTGTTTCAGGGTACCTCATTTGCAAATGCCTAAAAATAAAAATGAAATGCAAACAAAATGTTCCTTGTCAGAATGAAGCTGCTGAGAAAGAGCAGTTTAAAAAGCTGATTCCGAGCAAAAGAACATGGAAAACTAATACTCCTTTAATAGCTTCTTAAATACAGTCATCAATCAAAAGTCATGTCTTTGTGGATCTTCATTACATGGGGAACCTATTGAAAAATGCACAGCCCCTTACTGCCAAACACACAGAACGGTGCCTTGCAAAGAATTTACAGAAATTAAGGATTTAAACAGACACAGCTGAGCCCAAGAAGTCATAGTCCTGTTGTCAATGAGACATAATAATTGAAGTCAACTGACTAAATAATATTTTTTATAACATCTTGGCCATCTAAAGAGATTAGCCAAAGGCCGTGATGGGAAACCTGCTAAGCTGGCACTTTTTAGCACAAGGAGAATCAACAATGTACCTCCTGGGCAGTCAGTCAGGAACTTAGGCAGAAAAGGCATCGGTTACCAAGGCTGTGCAATCTCCTGTTGGGAACTCTGCAAGGAACAGAACACTCAGGGCATGACTGCAAAATCCCCACACTCAGATCAAAAATTAAATATTAATTTATATCACATCACCCCCACAGTTTTTAAAGTTGAATTGAGTTTACAGTTTGTTTTGTTGGGTTGTTTAATCAGACTGCATTCTGTCTTCTGTCAAAGCAGATGTGTAGAATGTTAGAGATGAAAATTTATCAAAGGACACAATCAACCACAGCTAGACAGAGAATTCTACAAGGCAAGGTTGTGAAGTAGAGGATCCTTGGCAGGGAGCGGCCGGGGAGTACAAGGAGTCAGCTCTTTGAACTGAACTTTGGAAAAGGGACTTGGGCAAAGACATGGAGAATGTGAAGGTGGCAGCAGCATTGGGAGCAGTAACTATGATCACCACGTGGATCACAGAGCATTTTCACATCGTCCAGGTCATTCCGCCTACAAGGTGCATCAGAGACAGTCGGAATTACAGATAGCGATGGAGTCACTTGACTTGTCAAGATGAATGAAAGCAGGTAAGTTGAACTATAGGCGGAGTTTGGAATCACTATTCTCCCCTACCCATATGGATATCTTACTATTCTCTCCCTTAACATCTCTACTGTAGAGATTTCACTGGGTCCCCATTTCTTAAAATTTCTCACCTGACTTCAAAACCATCCAGCATAGCCCACACCATTCTCACTGAATTTCTTTCCCACTTTCTTGGTACTTTGCCTTCACTCCTGAAGGCCCCACACTCAAGTACCATCAACATGATCCAGTCACTCACACCTCCACGCCTACACCACACCACTCCTCTAGCCTGTGCGCCCTTCTGCTGGGCTCATGCAAAGCTTAGCTCACATACCACCTCCTCTGGAAGGGTTTTCCTAGTGGTCCTCTTCATATTCTGAACAATCAGAACTACTACATAGTATTGGGTAATATTTTAAGTGAATTGATGTTCTCATATTCATTTGTTTTGTTTTGTTGGGCCTATCGGTAAAGTGCTTTTATTCTTTTTTACTGAAGTACAGTTGATATACATTATATTGGTTTCAGATATACAACATAGTGATTCAACAGATACACGCATTATTAAACGCTCATTTCCTTTTTTCTTTCACACTAGACAACTTCAGGGTAGAGACTGTGTCGAGTCTTTCTGCGGTCTCCCATGGTGTTCATTCTATGTTGAACTCACAAAAGCACTGAACACACTTGTTACTTGATTAATCTTCCTTCCTTCTATCATTGGTGTATGTTGAGAAAAACCTTAAGGGGACAGACTACAATCTGCAAGGTGTGATACAACAGAATTTCAGGATTAATTTCCAATCATTCCCTTGACAACTGCCTGCATAATATCCCCTTCATTATTTTTTAAAGTCAGTTTATATTTTAATGCAGTGATAGAATATTGGACAGCTCCCAAGAGTAAAATTATTGTCAAAGAGAAACTCCCCACTTTAAGGCTAAGAAAAACTCAAGCTATTTGGGATAGATGAGGGGGCAGAGAGAAGGAGTGATGATTGGTCTCAAAACAAACCTACCTGGAAAAGCAACACACAGATTTGAAGACTTGGCCTCCATTCCTGCTTTTAAAATTGCCCTATGACCTCTAGAAAATCAGTCAGCAGCTTTCAGAGCATCTAATTAAATACAGTATATCACCATCTGCATACTTAGTATTCTAATTTGTTCATCCTACATTACCATTCTCATATACGTCCTCCTATGTGGTCTCCTGATTCCAACCTTGCCGCTTTAACCCACTCTCCTTCTGAGACCCAGTATAATTTTTTAAAAAGTAGACATGATCATGTCATGCCTTTTGAAATCCCTCCATGACTATCACTGTAAGGATAAAGTGCACACTCATTAGCATGACATATAAGGCCCTTCAGGATCTGTCTTCTACTTATACCTCCTACTTCTTCCCCTTCCAATTCCCCCTTTGACTGAACCTCCGCCAGATTTAATTTCTTTTATTTACTGCAACTCACATGTACATTATCTTACTTATCTCTAAGCTTTCACATGCTGAAGTTTTATTGAGGCTGTTCTGCGCATCTCCAAGCCTTTAAGATGGTAACTTTTTATTCAACCCCCAGGAGTCCTGACTCCAACTCTAAATTAGATGCTTAGCTTACGTTCTCCAATACACACTCTATACTTTCCCCTATTGTGCCATGGATCACAATGGGTTGTACCTTTCTGATTACTTGTCTGTGTCCCTTAGACTGTAATCTCCTTTTATTTATTTATTTATTTTTAATTTTTTATTTCTTTTCAGCGTAACAGTATTCATTGTTTTTGCACCACACCCAGTGCTCCATGCAATCTGTGCCCTCTCTAATACCCACCACCTGGTTCCCCCAACCTCCCACCCCCGCCCCTTCAAAACCTTCAGATTGTTTTTTAAAGATTTTATTTATTTATTTGACAGACAGAGATCACAACTAGGCAGAGAGGCAGGCAGGGGGGTGGGGGGAAGCAGGCTCGCTTCCGAGCAGAGAGCCCGATGCAGGGCTCAATCCCAGGACGCTGGGATCATGACCTGAGCTGAAGGCAGAGGCTTTAACCCACTGAGCCACCCAGGCACCCAGTAATCTCCTTTAGAGAGAGAGAGTCTTGTCTTTTTAAGTGAGCTGTTTCCAGGGCCTAGCATAGTCCTTAGCCCACGGTATAAATGCTCAATAAGGAGTTACAGAAGAAAAAAGAGAGAAGGAGAGAGAGAGGGAAGAGAGAATGAAAGAAGGAAAAATGAAGGAGAAAGGGAGGAAGGGAGAAAGGAATGCAGGAAGGAAGGAAGGAGGGAAAGAAGCAAGGAAGGAAAAATGAAGAGGCAAAAGAGGGAGAGAAGAAGCAAGTCAGAAAAGAAGCAAAAAAAAAATGAATGTGGGGAAGGAGAAAAGGGAAAATAATTGTTATTTCTGGGGCAAACAAATTAATGACATAGCTGTTCCAAAAGACGAAGTCATTTGCTAGGTGATAAGAAAATGAACTTACCATATGCTCTTGTGAGAAATACTAAAACTCTCTCCATAAATGAAGTTTCTAGATTTTAAACAGTTGTTATTTTCAGCAAAATATATACAAGTGGATAATATGTTAGTAATAAGTTCTGTAGTTGTGAACATAAAATGCGAATGCCACCAAGGGAGATTTATTTTGAGATCTCAGACCCCTGAGATAGTGACATGGAAGTTATTTACTTCCCCGGCACAGAATTTTATTTGAATTGGAAAGGGGTAACCTCAAAACCTCATGTTGCATAATATTTTGCCACACATAAAAAAATCATGCTACAATATGGCCTCGAGGGATGCGTGACATATGTTATTTAGATCATTCCGGTAGGAGATTGTTGGCAGAATGGCTGGAGAAACCCTGATTAAATGAGATTATCGAGTCACAACTCACAGTCTTCATCACTTTACAGTTTATAAAATGTTTTCAAGTGCTTAAGAGCATCTGTTTCTCTCAACAGCAAATCATTCTACTCTTCTGCTTAGAACCACCCATGCTTTCCTTTTCCTCTTAGAATATAATTCAGATACCACATTGTGGCCTCAAGGCCTTACATGGTCTAGCCCCTGCCTTCTCCAACTTCGTCTTATAAATGCTACTAAAATTAGCTTATCTGTCCATTGTTATCGGGACATGATGAGTTATGAGTGCCAGAATGCACACTAGCTGCACAACAAAGCATCCTGGTATACTCAGCTGGCTTTTTTTTTTTTTTTTTAGCAAGACTTTCCCAGTAAAGGAAGCCTTGCATTTATTTATACTTCTGTGCAAGCTCCTAAGTTTGTTGCAAAAAATAAACCAAGAATGTGAAAATGACTACTAGCCTATGGACCACATGTTGAAAAACAATGCTTATAACCCTCTCGTCTCTTGTCAGTCTCTTAATAACACTAGTCTTCACACTTTAGAGCTTTAAATAATATCATGTTTGGTGACCTATTATCCTCAATCTCTTAGGTCTTCATTATCTACTTAACAAGTCTTTTCTTGACTGTCCTACCTAAAGTAGCACCCTCAGGCTCCAACCCAACTGCTTCTTTATTTTTCCTAGTACTTATTTCAATTGGTAATTAGCATATTTGCTCTTTTCTTTTTTTATAATATGTCTATCATATGATCTCTCCCCTAATATCAACAACAACAACAACAAAATGCTTAGTGTATAGTGGAGGGACAATAAATATTTACTGAATGAACAAATGTAACAATTCTGAGAAGTAGGAGTTATAATCCCTATTTTACAGATGAAAAAATTGACATCAGGGAGTTTAAATGTCTTTTAATGTAATCATCTTTTACATTTTTGTTTTACTGGAGAGTTAAAAAATGCTTGCATAAATATGAGCTCTTAATATTATGTATTAAATAGCGCAGCATCTGTGGTGGGAAGAACATCACTCAAAGTGATTAATGACTTGTGACTAGTGCAGCATCATTAAAACTAAAGGATAAAGGGCAAGAAAACAAAGCCATGTCTTCTAAATCCAAGACTGGTGTCTATTAAAGTAGATAACATGACCTTGTAAGAGTGCATTAAAAAGTCCTCCAAAAAGTGACGTATTTGTTTTTAGGGGAATACAGAATGTTAGTGCAAAGCTTTATTGGATGCAGGGGAAATGGGGTGTTGGGAAAGATGGGCAGACCCTTGACTCAGCTTTCCTTAAGTGCCACAATGCACTTTGTCCAGGTTCACATGCCAGTTACTATCCATATGACATGATTATTATCAGTAAAATAATGTCAATGGCCTCTCAAATCTGCTGTGGGGATTAAACAAAAGTATGGAAGCAAAGTCCCTTGACCAGGATGTGGCAAAGAGTAGGTACTTGGTCTCAGTAAATGCTATTTATGTTTTCTTTCTTTTTTTCTCATCTCTACAATGAAAAGAAATAGCACAACCGTAAGTCACAAAGGTTACAACTCAGATACATAGTCACTGTAATATAATTTACTCCAGGGAAGACAGCTCATAAAGATTATTGTTTCTCAGTCTACACTGGGGAGCAAACTGTAATGAGACTAACAGATGAGAACACATGTAGATAAATCATCTCTGAAGTCTCATTCTTGGTTTCATCTCCCCTGGATACTACTAGTGCCAGCAGGAACTTGGCCAGGTGAGTCAGGTTAGTTTAGATAACTTAGATTTCACTTGTGTAATATTACCAAGACCTAAAGAACCAAAAACAACAACAACAACAACCAAAAAACTTTCACTTTGGTGCCTCCAAAACTTATCCTTAAAGTAGTTCATTAAATTTATAAAAAGCTCATTGGACAATAGGCTTCTAATTCTGACATACCCGTGGTCATGGACATGTCCCTCAATCTTGGTTTTCTCAGCTCTCTGTGAAGTCTATAGTATTTATCATGCCTACCCCTTTGTACAATAGGAACCAGGTATCTTTGTAACAAGACTCTTTAACTTAAGGTCTATGGCTATTCTTCACAGATCCACAACCCCGTGAGTTATATACAAAATCAAGAAAAAGAAAAAAAAGCCACCCAACAAAAGATAAGGCAGAATTAATGAGGTCACTATTTGTAAATGACATGATACAATATCAAGAAAACCTCGAAGATGCCACTAAGAAGAAAAAAGAATTAATTACTGAAGTTAAAGGAAACTAATATACAGAAATCTGTTGCATTTCTATATGTTAATTTCTATACATTAATAATGATGTAGCAGCAATGGAAATTAAGAGAACAATCTCATTTATACTTCCATTAAAAAGAATAAAGTACCTAGGAATAAATTTAATCAAGGAAATAAAAGATCTGTACTTTAAAAACTCTACTACACTAATGAAAGAAATTGAGGATAACTCAAACAAATAAAAAGATAAGCCATGCTCATAGTTTGGAAGAATTAATATTGTTAAAATATTTCATACTACTTAAAGCAATCTACAGATTCAGCGGAATCCCTATCAAAATACCAATAGCATGTTTCACAGAATGAGAACAAATAATCTAAAATTTGTATAAAACCATTAAAAAAAAAAAAAAAGAAACCTGAATAGCCAAAGAAAACTTGAGGAAGAACAAACCTGAAGTTATCATGATCCCAGGTGTCAAACTATGCTACAAAGCTATAGTAATCAAAACAGTGTGGTACTGGGGCAAAAATACATATGTAGATCAATAGAACAGAGACCCCAGAAATAAACCCATACTTACATGGTTAATTAATCTATGACAAGTGAAGCAAGAGTGTACAATGGGGAAGAAACAGTTTCTTCAGTAAGCGGTGCTGGGAAAATTGGACCGCTACATACAAAAGAATGAAGCAGGACCACTTTCTCACACCACATACAAAAATAAACTCAAAATGGATTACAGACCTAAATGTGAGATCAAAAACCATAAAACTCCTGAAAGGTAACATAGGCAGCAATCCCTTGGAATCAGCTGTAACAACATTTTTATGGATCTGTGGCAAGAGAAACAAAAGCAAAAATAAGCTATTGGGACTATGCCAGAATAAAAAGGGTTTTGCCACAAAGGAAACAATCAGCAAAACAAAAAGGCAGGGAAAAGATACTTGCCAATTATATAATCTGATAAGGTTTAGTACTCAAAATATATAAAGAACCCATACAACTCAACACTAAAACACAAATAATCTAATTTAAAAATCAGTAGGTTTTAAAATGGACATTTTTCCAAAGAAGACATACAGACGACCAGCAAACATATAGAAAGAAGCTCAACATCACTAATTATCAGGGAAATTCATAGCAATACCACAGTAAGTTATTAGTTTGCACTAGTCAGAATGGCTGATGTCAAAAAAGACAAGAAATCACTGTTGGCTGGGATACCATATGATTTTACTTATATGTGGAATCTAAAATACATGACAAACTAACAAACAAGAAACAGAAACAGACTCAAAAATATCAAGAATAAACTGGCAGTTGCCAGGGGGGAGGGGAACAGGGGGATGGGCAAAATTGGTGAAGGGCATTAAGAAGTACAAACGTCCAGTTATAAAACAAATAAGTCAGAGTGATTAAAGGTACAGCATAAAGAATATAGTCAATGATATGGCGATAATGTTGTGTGGTGATACATGCTAAGGATACTTAACTGTGGTGAGTATTGCATAATGTATAGAATTATGAAGTCACTATGCTATACATAGGAAACTAATATAACATTGTATGTCAACTATACTTTAAATAAATTTATAAATAAATAAATAAGTCTACCTACCTACCTATCCATCCATCCATCCATCCAACCATCCAAGAAAATACAGCCAATAGAACATCATCATTTCAAGGCTCTTTAACGATATGAAAAATTTCCCACTATGCAATGTTAGCTGAAAAAGCAGACTATAAAGTTGTGCAGTAAAATTTTAGCTGTTTTAATAATAAAAGGCAGTTCTCAACAATGGACAATGTCTGGAGACACTTTTGATTATTACACTGGATGAAGGGGAGATTCTGCTGGCATCTCTACTCTACTGAGTAGAAGCCAGTTTTGCTATAAATGTTCTAGAATTCACAGGCCATGCCTTAACAACAAAGAATTATTCTGCTCAAAATGTTGGCAGGGCTGAGGTTGAGAAAGAAATCCTGATATGAAGAGAAATACTTTAAGAAAATAAACTCTACTGACAAGTTTGTCTATGACTTCATTATTCATTCTAAACATTTCTATATTTTATAAGTGGTTTTAAAGAGCATATTTTTTCTTTTATAAGTGGATAAAAATAACATTTAAAGAAAAAAGTCTGAATTTGCTCTTTCCTTTTTGAAACAATAAGTAATGAGGTCAGCATACAAACAGGTTGAGAAACTGGTCAGGGCATCAAAGGAGGAAGATCAACAGAGCATGAATATGAATTAGCATGGGGTTTTACTTTTGCTCTTAAATTCCATGGGGAATTTGGGGGGAAATGTCATCAGCCACCTGGGGTGTTGGGAATAAAAAGCAGCATGCTATTACTCTGTGATTCAGATACTGACCTTCATCTTAAGCCAAGCAGACGCAACCACAAGAGGAACAGGAACAAGAACTATGGAGCTATTTTGTGTGAGTATCTAAAATATCCCCCAAATATCTGGACATCCCTCAGGAGCTGTAAATCTTGGAATCTCTTAAAGACTCAACAATTTGGAGTATATATAATTTTCAAATTTATACAACCCTCATGTGTTTTCCTTTAGACCTACACCACAACTGAAAACTCTTGAGACACTACAATTGCCCCTTTAAGTCCTATACGGCCTTTTCTTTTCTTTTCTTTAAGATTTTATTTATTTATTTGACAGACAGAGAGCACAAGTAGGCAGAGAGGCAGGCAGAGAAAGAGGAAGGGAAGCAGGTTCCCTGCTGAGGAGAGAGCCCATGAGATGCGGGGCTGGATCTCAGGACCCTGGGATCATGACCTGAGCCGAAGGCAGAGGCTTTAACCCACTGAGCCACCCAGGCACCCCAACAACAGCCTTTTCTTAAGCTGACTCAGAAAATACTTCCACCTAACATTCAAGAAGAAAAAATAAATAGATAAATTCCTATCCTCTTTTCCAGTTAAGTCCACTCTATCATATAAATTCACCATTAATATAGATAGGAGTTACTATACTCAATAAGCAATTTAAAACTGATTACCAATTTAAGTCAAAGAAACATATTATTTTATATTTGTTTTACCTATGAAGCAAAACTTCCATGATATGCAGAAATAGTTCCAGGTTTGAAAAAGCTTTATTCTGAAATGCACAATAGTTGAAAGAAAGGGAGAAAAGCTCATTCATATCCCCAACACCCGCTGGATGCATCTTCCTACATTTTCTGTTTCCTATGATTTCTTAAATAAAATTTACAGAAAATACTTGTGCAGTTGCAATTCAACATTTTAAAAGAGTTCCTACTCCAGCAATGTGAAAAATGACCAAGAGTTCTCACAGTTCATGTTGTAAACCAGTGAAACTACAACCTGATTGTGATTTCCTGTCATTTTTCAGGCTACCCGGGCAGCTCTCTCAGGGAAGGGCCAGTGATTTCAATGAAGGGTCGTGGCTAGTCACATCACCACTGTACACACCACCCCAATCATAGCAAAATTGTCCTTAGTTATTGCGATAGCAAGACATACAATATGTATGTGTATTTCTGGGGCATAGATTGCAAAATAAATGACTTGATTCTCTAATAATACATAAACCTAAAATACAGGAAAAAAGGATTTGGATTGAAATGCAGACTTTTTAATTTCTATACTTGGCACCATTTGCCAACTTTTCTTCCCCTGGCCCCAGCTCCATCTTTACAAGTGTTCACTGCTTTCTCAGAACAGAGATGCTGCCGGGCATATTACAGACATAATTCATTCATTCATTCACTCACTTAACAAATATCTCTGAGTACCTACTATGTGTAATCCCTCTTTAATCTTCACAGAAATACATATGGTGGGTAATACTTAATTCATATTACAGATCAGAAAATTAAGATTGCAGAAATTTAAATCAATTGTTCGAGGTCACATAAGTACCACAAGTAAACAAGGACTTAATTCATCTGCTGAGTTCAAAGTTCATTCTTTCTATTACACTATTATTTTCCCCTAAGATCACACTGCTAGCAGACATATCATTTTAGGGATAGCAGTAATATACCTTTTCCAAATAAGTTCCTTCAAAGGGGCTTTATATCCCACAACTAGAGATTTATTCTTCTTAGTGGCAAAGTGATCTATCTTAATAAATAAGTAACTCTTAAAAACGAAAGACAAAAGTTAGTCATTTTTACCTCAATGTGAGTGACTTTCTGGATCTTCCTTTGAGAACAACTGACAATGGAGAAAGAGAATAAGAGCTTAGGACACATGAATATAAGTAAAAGAAAGTGGGACCAATTAGAGCATAGGAGAAGAATTACTAGACAATATGAAAAATCAATTCATCTTATTTCAACCTGACCTGAGGTATACCCTTTCTTTTGTTCCATTATTGGCCAAGAGATTAGATAGATAGGTAGTAAGAAGCAATATGTGTGTTTGGAATTGATTGCTTTAAATCTTTTCTCCACCGCTTGTTGACTGTATCTCCTTGGTCAAGATATTTAACCTCTAAGCTTTAGTTTTCTCATCTGTAAAAGGGAAATGAAACTACCTATCCAACTGGATGGTCTTAAAGTTTAAATTATAGAATATCTGTTTCGTGACTATTACTCTATAAATAGTAATGAATAAGTCATTGATGCAGAAATATATATGAATTCAAAACAGTATGTTCAAAATGTAATGGATTCAAAATTGGTCAAAGGGGCACCTGGATGGCTCAGTGGGTTAAGCCTCCACCTTCGGCTTAGGTCATGATCTCAGGGTCCTGGGATCGAGGCCCACATCAGGCTCTCTGCTCAGCGGGGAGCCTGCTTTCCCCCTTTCTCTGGCTGCCTCTCTGCTTACTTGTGACCTCTCTCTCTCTCTCTCTCTGTCAAATAAATAGATAAGGTCTTAAAAAAAAAAAGAAAAGAAAATTGGTCAAAGGACTGCATCTAAAAGTTAATGCTCACCCAATATTAGTGTATTCCCCACATTTTTAACTGCCTTGTGGCTAGGCTGGAGTCATACAACTAATTCCAGCCAGTGAGCTCTGAACACAAGGGCACAGAGGAAGTTTGGAGCATAAGTGAAAAATAAACTTTGGCATGGAAAGTCACTGTGATGTGGGGGATTCATTTGTTCCTGTTGCACAACTTAGTCTACGAATTACTTGTCATCCTTGAGTACAGTCTGTAGTACTACCTTTAGGGCTCCATCCATAGGTACACCCAAGATAACATTATTGTCAATGATTGGATGATCATTAGAAGCTGATTATATTTAAGCAAAATAAAAAGCTGTGAGGAACAGCTGATAAAAAAAAGATGATAAAACTTCAGGCTTCAGAAAGATCACAAGAAACTTAAACAATGACCCAAATTAAATTTCATAAAACTAAACTTGTGTAAATACTGAGTCTTATACATGTAGCTCCAAAAAGTCAGCTTCCCAAATACAAAACTGCAGAGATGTGATGGAGCAGCAGTGTGTATAAGGAATTCTGCCAGATATTACCATGTCCGTAATTATTCAGTAAAAGTACATACTGCGACTATAATAGTTAATTTAGACCTACATTAGAATGTATCTTAAATAAGCCATTAGAAGTACCATTCTCTTGTGCTAGCCAAATACTCCTTGAGTGCAGAAAACTGTGTCCTCTTTATCTGCAGATAATAAGTCCAGAAAAAAGTCCATTTAGTGTTAATCAATTTAAAAATGTATGCTGGAATTTTCCATATGCCCTCACGAACTCTATTCTCCATCTTCTACCTGCTCTGCACCCAAGGAATCTGATCTATCCCAATTAGTTTGGGCCATTTGGAGGCACAGTTGGAAAAGAGAGGGCCGGAGGAGAGGGGAAGTCCAGTGTTTCCTGGCTTCCTATCTGTATCACAATGAGTTGGCAGTGTTTCCTGCCTCTACCAAAGGTGGCACTCCCGGTACAGTTATTTTCTCTTAGTTCAAGTAACTGTTCTACACCTGCCTCCCCACCATTGCTAGCCCCAGGGTACTTGGCTCCCCACTATTGCTAGCCCCAGGGTACTGTATGATTCCTTGGTAGTTTCTCTAAGAACTCTCCAGACTTTGGAAATAGTAAATTCTACTCAATTACCAGTTTCACCGTGCCTTCTGCTTCCAACCAAGACCTGGACTGATATAAACCAAAGTTCACAGTACATACAGAATAAACAAAAAGATAGTTTCATTAGGGTTTTTTATGTTGAAAAATGGAACTGAACAAAGAAGAAAACAAGTTTGTCTTATGTGCAGTGAATTTATATTGTTTTCAACTTTTTTACCTTTTTTTTGAATAAACAAAGAAAAACTAGTCTTTTGTTTTTGGTGTAGTTTTATCAATACAATTTTATGAATTACCTTTATTTAATATTTCTTCACAATTATAAATCTTTGAGAAAAAAATTTTTATGTCTTTGCAACTTTCAGTAAGGCATCTCCTAATCATTTTTCTTCAAATCATCCTGTTTGAAGCATATAGTATGTTTCACTTTTCTTTAATTTTAAATGATACAATCCCATCAAATTCTCCTTTTATAGTATTTCCCCATGTGCTAGGATTAGCTCTCCATTTTCAAATTAATTAATTTCATAGAATTCTGTATCTTCTGCATACATTTCAAATTAATTTTACAATTACCTTGCATTAGACAAATGGTCACATCAATTAGTGAAATATTATCATGTTATGGTAATTAGTCTCCCCTACGCAACTTCATTATGGAAATGACTCTTAACGTGAGTCCTGGACAAAGGAGATTCACTGTGTATTAGGACCAATCCTGGGCATGAAACTTTGAGAGAAACAAAACATACGGAATGCATCCAGCAGCCTGCAGAGTGTTGAGTCCTTGTGGCTGAAGGTCCTGCCAGTATTAAGGCCCTATATCTTAGCAGTTACACCCCCACAGACCCCAAAGATCAACCAAAAGAAAACAGAGAGCAGCTAAGAGAACTCAAGAGAATGTTCTCTCTCAGATGGCATGCACTATGCGTGGGAGTCCAGCAATGATTTAGTCCTCCAGGCCAGATTTAGAGAGAACATTTACCAAAGGTTTTATGCACACCAATACTAAAAATACATACTCCAATTCCAACCTTCTCTGACCACTACAACAAAATACACTACAAAAAGATGGTGGACAGAATTTTACATATTCAAGGGGCCTAACTGTAGACTCTGTAGTCCAAAGAAACCAAAGGCAGAGACCACAGTGTCTCCCAACAGCCTATGTCAAACATCCAAAGTATTAAAACCAGATTTTATAGATCAGATAGAGAACTATATCATCCACATGTTTACTAATATACATGCTGATTCATAGAGGGGCTCTAATCACCCCCAAGAAAAGATGTTTTCATGCAGAGCTGAGAAAAGATAGAAGTAAAGCAGAAAACAGAGGAGTCATTATGCTAATAATGCATGGTCATTCAAGGCTCTTTTAGACTGAGGAGATCATGTCAGGACAAGCAGAAGGGGAACAAATATTCACTTTTCTTATCTGGTGCCAAGTCTGTTAAAACATTAAAAACTTAGTGATTCATAGGCCTCTAGTACTACCATCTCAGGTCTTGGCAAGCTTACTGTTTAAATATTCAACATGAGGCGAATGAAATATTTTCCTTAGAAAAAGTAAAGACGTCTGTCTTCAAGTATCTGCAGGTTTATCCTATAAAAGGGATACAAGTGAAGTTTTTTCCCTCTTAAGTATTCAAGAAATGATCCTTAGAATTGTACTGATCTTTCCCTGACTGTATAACATGCTATCTCTTTAGAAGGCTTCTCAGGCTCAGTCAGCGTTTCCCACCTGCATCTTCACCGTACCTCTCATAGCTTTCTGGAGTCCTGGTCTTGGGCTACCTCATAGTAAAACCAATAGCCTAGTTACCTGACCTCCTTCTGATATTAGATTGCCAGTAATGTGTGCATCAAAATTACCAGAGAAGTCATTTCAAGTCAAAGATGCTCAGGCCACCATCAGAGAGTCTGACACAGTAAGTCCAGACACCAGACACAATTTTTTATCTGTTCATTAGTGAATATTCAGCCTGTATATCTGATCCCTCAAAATCAATACTGATAAGAAGAAAATATTCATCTCAAACTAGGAAAGTTGGTAACCAGGCGATGAATTCTATCGCATGATGTTGCCTCAACAATCCCAGCTGCACAGCTGGTCATGAGGCATGCTGAGGATGACTAGTGAGGAGACAAGATGACTACAAGCACCAACTCAAGAGTTGACCTGGCTAGGTCTGAACCCTGACTCTACAATGTACTACTCAAGTGACCTTGGGCAAGCTACTTAACCCGCCCATGATTCAATTCCTTCATGGCTCAAGTAATCATCATGTAGTGACCACCTCACAGGCTTGACAGTAGAACTCCAAGAGTTAATGATATATCTAAAGTACATAGAGCAGAGCTTAACAGTGAATGAATGAGTGAGTGAGTGTGGTATCAGTTAGCAATAAATGCTGTGGAAATTTATGATAGTAACTGACTTAACCTTTTCTTATAGTCTTCAAATCTCCACCAGTGATCCTAATGCAAAATCAGGGATAGAAGCAAACTTAGGGAGCTTAGCAGGTTTCAAACTTTTTTTTTCCCCAAAGTAAAATGGAGGGTCCCTACAGCATTATGATAGCATTTACAAATAAATTTCTGACAATCTGACCATCATGAATTCAGCTTTAGCGACATCTATAATTATCCTTTGGCAATTTGCCCTAAGCAGAGATTTGACAGAATCTGTATGAACAGATTCTGCCTTAGAAATTTTTCTATCTGCTGCTGTTCCAAATAAGCTAGTGATTCAAGAAACTGAAAGAAAAAAGTCCTTGGAAGGTGAACAGTTGGCCAAGATTAAAAAAATGAGTGAGAAAAACAGGTAATAAACATTTAAATAGAAACTGTAATAGGAAATTCATCTGACTATAGGAATATAAGGTATGAGTAAAAAATATAAGTCTACCAATTTGGCAAGACTAATATCTTGAAAGAAATTATGATAACAGTGTTCTTCATTATGATTAATATAAGAACTAAAAAGTAGATGGTCTTTTGATGCAATTAAGATGAGCAGTTATGCAGATAGTTTACTACATGGAAAAATAAAGTTACATTAAATAATACACTAGTAATTAAAGTCAAATTAGAATATCACACATAATATACATATGTACATACATGTATATATAAATATCTGTATGTATATCTATGTGTAATGCACAGGTAATGCAATGGAAACATAGTTCTCCCCTAGAATGTAAAATTTCTATTTTAATATTGACTGGTGGTTAAAACACTGAGTAGAAAGTCTAAGACTGCACTGTCACTTGACAACTCTGAATGAAACATTTTGGTAACAGATAAAGGGCTTTTCCCAGGAAATAACAGTTTTCTATTTAAGCAGGCCATGAAAATAACCAAATTCAAGACTCAGAGTATCTCAGGACAGATTTGTAAAATGCACCTATCCAGACCTCAGTCCCAACAACTCAACTTACAGCAAACAAGGAAGGTGTACCTCTACCATTACAACCTCTCTCCTGCCACCCATCCTCAAGTTCCTCCATCCTTAAAAATAAGAAATTAACCTAGTACTAAATCTAAAGAAATATCTTACTAGTGTTAGATCAACACTCTCATTGGTCATGACTTCTCAAAGCCCCTAGAAAGTTTGAAGGGTTTTTGATGCCTCTGATGATCTTGTAATGCCCACCAGCATCTCCTAGGAGTAGCTGGCCACAGAGCTTGTGGTGCCAAGATCCTCACTCCATTAAAACATACTTCAAAGTTCTCTCCTGTTTTGATCCACCATTCTCGTCCACAGGTCTTAATAGTCACTGAGGACCAAGGTCAGGGCAAAAGGTATTTATTTGTTCTTAGAGACAGAATGTGCACTAGTTCACAAGCATTGACTCCATCTGCATCCTGGGCTCTGGTTCTGGATATGCTGCACAGTTTTCTGGTCCTTCAAAATCCAGTCATAACAAGATAACCCTACAAGGACTCACAGTGACTATCTGGGAAATAAGCGTATGCCAGTAAGTCAGTATAGTCTAAATAGACGCTAATATTGAAAAGAAAGTAAAAATTGTAGATCATAAGGGTATTGTGTAATATTCCTTCACAAATTACAACCTTATTTTACATTTTGTTACATTTGCTAATATGTAGTTAGCACTTTCCATGCATTAGGAATTGTGCAAATACCTTACATGTTTTGTCATTTGGTCCTCCCAGAAAAAAAGGGAAGCTTAAGAGAAGTCACCCTCATTGCTGGTCTAATGACAGAACACTTGTTCTTATGGAGAATTCATAGACGTTTTTGGCCTTATTTGTAAATGTATCATCCCAAGTTATTCCTATTCTAAATCATTCTGGCTTCTAACTGTATGCTTTTTTTTTTTCCTTCCAGGGACAAAACACTCAACCAGTACTATTTATGACTATCGTGACTTTGGCCTATACATGCCCAAGTTTTAAGCTCTTGCTTGGTCTCTAGGGTGCTAGTTTGCTTCAGAAGTTTAGCTTTCTAGTCCTGTGACACCCTGCCCCTTCTTCAGCCACAACCCAGACCTTCTCAACTCAGATACTAATTTTTAAAGCAGACATCTTAAGCTGATGGCGTAGAGGTGGAATCAAACCAAAAGACATAGTTCAGTTGCTCTGCCATATATTTTTTGTTGTTTATATTTTGAAGTAGTTGCAGACTTCAAAAACTGGGCTGAGATTTTTTCTTCTGGAAAAATCTCTTAAGATGGAACATGAGTTCTCCACTTTACCACTAGTGTCATCTGCCTGGCTTCTACAGCTTTTGAATTTTAGACCCTGGATTTAACATAACCATTTGCTGTTTTGTCTTGTGTTGTCGTGGTGGTGGTTTTGTTTTTAAATACTATCCAGACACAGTTTTAAGTCTCTGCCATCCATTAAGCAATATATCATAATCTTGTACAGCAATAGCAAATCCTCAGCTCTATCTTTGCAGGTGCCATCACCTGAAATTTGTCAAAATTAAAAACAAAAGCGCCTCATACTAAGGCTAAAATTTGTATTTCCACAGTCAGATTTTCTTACTAAGGCATGTTTCACAAAGGAACAGAGTTTGAGGAGTATCACCTTGCATAACAGAATAGTATTACAGTTCTCTTATTCAGAGTTATACACTCATAAGCCTTTTTATGGACAACAGATGTGATGATCCAGATGGAGAACTGCATTAAGCCTGACGACTCTATCTGAGCAACTTAGAGGACCCGAAGGCTGCTACACTGAATGGAAAGATGGAAGCAATGACCAGCCGTGAGATTACTTGCGATGGGTAGGAAGCTCGATAGCTAACTTCATCTGACAAGTAGTCAATTCCTTGAGCTTCAGTGTTGTGATTTTTCTTTGGGGACTGCAACCTCTGGTTCGATCAAAGAAGCTAATTAATGATAAATTCTGTTATGGGGAATTAGAACTGACAGCTTAATTCTGTACTCAGTTCTGACAACTTTGGTGGGATTTACTATGTCCCATCAGTAAATCTGTAAGCACACCATCTGAGGCAACCCAAATAATTACCTGTAAGTATTTCCTGTGTAGGAACCAGTCCTACAGATAGATTCCCATGTCTGCCATGTTGTTTATAGCAGAACCACTTACAGAGGAAAAACAAGTGGAAACCTTCTGAATGTCTACTAATTATGAGTAGGGTGAAGAATAAATCAAATTGCAACCCATCTGTTATTAAATGTAAATTAGATGAAACTGAGATTTTTATCTATTTTCTCCACAAACATCATGGGTGGCACATTTTTCCTGTAAAGGGCCGGATAAAAAATATTTTAGTTTTACGTGCCTTAGGAACTGTATCCTAACTACTCGACTCTACTTTACAGCACAAAAGCAGCCACAGATATTATGCAAACAAGCAAGCATAACTATGGTCCAATAAAACTTTCCAAAACACGTAAGGCAGGCTAGATTTTACTCAGGGGCCACAGTGTGTCAAACCTCAGATAACAAGAATCCTCTAACATGGCAACTGTCCTACACAGCACCCATCCACAAATATCTTCATGCCCTTCTACTAAATCATAGTAGTTAACGTGAATAGTTACTTTACACCCTGCTAAGTCTCTAATCAGTAGAGTCCTCTTTAGAACAAAATAATGAGATGTGTGTTGCTATTATTCCCATTTGCCAAATGAGCAACTGAGATTGAAAGGGTTACATAACTGCCCTTGCGTATAGAGCTGGATAGTGACAGAACCAGGATACATCACCTCATTAAATCTATAGCCCATCTGTGATAAGCTGGGCCATGTGAAGATGCAGCTTTAAATCATGAGGCATGATACAAATGGCAGTCAAATGATGAATAATTGCTTTTGCTTTAGAGAGAAGGCGGCAGACACACAAGTGGAACAGAAAAATCACACAACAAGTGTGCTCATAGACCCCCGCCTTGTGATTTGGCCGCTGTTCATTATCACACTATCTTCCCATTAAGTCACTGCCACTGTCAAGTCAAAACAGTGACTTAGAAAATTGTTTCTTTAGGGCATTTCTTTGTCTTCAAACAGCCCCACATCCTCACTCCTCCTATGGCTGCTTGACTGTCACCCTTACCTGCTTCTAACCCTGGAGGCAAATTTTTATTTCTGCTGTGGCAAAAATGAGGATTACATGGCAGGGAGCAGTTATCATTAAGCTATTAACCAAGACTGCCAACAGAGACTTACGTATCTTACTAATAAATTGTAAAAACACCTTAGAATTAGCTACTTAAGACAAATGAATTTGATGAGAAGCCAAACCGACAAGCCTCTCCCCCAACACCCAGGCTAATTTTTCGCCAACTATATGTAGGAATCTATAAAAATAACTCTCAAAGATAGGTGCCCATTAGCTGCACGCTCAGAGCAAATTCAGAGAGCCTCTCCCTATTGCTGCATGCTATTTCCCTGCAAGCCTCCCACTCACTAGAAGCTAGAACTGCCTTCAACTTCTGGAAATCAGCTAGCAGCCAGAACTGTAGATTTCTACACCAAATGGCAAATAAATTCAGGAATTCTCACAGGAGCAATCAAGAGATTTTCACAATGGACTCCTCTGTGCCTGCCCTATGGCCACATTGGTGTGGTAAAGAAGCAGCTAAAGGAAGAAACCTACAAGGGACTCTAGGACACCTTTGACTTCCCTCCTAGGAATTCAGGGACCTTAATTCACAGCTCTTCCAAGTATTTGCAAAAAGGAAACCATGGTCTAGTTAAGAAAGATGGGGGGAGGTGGGCTGGGTGGCTAGCAGGCAGCCACAGATTGGATACTGAGATCACTTCCTTACCACCTACACGCTTGGGTTAAGATGCTCTCAACAACCCTTTGAGAAAGTCTGGCTAAGTATTATTAATCTCATCTTCCACAAGAGGACATGGAAGCTCAGATAGGATAAGTAACCTAGGTTATCAGCTGGTATGGGACAGAGCAGTATTGGAACAGGGACCTTCTGGCTCAGTTTATACCCAATATGTTGTAGACCAATACAACTGGGGAAAAATCCCTTTTAGAGTAATCTTTTCTAATTCCTTAGGGGTAAATTATCTTCATCCACAAATTTAACCAGCCTAAGAAATAGTCCCCGCCCCTTGTGTTATCTAGGGTTGTGGAGAAAAAACTGGGAAGTAGCACCCAATTCCACTTGTTGTGTTATCTCTGATAGGAAATTTAACTTCTCTGGGCCTCAGCTTCCTCACTTACAGAACGTAGAAAACACTTTCCTTGATAATCTCCAGATTTATGGAGGCAACAAGATGTAAGAATATAGGTTAAAGTTCTTCAGAAAAGCTTCAAAGACCCTTTAGTTGTTAGCCTGAATACAATCTGCTGGTTTGCTAAGTACCTGATCACAATATGGGGGCACAATTCAGGTTTTCATCAAATTATTTTTTTCCAGGGCATAGTTTCCTATGAATTTGCTCCCCCCCCTTTTTTTTTCACCTTGGATAATACACATGAGCTCATAAGCACGGAAAGTAACATTTTCATTTACAGCAACCTACTGTTTGTGCTAAGTGACAAAATTCAAATTTCATTTACTGTGCATACTCCTTATACAGTAAATTCTAAAATATGACATGGGCCTGGTACTCATGAATGTCCAGGATTTGAGTGAATTAGTTGATAGTTGATTTCAGGTAAAGTCATTGGCCAGGATCCTTTGAAGGATTTCATCTCTTTCAAAGAATGCTTTACAACAACTTAAGGGAATAATACAGGTGTTATAACCAGGCCAGTGTGGGTTCAAATTCTAACACAGGCTCTTGCTGGCCATTTGATCTAGAGTGAGGCGTATAAGTTCTTCAGTCTTCATTTTCCCATATACAAATTAGGAATTAAAATATGTATTCCACAGGATTACTAGAAGACGTAGAGATCACAAGTATAAAATATATGACACTTAGGAAATCCCTAGTATCCCAAGCCAGTGGCCATCATCATCTTCACTGCCATCTTAATATTATATTATGTAGATAATATGGTTTAATCCTCACAATTTTAAGAAATACTGTTTTCAATAAATGTGGTAACTGAGTTTAGAGGCTTTAAATCCCTTGCTCAAGATCAATTACTTGATCTAAGTAGCAGACTTGAGATTCATGGTCCATCAGAGCACACACACAACACTCAACTATGCCATCATGTTTACTGTTCATGTTCTTGTACCTTCTTCACCTTTCTTACTGCATATATCTGAAAACGGGTCAGGGTAAATTCTGGAGAGCCCAAGATCCAACAGCTCACTCTGTTAGGTGGCATTCGGCACTATGGGAAAGGAAGAGGTTACCGGATTAAGAGAATAAGTCTGCCTTTACCAAGTTATGTGACCTTCAAGACCTCTTTTGTTGAGCCTTAATGTCCTTGTCTGCAAAGTGAGTTTAACTATAAAGCCCTAGGGCATAGCTTTAAAAATCAAATGTAAAAATGTCATCACAATACTTTATACAGTATAAAATACTGTAAGAGCATACTTATGTTGTTTTAGTTTTACTGCCATTACCAGGGGCCAAGTCATAAGGAAGGCCTATGGAAGCTGCTTACTCTGTCATAGAAAATGAGGGAAAATGTTTTGGGCTCTGCTAAAGGAAAAATCTACATCAACTTCATTCCAGTGTGAACAACAAAGAAAAGTTTCCAATCCAAAGTCTTACACTCGCATTTGCAGGATGCAATTCCAAGTCTTAAGAAAATATGAAGAATAACAGAGAACTGCTTAATCAACACGTCTCCCCAAGACCGGAGAACACAGAATTAATAATGTAGAATGTAGATGGGACTAGTCCTGTATAATTTTGTTATTTAAACATTTCCTTAAAGCCAACTCCATATAGTGTTTTTTTTTGCTTTTTTTTTTAAATTTTTTATTTTATTTTTTATAAACATATATTTTTATCCCCAGGGGTACAGGTCTGTGAATCGCCAGGTTTACACACTTCACAGCACTCACCATAGCACATACCCTCCACTCCCAATGTCCATAATCCCCACCCCCACCCCCCTCCCCCCATTAACCCTCAGTTGGTTTTGTGAGATTAAGAGTCACTTATGGTTTGTCTCCCTCCCAATCCCATCTTGTTTCATTTACTCTTCTCCTACCCCCTTAACCCACCATGTTGCATCTCCTCTCCCTCATATCAGGGAGATCATATAATAGTTGTCTTTCTCCGATTGACTTATTTCGCTAAGCATGATACCCTCTAGTTCCATCCACGTCGTCGCAAATGGCAAGATTTCATTTCTTTTGATGGCTGCATAGTATTCCATTGTGTATATATACCACATCTTCTTTATCCATTCGTCTGTTGATGGACATCTAGGTTCTTTCCATAGTTTGGCTATTGTAGACATTGCTGCTATAAACATTCGGGTGCACGTGCCCCTTGGGATCACTACGTTTGTATCTTTAGGGTAAATACCCAGCAGTGCAATTGCTGGGTCATAGGGTAGTTCTATTTTCAACATTTTGAGGAACCTCCATGCTGTTTTCCAGAGGGGTTGCACCAGCTTGCATTCCCACCAACAGTGTAGGAGGGTTCCCCTTTCTCTGCATCCTCGCCAGCATCTGTCATTTCCTGACTTGTTAATTTTAGCAATTCTGACTGGTGTGAGGTGGTATCTCATTGTGGTTTTGATTTGTATTTCCCTGATGCTGAGTGATGTGGAGCACTTTTTCATATGTTTGTTGGCCATCTGGATGTCTTCTTTGCAGAAATGTCTGTTCATGTCCTCTGCCCATTTCTTGATTGGATTATTTGTTCTTTGGGTGTTGAGTTTGCTAAGTTCTTTATAGATTTTGGACACTAGCCCTTTATCCGATATGTCATTTGCAAATATCTTCTCCCATTCTGTCAGTTGTCTTTTGGTTTTGTTAACTGTTTCCTTTGCTGTGCAAAAGCTTTTGATCTTGATAAAATCCCAATAGTTCATTTTTGCCCTCGCTTCCCTTGCCTTTGGCGATGTTCCTAGGAAGATGTTGCTGCGGCTGAGGTCCAAGAGGTTGCTGCCTGTGTTCTCCTCAAGGATTTTGATGGATTCCTTTCTCACATTGAGATCCTTCATCCATTTTGAGTCTATTTTCGTGTGTGGTGTAAGGAAATGATCCCATTTCATTTTTCTGCATGTGGCTGTCCAATTTTCCCAACACCATTTGTTGAAGAGGCTGTCTTTTTCCATTGGATATTCTTTCCTGCTTGTCGAAGATGAGTTGACCATAGAGTTGAGGGTCTATTTCTGGGCTCTCTATTCTGTTCTATTGATCTATGTGTTTGTTTTTGTGCCAGTACCATGCTGTCTTGATGATGACAGCTTTGTAATAGAGCTTGAAGTCCGGAATTGTGATGCCACCGACTTTGGCTTTCTTTTTCAATATTGCTTTGGCTATTCGAGGTCTTTTCTGGTTCCATATAAATTTTAGGATTATTTGTTCCATTTCTTTGAAAAAAATGGATGGTACTTTGATAGGAATTGCATTAAATGTGTAGACATTTTCACAAGACATATTTCAAGACATATTGAAAATAGACATTTTCACAATATTTATTCTTCCAATCCAGGAGCGTGGAACATTTTTCCATTTCTTTGTGTCTTCCTCAATTTCTTTCATGAGTACTTTATAGTTTTCTGTGTATAGATTCTTAGTCTCTTTGGTTAGATTTATTCCTAGGTATCTTATAGTTTTGGGTGCAATTGTAAATGGGATGGACTCCTTAATGTCTCTTTCTTCTGTCTTGTTGTTGGTGTAGAGAAATGCAACTGATTTCTGTGCATTGATTTTATATCCTGACACTTTACTGAATTCCTGTACAAGTTCTAGCAGTTTTGGAGTGGAGTCTTTTGGGTTTTCCACATATAGTATCATATCATCTGCGAAGAGTGATAGTTTGACTTCTTCTTTGCCGATTTGGATGCCTTTAATTTCCTTTTGTTGTCTGATTGCTGAGGCTAGGACTTCCAGTACTATGTTGAATAGCAGTGGTGATGATGGACATCCCTGCCGTGTCCCTGACCTTAGCGGAAAGGCTTTCAGTTTTTCTCCATTGAGAATGATATTTGCGGTGGGTTTTTCATAGATGGCTTTGATACTATTGAGGTATGTGCCCTCTATCCCTACACTTTGAAGAGTTTTGATCAGGAAGGGATGCTGTACTTTGTCAAATGCTTTTTCAGCATCTATGGAGAGTATCATATGGTTCTTGTTCTTTCTTTTATTAATGTGTTGTATCACATTGATTGATTTGCGGATGTTGAACCAACCTTGCAGCCCTGGAATAAATCCCACTTGGTCGTGGTGAATAATCCTTTTAATGTACTGTTGAATCCTATTGGCTAGTATTTTGGCGAGAATTTTTGCATCTGTGTTCATCAAGGATATTGGTCTGTAGTTCTCTTTTTTGATGGGATCCTTGTCTGGTTTTGGGATCAAGGTGATGCTGGCCTCATCAAATGAGTTTGGAAGTGTTCCTTCCATTTCTATTTTTTGGAACAGTTTCAGGAGAATAGGAATTAGTTCTTCTTTAAATGTTTGGTAGAATTCCCCCGGGAAGCCGTCTGGCCCTGGGCTTTTGTTTGTTTGGAGATTTTTGATGACTGTTTCAATCTCCTTACTGGTTATGGGTCTGTTCAGGCTTTCTATTTCTTCCTGGTTCAGTTGTGGTAGTTTATATGTCTCTAGGAATGCATCCATTTCTTCCAGATTGTCAAATTTGTTGGCGTAGAGTTGCTCATAGTATGTTTTTATAATTGTCTGTATTTCTTTGGTGTTCGTTGTGATCTCTCCTCTTTCATTCATGATTTTATTTATTTGGGTCCTTTCTCTTTTCTTTTTGATAAGTCTGGCCAGGGGTTTATCAATCTTATTAATTCTTTCAAAAAACCAGCTCCTAGTTTCGTTGATTTGTTCTATTGTTTTTTTGGTTTCTATTTCATTGATTTCTGCTCTGATCTTTATGATTTCTCTTCTCCTGCTGGGTTTAGGGTTTCTTTCTTGTTCTTTCTCTAGCTCTTTTAGGTGTAGGGTTAGGTTGTGTACCTGAGACCTTTCTTATTTCTTGAGAAAGGCTTGTACCGCATATATATTTTCCTCTCAGGACTGCCTTTGTTGTGTCCCACAGATTTTGAACCGTTGTGTTTTCATTATCATTTGTTTCCATGAATTTTTTCAATTCTTCTTTAATTTCTTGGTTGACCCATTCATTCTTTAGAAGGATGCTGTTTAGTCTCCATGTATTTGGGTTCTTTCCAAATTTCCTCTTGTGATTGAGTTCTAGCTTCAGAGCATTGTGGTCTGAAAATATGCAGGGAATGATTCCAATCTTTTGATAACGGTTGAGACCTGATTTAGGACCAAGAATATGATCTATTCTGGAGAATGTTCCATGTGCACTAGAGAAGAATGTGTATTCTGTTGCTTTGGGATGAAGTGTTCTGAATATATCTGTGATGTCCATCTGGTCCAGTGTGTCATTTAAGGCCTTCATTTCCTTGTTGATCTTTTGCTTGGATGATCTGACCATTTCAGTGAGGGGAGTGTTAAAGTCCCCTACTATTATTGTATTATTGTCGATGTGTTTCTTTGATTTTGTTATTAATTGGTTTAGATAGTTGGCTGCTCCCACGTTAGGGGCATAGATATTTAAAATTGTTAGATCTTCTTGTTGGACAGTTCCTTTGAGTATGATATAGTGTCCTTCCTCATCTCTTATTATAGTCTTTGGCTTAAAATCTAATTGATCTGATCTAAGGATTGCCACTCCTGCTTTCTTCTGATGTCCATTAGCATGGTAAATTCTTTTCCACCCCCTCGCTTTAAATCTGGAGGTGTCTTCAGGTTTAAGATGAGTTTCTTATAGGCAACATATAGATGGGTTTTGTTTTTTTATCCATTCTGATACCCTGTGTCTTTTGATTGGGCATTTAGCCCATTAACATTCAGGGTAAGTATTGAGAGATATGAATTTAGTGCCATTGTATTGCCTGTAAGGTGACTGTTATTGTATATTGTCTCTGTTCCTTTCTGATCTACTACTTTTAGGGTCTCTCTTTGCTTAGAGGACCCCTTTCAATATTTCCTGTAGAGCTGGTTTGGTATTTGCAAATTCTTTCAGTTTTTATTTGTCCTGGAAGTTTTAATCTCTCCTCCTATTTTCAATGATAGCCTAGCTGGATATAGTATTCTTGGCTGCATGTTTTTCTCGTTTAGTACTCTGAATATATCATGCCAGCTCTTTCTGGCCTGCCAGGTCTCTGTGGATAAGTCTGCTGCCAATCTAATATTTTTACCATTGTACGTTACAGACTTCTTTTCCCGGGCTGCTTTCAGGATCTTCTCTTTGTCACTAAGACTTGTAAATTTTACTATTAGGTGACGGGGTGTGGACCTATTCTTATTGATTTTTGGGGGGTTCTCTGAACCTCCTGGATTTTGATGCTTGTTCCCTTTGCCATATTGGGGAAATTCTCTCCAATAATTCTCTCCAATATACCTTCTGCTCCCCTCTCTGTTTCCTCCTCTTCTGGAATCCCAATTATTCTAATGTTGTTTCATCTTATGGTGTCACTTATCTCTCGAATTCTCCCCTCGTGGTCCAGTAGCTGTTTGTCCCTCTTTTGCTCAGCTTCTTTATTCTCTGTCATTTGGTCTTCTATATCACTAATTCTTTCTTCTGCCTCATTTATCCTAGCAGTGAGAGCCTCCATTTTTGATTGCACCTCATTAATAGCTTTTTTGATTTCAACTTGGTTAGATTTTAGTTCTTTTATTTCTCCAGAAAGGGCTTTTATATCTCCCGAGAGGGTTTCTCTAATATCTTCCATGCCTTTTTCGAGCCCGGCTAGAAGCTTGAGAATCGTCATTCTGAATTCTAGATCTGACATATTACCAATGTCTGTATTGATTAGGTCCCTAGCCTTTGGTACTGCCTCTTGTTCTTTTTTTTTGTGGTGAATTTTTCTGCCTTGTCATTTTGTCCAGATAAGAGTAGATGAAGGAGCAAATAAAATACTAAAAGGGTGGCAACAACCCCAGGAAAATATGCTTTAGCCAAATCAGAAGAGATCCCAAATCGTGAGGGGGGAGAAAGGGGATAAAAAGAGGTTCAGAAAGAAGAAAAAAAAAAAATAAAGAAACAATTAAAAAAAGAAAACCAATACAGAAAAAATATAAAAAGGAAAAATATATATATATATATATTAGATAAACTAATTAAAAAACGTTAAAAAAGAAACTGGTAAAAGTTAAAAAAAATTTAGCAGAAGAAGAAAAATAAATTGAAAAAGAAAAAAAATTAAATTAACTGCAAGGCTAAAGAATCATGGGGAGAAAGCCGAGTTCCATGCTTTGCTTTCTCCTCCTTTGGAATTCCGCTGCTCTCCTTGGTATTGAAACTGCTGTCCTTGGTAGGTGAACTTGGTCCTGGCTGGGCTTCTTGTCGATCTTCTGGGGGAGGGGCCTGTTGTAGTGATTCTCAAGGGTCTTTGCCCCAGGCGGAGTTGCACCGCCCTTACCAGGGGCCGGGCTGAGTAATCTGCTCGGGTTTGCTTTCGGGAGCTTTTGTTCCCTGAGCACTTTCCGTAGAGTTCCGGAGGGCGGGAATGAAGATGGCGGCCTCCCGGTCTCTGGCCCGGAGGAGCCGAGAGTCCGGGGCCCCACTCCTCAGTGCGCCCTCAGAGAACAGCGCCCAATTACTCCCGTCACCCTGCCTCCGGCCGCGCTCCGAGCTGACCGAGTCTGTGACCGGTTCAAGGTAACCCCGAGCTTAGAGCTTACTCCTCGGCTCTGTCTCTGTAGCCGGCTTCCCTGTTCTAATACCTGTAAGCTCTGTGACACTCAGACACCCCCGATCCTTCTGTGACCCTGCGGGACCTGAGGCCGCGCTGACCCCGCGTGGGCTTCACCCCGGTTTAGCCTCTGGAGCGATGTCCCTCAGCGGAACAGACTTTTAAAAGTCCCGATTTTGTGCTCTGTTGCTCCGCCGCTTGCCGGGAGCCGGCCCCTCCCCCCGCGGTCTATCTTCCCGTCGCTTTGGATTCACTTCTCCGCCAGTCCTACCTTTCAGAAAGTGGTTGATTTTCTGTTTCTAGAGTTGCTGTTCTTCTTCTCTTCGATCTCCCGTTGGATTTGTAGGTGTTTGCAATCTTTAGATAAGCTGTCTAGCTGATCTCCCGCTACCTGAAGTAGTCTCAGCCTGCTACTTCTCTGCCATCTTGACTCCTCCCCCCATATAGTGTTTTTATGGCCTCAATATTACCACCAATTTTTTCTTCCAATTAACTATTTCATAAAACTAGAAAAGATAGATTTGACCCTCCTAGGCATCAATCCCCAAAACCATATCTTCCTGTCAATGAAAACACAAAGAAGTTTGGAAAGTTAGAGGAGATTGCTCAAACCTTAGTCAGACCTTGCAGACCCTCTAATTCATTTAACTGTTCCTTTGAGCACTTGCTTCTTGAGAAGCCATATTCTACAGAGGTGGTCAAGTACTTACACCTGCTTGACCTGGTCTAACTACCATGCTAAGTAGTATTGATTATAACTGCCTTCTTTGGCTGATGAAACCCAACAAGTAGATATGTCACAGTTGGCCCCTCAAGAGAGGCCTCCTGATCCTAAAGCTATTCTGGCAGCCAATGTTCATATTGAAACTTCTTTCTCATGAAGTACACTGGGGTGTGCATGCTACAGAGTATGACATTATAACTTAATAAAATGTACACAATTATCTTGTAGTGTTTGTGACAACATGCTCTGCAAGAAAGTAGTCTGGTAAGAATAATTAATGGAATAACCTATATATTCCTTGTGTAGGACCCTGGACAAAAATGCACCATAGTAGAGTGTACAAAACCAGGTATCATCATGCGTATTAGATGAAATATCTAGTATACTAACAGATCTTTAACTTGTAGGAGCTAAATAATGTTCTTGTGAAAACTAAGAAAAGCTTTGCTCTGCACTCCTGCACATAGGACTAGATGGACAGAGAAACACTATCACCAAATGATAGACTACCGGAGAGCAGGGCTCTGTCCGTGTTGCTCAATATTCCATTCCAAGTGCTTAGTACAGTGCCTGGCATACTGCAGGCACTTTAGCAACACGGCTGAGTGAATGAAATCAATAAAGGTAAGCTAGTTAGCCAGAAAGAGAAACTAACATTTAGAGTTACTTACCAATTCTTGAGAAAAAAAAATACGTTTTTACCTGTTTTATTTAGCGTTTGTGTTTTATCCATGTATAAATTATGTAAGAACTTACCAGGGCACAGAAAGTATTGTGAGCACAGTCAGATTTCCAGTTGGCTTATGAAACTGACAAAAGAAGCCCCTAACCATCCACTATGAACTTCTCTCTCCATCCTCCCATCTGAATTCCAACTTCAGGTAGCTCTGTCTACACTACAAGATCCTCTTCTCACATCCACTCTTCCTAGAAGGATACAGTGTACCAATTCTTTTAGGCAATACAAATTTTTTTTAAAGATTTTATTTATTTGAAAGAAAGAGATCACAAGTAGGCAGAAAGGCAAGGAGAGAGTGGGGTGGGGAAGCAGGCTCCCTGCTGAGCAGAGAACCCAATATGGGACTCGATCCCAGGACCCTGGGATCATGACCTGAGTCAAAGGCAGAGGCTTTAACCCACTGAGCCACCCAGGCACCCGTAGGCAATACACATTTTAAAATAAACTTGAAAATTCCAAACTCATGTGAAGATTAAAAAGAAGTTAACCCAGGTGTTATAGAAATTGGAATGAAATATTTAAGAACAGAGTTTAGGAACAAGCCAGTTTCTTTGTTTGAAAAATGTAGTATAAGCTAACTTTTCCAATTTAAGCTAATATTGGTCAGCTAATCTCTCATTAGACAGAGTTCATACTCTATAATTAAATTTTATAATTACGATGATGATCTATAGTGCTTACCCATGATTAATAAATATTCTGCTCACATACTAATATAAGAATATTTAGAAAGTATTTCTTTTGTATGAAATATTTATGATTATTAAAAATAATTATTTGCTATCAGATAGAATAGAGCAGATAAAAAATAGTTAAATGCTGATGAGCCAGTTCTCAAAGTCAATCTGTGCCTTCACTATATCCTAGAATGCTTATGGAATTTTTTTCCTAAGCAACCAGGTAATTCCGAAACTTTAGCATGCATGTGATTCTCCAAGAGGGCTGGTTAAAATGCAAATTCTAGGACTCTGCCCCCAAAAGTCTCCCATTTAGCATCTCTGAGCAAAGAGAGCCCAAGAACATTTATTTTAAATTATCCTCCCCACAAATTCTGATTCACTAGATTAAGTTCTAGTCCTGGATTTATTTTTTCACTGCCCATTTATTCTAGTCATAATTTTGGGAAATGATTAATTCTTAAGTGTTCCAAAATTATAGTCAGAAAATTATGGAGAAAATTAATATGGGATGTGTATAAAAAGGGGTAGAAAAAGAGGAGTCTGAGAGAATTAATTGTTCCTTCTTAAAAAGCATGAGACTTGCATAATTTGAAAAAGAATAAAAGTCTTTTCATACAGAGAGAGTTTGCTTTTATTTTCAGTTCCAAAATTTTTGTTTTATTTGGGGTTGGGAAAGAGTATTTTGCCTACCAAAGACTGCAAAGCATTGGGAAAGACCATCAAGTAAATATTGGTATAATATATAAAATAGAATATAATACCTGAAAAGAGTAGATTTGTCATAAACATTTTTTGAATAAAGTGGATAAATGCCTTAGTTGCTCATGGGAAGAAATATATTTTTACAGATATTAGAATTTTCCATTCAACAAACTTATAATTCTGAGGTCCATTATGTGAGACTATATTAAGGTTGACAATATATCTATTTTACGTTTTTAGCCAGTACTCTTTTTCATTCTAAGTAGCAGAAACCCCAATTAAGACTCATTAGCAGAAAAAGTAAAAAATAAAAAGACAACATTAATCAGACATTTACAAATGTGTCAAGTCCAAGAGGAGATTCTTTTCTTTTTCTTTCTTTTTTTTTTTTTTACTTCAGGTATAGGTGGATACAGGACCACAAAAGATTTTTTTGGTTTTTTCTATTTTTATTTTTTCAATATTCTAGCTCTCTCATCTCTTTACTCTGATTTTCTTTGTGTTTCCTCCACTCTCTAACAAGCACCCTTTACATGGTGACAAAAAAAGCTGCCACTAACACCAAATTTACATCTATCCCACTAATACTTCTAGCAGTAGAAAGACAACAAACCACTTCTTTCCAATAGCTCAAACTTCCTTCCAAAAGAGCTCTGGTTGGACCTGATTAACATGACTTAGGCCACACTTCTATCACTGAATCAATCATTCTGGCCAAGGACAGAAACTTAGACCTGAGACACAACCACCCTTAGACTTAGAACATGGCTAGCCACACCAGAACCACATGAACTGAGAATTGAGGAATGATAGTTCTCAAAGCAAAATTAAGGCAAGACTCGATGTATCAAAGTCTACTATAGATACTGTCAAACCAAACCGAATGAACCAAAAGAAATGGGCTTTAAAGAAAAAATCATGTAAGAGTAGGTGCATTCTTTTTGGCATTCCTGGGTGATGCAGTTAATGAAAAAAGAAGATGACAACAGGAACAAAATACATTTGAAATGTTAAGGTAAGAACATTCAGTTTGGGACAGTTCTTTGTAGTTCCACATTGAGATAGGAAAGAGGTTCATACAATTTTAGAGCTAGAAGGACCTTAAATACCACTTGGTGTCATTAACTGGGATGCAGATGAAGAAATAAAAATTTCCAGGATTTGGCTCCTTTCTACATGTCCATTTCCATCGCTCGGCATTGAATCTCTTCTTTTGCTATCTAGCCCACTACCATCCAATACAGCAGCCATGTGGCTGCAGCACACTTGAAATGGGGCTATTCAAATTGAGATGTGCAGTAAGTAGAAAATACACGAGAATTTCAAAGACTTAGCATGAAAAAAAATCATGCAAACTCTCTCATTAGTATTTTATAGGTTAGGCATTGAAATGGTAATATCTGGAATATACTAGGCTAAAAAAATACATTAATTCATTTTATCCATTTCTACTTTCTTATCTGACTATTAGATAATTTGAAATCATACAGTCATGTTTGCCTATATGATTCATGTTTGTGGTTCATGTCAGTTTGTGGGGTTCAGCACTGTTCTCTCCACACTGCCTTTTAGTTCCTAGAATGTGCCATACTCCTTCTCATCTCGTGATTACTGCACAAATTGTAACCGCTGCCTAGAACAGTCCTACTTCCTGTTCCTCCTCAGGTTCCAACATAAGGCATCCTCCCAGGAAGACTTTCCCTGACTGTTCTGTCCCCTTGTTTGCCATCACATTCTCACTGGATTGTTACCATCTTCTTAACTGTCTACCTTCCAAGTCCCTTGAGTTCAGGCACCATGTTTTCCTTGTTCAATACCATATCTTGAGCTCTGGGCCTGGCACACAGTAAACATTTGCTAAGTAGTTACTGGACTATTGCTAAATATCTGAGGTTAAGTTTCCCTCTTAGTTGTCCAGAAACTCATCTCCTCTCTCCTTTCAGGAATAAGAACTATATCCCATATACAAATTTTCTAGAACTCACGATCTTTTTCTTAACTCCTAAATGGCAAAAATGGTTCATTTGTATTTTTTTCCCTTATAGGTGACACAATAGAGAGGTTTTGTTGCTAGACAGTCTAGACGCTCTTCTGATGCAATCACAGTAGCAGGTTGCCAAGCTAATGGGTCCTTCAATCAAAAGGCTTGTGATCTAAGCATTGAGACAAGCAGCTATCATAACATTTAAAACACACCCTGTATTTACTTTCCAGCCTTTTAATTATAAAATCAATGGAGTGTTAATGATTTAAGCATTAGCTTGCTCACTGGGAATCCCAAACTCCTCTTTTTTGAGGCGTAAATTTCTAAGTTGCTCAATTTACCCCATTTGTCAGAACAATTTCCATTAGAAAATATGAATATTTAATGTAAAGAAAACTGACACAAGCCACTTCCTTTAAGTAGCTAATGACTTACTGGAATAAATGAAATATATTAATGAATTATCTCATTTACTATTTCCATCACGTAACAATCATAGCAGATGTCTCTGAACATTGTCCCTTGCTCTGTATTAGAGCTGTGTCTTTGTTGTGATGTGTTGATTTGGTTGTGGATTTTCCCTTGTTTATGAGTAATAAAGGGACATCAACAACATATGGGGTGTTTTCCAAATGTGAAACTCACAAAAATATTTTAAAGTTTTCTCAAACCTCTGTTGTACTGTTTATTCACACCAGAGTTACTGTGAATGAAATAAATTAGTTATATGTGTGTACCTATAAGAGATTAATATCATTGTGTGCCCTTCACTTTGTAGCCTAGAAAGAGCCTTCACAAGTTTTATCTTATTGAAGATAAGATAATAGAAGTTATCTATTAAGTTACCTTAATAGAAGTTATCAATACTCCCAGTTTACAGATGAATTAATCCAGGATTAGAGAGGTAACATGCTTACCCAAGTTCCAGAACCAAAACTCAGTACAAGACTTGAAGTTTACTCTCTTTGCCCAAAACCTTCCTGATATCTGGTACATCATAAAAAGAATTTGCTTTCACAAAATTTCTAATTTAATCTCAATTTTATTACTTGCCTCTTTCTCTCATTCAACTCAGAGTGCTTGGCAAAGAGTAAGTACTCATTAAATGTTAGCTATATTATTAATCTTTCTTTTAAAGTGAGTTATTAAACATGAATGGTGATTTTTTAAAAGTTTAAAAGTTCTATTGCACTGGGATTTCATTATATTTTTGTTTTTTTAAGGCATGTAACTAGATTTCTTCTTCCTTGGCTCCAAATCTGTATAGTCTGCCTCTCTATGGTTCTATGATCCTCTAAGACAAAAGGCAAATTCTTCAAGTAATGTCAATAGCAGAGGTTTCTTAAAATTGTCATAATTTAAAGCCCTAATTGCCTCACTAAAGCTTCTATAATGGTGCCAATTAGTACAAATTCTTCTTTCTGGGCCAATGGGAGGGTAAATTTCATGCTCTTTGGTTACTAATTTCTTTCCCTTTCCATTTTTAACTCTTTTCTTTCCACAGGGAGTACTTAAAATCCACTTCCACAATCCTCTAAGAACTTCCCTAACCCCTCAATTCCTGACAATGTCCTCAGAATTGAACAATAAGAAGCCCTGAAACAAGCATTTTCCATCTAGAGAAAAGACCACCTCAATATTTTTTTTCATTTTCCATGAAAATATTGTTTTTGTTCATATAGACTAAAATGGCTTGTAATAATGGTACTCTAACCACAGAATTTGATCTTCCAGTCTGGATTAGATTATATTACATCTACAGCAGTCTGGTTTGACCAAAAATGACCAAGGTTCTCTGAATGGAAGTAAAGCAGAGAAATCAGAGACCAGGAGGGAAGAGAAAGAGCAAACGGGACCAAGCAGCGTATGTTTAGTTTTAGAATCTTCTCATTTTTTCAATGAATGTTAGAGTATCTGATGTGTACAAAAAACACCAGAATATTCTTCACTATCTTGAGTTGTATAGCACAGTTTTTTAGAAATTAAACTCTGTATTGCTTAGTTTGTCGCCACTGGTAACAACTAGCTATAATGGGCTCGTTTGTTATGGCTAGTTTAAGTTTGTTACATCCATTTGTTATAGGTACTATTAGCTTGTTACAGCCAGTATTAGTCACTTTGTTACAGCTAGTTTGTTACCACTTAACTGTAACAGTTAGCACATTATTGCCAAAACAAACTCTAACACTTCACTGGCTATTCACAATAAAAGTTTATTTCTGGCTCACTAAAATTCAAAGCCAGATTTTCTAATCCGCAGGCATGACTCCTCTGTGGAAATGGAGATTCAGAGATCTGGACTCGCTCCCTCCTGAGCCATACTGCTTACTGTGAGCTAGACCAAATCACACCTACAGCAAGGCAAGCTGGTCTATAGTCTGCTCATGTGTCAACACACACACACATCTGGGGAACAGTTATAAAGTTTCTCCTATAAACTTTTCAAAACAAACCTTGCTTTGAATCCTGGCTCAACGGACTCTAATCAGGAACAAGTAACTTAAACTCTATGGTAAGATGAGGATTATAATATTTCTCTATGGTTGGTGTGAGGATAAGTGACACAATACTAACAAATTCCTAATATTTCTGAAGTGCCAGGTAACATCCCAACCTTTCCACACAATTTCATATAATTTTCACAATCTACCTATAAAAGTAAGTACTATTATCGTCTCTGTTCTATAGACTGAGGTTGTACTAAATGAAGTAGAGAAATAGCCGACCATTGTTCATGGCCCCCTGTATCCATACCCCATATAATGTAATTTTATGGCAATTCTCATAGAAAGATGGAATCCCTACCTGATCAATCTGGTTTGGCCTTGTGACTTGCTTTAGCCAATAAAATATAGTAGACAGGACACTACCGGTTCTGAGCCTAGATGACCAGCTAGTGTAGAACTCTACAACCATCCTGTGAACAAGTCCAACTTGCATAGTGGAGGATGAGAGACAATATAGAGAAGAGCTCTCTCAGGTGAGACTATCCTAGACTGCTCCATCTGCCCAGCTGACTTGTCAGCTCATCAGAGACCCTAAGTTGGCCAAAATGAAACCAGCCTTGCCTAGCCCAGATCAGAATAACCACTCAGTGAACGTACAAGTTTATGAGCTTAATAAATTCTGTTTTCATCTACTTTCACATGGATTATTACACAGCATTATCTGTGGTAATAAATAACTTAGGCAGAAGTTTCAAGAGGTTGCATTATCAGCTTAAGGTCACATACTTACTAAGCAATAGAGCCAGGAGTGGAAACATAAGGTATGAAATCTAAAACTGATGTCCTTACCTACTATAATATGCTAAGATAATTATCTTGTCAAACTGGTTAAAGTGCTCAACAGATAAAAGTCATTAATAACACTGTGCTCTATTACTAAACTCTACAATCCAGGGCAAACTAGGATTTGCCTTGTCAATATCAGTTGCTCACATTGTTTCTCCAAAACTAGCTTTGTACCTGACACATAATGTGTCTTCAGTAAATATTTGTTGAATGAATTACTGAAAGTTGGCTCCTCAGATAAATCAGAAATAAGCTTGCCCTTGAGGAGGTGAGAGTCTAGAAGGGAAGACCAAACAGACATAAATAATGATAAAACAAATGGAAAGGGTTAAATACCACCGGCAAAGAATCAGAGCATTCTTGAAATTCAGAAATAGGAGAAATTACTTACTGCAAGGGAGGTAGTGAAATACTTCACAGAGGGGATGATGTCTGATTATTATCTTCAGCACACAGACTTTGAATATACAAAAATTGTAAACATGGGGCATTCCAAGCATGGGGATGTCAAAAACAATGCACTTAAGTAAGAAATAATGATAGGTATTTACCCCAAAGATACAGATGTAGGGAAAAGAAGGGCCATCTGTACCCCAGTTTTTATAGCAGCAATGGCCATGGTCGCCAAACTGTGGAAAGAACCAAGATGCCGTTCAACGGACGAATGGATAAGGAAGATGTGGTCAATATATACAACTGAGTATTATGCCTCCATCAGAAAGGATGAATACCCAACTTTTGTAGCAACATGGACAGGACTGGAAGAGATTATGCTGAGTGAAATAAGTCAAGCAGAGAGAGTCAATTATCATATGGTTTCACTTATTTGTGGAGCATAACAACTAACATGGAGGACATGGGGAGATGGAGAGGAGAAAGGAGTTGAGGGAAATTGGAAGGGGAGGTGAACCATGAGAGACTATGGACGCTGAAAAACAACCTGAGGGTTTTGGAGGGGGGGGGGGGGTGGGAGGTTGGGGGAACCAGTGGTGGGTATTTGGGAGGGCATGGATTGCATGGAGCACTGGGTGTGGTGCAAAAAACAATGAATACTGTTATGCTGAAAAGAAATAAAAACAAAAAGAAATAATGATAGGAACACAAGGAAACAATGAATGGTTTCCATTGGGTAAAAAATAAATTTGCACCATTCGTGGAAAATAAGGAATAGTGCAGAGGACCATAGGGGAAGGGAGGGAAAGCTGAATGGGAAGAAATCAGAGAAGGAGACAAACCATGAGAGACTCTGGACTTCAGGAAACAAACTGAGGGCTACAGAAGGGAGGGGGCTGGGGTAACCGGGTGATGGGTATTAAGGAGGGCACATTCTGCAATGAGCACTGGGTGTTATACAACTGAATCAATGAGCAATACATCATAAACTGATGTACTATATGTTGACTAATTGAAATTAATTAATTAATTAATTAATAGATTCAGACTACTTTATGCATCAAAAAGTTCATGGGTTCAAATCCCCCACCTGGCAATAGACTCTGACAATTACCTGTGTTTGGTTCTAACTCCTATCACTAATTCATCTCCTTTTTATTCACTCACTGATTCTTTTATTCATTTATTCATTCTTTCAACATTACTTATCTAAGAACACAGCTCAGTACCATCTCCAAAGAAGGAAGGATACTTTTCATCCACTATTTTACAACAGAATTTAAGATTTTAAAAGGCAAGAGCCACTTCTATCTTCAATTTCTTAAAGCACCTATCACAAAACAGTGCTCAAATGTAGGCTGAACACACAAATACACAAAAACATCAGCTGGTTTTCAATTAATTTGCAAGTTGATTAAGTGAACTGGCCCTTTTCTCCCCTTGAGGTGTTCCGTTAATATTCAGTATCAGTTACCTCTATAAAACTTACTTCTATTTCTCATTAGATAAATCTATGCATTAATGGGAATCTTTTACATCCACTTATTGTGCTGGGCACCAGGCCGAAGAAGTTGTCTAAGATGGGATCCTTGTCCACAAGCATGGAGAGTTAAGTGCCATTGAGTGTTCTAGGCTCTGAGGGTCCCACAGTGAATGAGACAGAGAAGATCCTTCTCAGAGAGCTTCCAGACCAGAAACAGAATGCCTACAATAAAAAAAAAAAAAAAATCTTTTTTCAAAAACCTTTAGACCATTCCTAAAAGTAATACATGCCACGAGATTATAACACAACACAATATAATGGGAATTGAGTCTAACTTCTTTAAATAGGACCTTGGGAAAGACTCTGAAAAAAGGATATTTAAGCTGCATGGAACAATCTGAGGACAACGAGTGGCAAGTGCAAAGGTCTTAAGTCTAGAATGAACTCAGGTATCACATATATATTTAACTATTTCATGTGAGGTAAATACTTAAAAAGAACTTAAAAAGAGAATACTGGCATACTAATCAGTGATTAAAGTTCAAAGCTAGCCACACACTCCACTGAGACAATCTCACTTAAAACACTTCCAGAATGAGTATGCATGCATAGAGTGTGAGTTTGCCTGCTCTGTTAGCCACAGATTATCTTTGGCTGTCAACCATGAATTGGAGCCCACCCCTAATCGGCTTGTCTTCCCCTCTAGCTCTATGTCATGCTGTCAAGTTCTTGGCACCCCCGGATGCCTGCACTAAAATGGCAATCATAACCACAGCAATCCACCCACCCATTCCACCCACCCCATGTCTGTCCCTGACCAGAGTCTCCTTGGCACCTCAGAGCCAACAGCCAGCATGCTTTTATCCATGAACGTAAGTGTTGTGTGCTCATCCTTCTGCCACATCAGATTATTTGTAGTTATCACCCCAGGAAACAATTTGTTGATCAAGACAAAGAAAAAAATTTCATTTAGGAATTTCATATTAAATGCCTACTGAGATCTTAATTGAAGTTTTTATGTCATCCATGAAAAAATTTCTATCTAGGTCTATCCATCTCTGCCTGTAACAAGGACATGGGGACAGATGCTTTGCTTGCCAGACACTTTTCCAACTCTCCTCCCTCCTCCTTTTTCACTGATTCCAATTTTAGAGTGGAAATAAAGATGGTCATTTTGCTATGTGGGGTCCCTAATTGTTCTCACCTACAAATTGGTCTAGGTGCCTAGTTAAAGCACAGGGCCAAAGAGCCAATCATTTCACTGAAGGGTACTGAGCCAAATCAAAATCCAGATGGTAACATTTCCCCCAGATCCTTAGATTAGGTGTTCTTTCTACTCATTTCCCTAAGTGGCTATACTTTTGCTATGATAGCATTTATGACACTTAATTGTTATAGTTTGTTTAAAGGTCTATCTTTTCCATTAGAGTATTAAGTCCGTAAGAATAAGAATTGTACTGATCGAACTCATCACTTTACCCACTTTACCCCCAGTGTCTAACCAGTGCCCAGGAAATTTGCATTCATAATTTGTTGAATTAAGGGATAAATGAAGCAATTCCTCAGAAACACTTTCTCAACCCAGAACAAATTCAAGCAATGAGTCTAGTGTTCTTAAGTTCTTCCTACCAGTCACAATTCTGAATGTCACACACCACACCCTACAGCACAAATTAGTTCCATTGTGGTGCATTTTCCTTTAAGACAGCTCATGATGGAAATTTGTGCAGGTATGTGTACAATGCAAGGTGGTATGTGTTATAAAGGGGTATATATGGAAAACTATATGGATGAGTAGAATTAGGTCTTCTACTGCTCCATTCAGAGTTATATTTCCCAGCACTTGTATTCAGGACTAGCTTTTCAAGGGCAAGGATCTTTCTTTGTGCTACAATGCCCACTAAGGGTGCATGACTTCCTCTATACGTAGAGTACTCACAAAGTATCTAGGAATCCACAAAGTTATACAGGCTAGGAACAACCTCATCCTAGGAGCACTACTCACTTTGTAGATGTCCTAAGTTTCTCTAATAGGATAATTTTAAGGTGCATGTGAGTAGTGTCTGTTTTAACAAAAACACCAAAAACATCAATTTTACAACAAATAAAGGTCTTGAGCCACCCTATGAATTTGTGTACCACAGATATCCTACCAACAAATTATTTTTGGTTTAATTAGAGTATGTTTCTTTTCATTCCAACTCAGGAATTCCACCTGATTTATTAAACATTATCACTAGCTATTTAATTCATCTTCCAAAAAAAATAACCTCAGGTTTCCTAATCAGCATCCAACAACAGTAAGACTTGTTTGTTTTAGTAAGTGTGAGAACAGTATGGTTCATATTAAAAATAAATTTATCTTGTATATAAATTTTACATATATAATCTCACATAAGATTCACAATAACATTGACAGATGGGTACTAAAGTTATTGCCATTATACGGATGAGGAAACTGAGATTGTTTGAGTAAAATAACTTTCCCAAGAGCCACAGGAAGTATGAGCTAGAGGTAGGATTATGGGATGCCCAGCATTCTATCCTTCCCCAACACAACCCTCCCTCTTAGACCTGAGAGCCACCTATTAGTGGCTATTCAGCCTAAAAGAGAGCAGGGATCACATGCCTGGTCACCTGTGCCCTCAGTGTTGATACACCATGATTGTCCCTAATACTCAGCAGGTTACCAGGCAACCAGCTGCAAGATGAATAGCACACTGAGAAGATGAAGTGATTAGGCGGAGAATCAAGTGATCCATTTTACCTTCAGAATTATGACTCAGACCTTGCTCTCTTCCATTAGCTTTCTTTCAGTAACATAATAGTCCTATTTTTTCTATACTGGAACAGATTATATTTCCACCCCCCCCCCCAAAAAAAATTCAAATTATTTCGATGACATCAAACTTGCTATGTAAAGACCAACTTCATGCAGATCTGATATGAATGCTTATATTGAAGGATCTGTTTAAATATTTATAAATGATGCCTCTAATCTTCCTTATTCCAGTGGGTTTTTTTTTTTTCATGGTATTTCTTAAAAGGCGTTGGTTAAAATAAAGCCAACTGAGCTATAATACCCCCATATAAAATACATAGAATTTTTTATCACTAAGTTGGCAAATCAGCTTGCTAATATCCAGTTGAAAAATCTTTCACCCAGATCTTGTTCTTTTCTTCGTGATCTTCCCTAAATGTTTTAATTTTCATTCCTTGTATGCTCACAGTTCAAGTCACAGAAGTTCAGCCTACTCAAAACTGTAATTGTCCATACTTGGCCTTGTACCTAAAACTACATAAACACCCATACACATATATACACATATATCCCCAGTCTGGGGAGGGGGGGGAAACACTTACTCCAGAGTCCCTATTTTCAATGTTTTTATCACTTTTTAAGATCTCTTGAAAGTAAAATCTTGCAGAAGAAACCACTGGGATACAAATGGACCGTTTACTTGGGATACGTGCTAACAATCATCAGTAAGTACGTCTAATATTTATCCTAAAGCAACTGGAAAAGTGCATGCAAATGCTAAATGCAAACAGTAATTTAAATAGACACATGGGTGAGAACGTCAAGCAATCGGGAAAATTACAAATGCTAAGTTTTCAACTCTTACCCCTTGCTTAGATCCACACAGTGTCCAAAAATAATCAAATCTAAAGAAACAAACCAGGAGAAACTATTCTTAATTTTGAGATTTTGGTTTCTCTTAAAAATTTAAGGGTCTGGTATGTTGAACAGAAATTTCTCCACGGTAAAAGCTAGACAAAGCTGAGGAGATGGCCCTTAGGAGTTTCCACAGTTTCCACCCCTTCCCTTCATACTTATATTCTAGCTGACTTTGTTCATGTCCCTTCCTTTCCAGTCCCTAGAGGCATGAGGGTCTTAGTCCCCTGTCTACCTCCTTCTACCAAGATCTGTCTTCAGATCTTCTCCTGTATCCTCTATATCTTCATATCAGCTATATTATTTTCCCTTTCTCGCTACCTGTGTCCACACGGCTACCAGACCGTTTGAGGGCCACCTCTAATCTAGATCTCTGTCCTTCCTTTAATGCCAAATGCCCCACCCAGTGTTTTCACTGTGGCTCATCTGAACTATTCTCATGGACAGGCAGCCAAACATGCCACTTCCAGATTGCCCTGCATCCTCCAACCCATGGCTTTAGTGTCCTGATTTTATGATTCATAGCTTCAAATTTTGTTTTCACCATTGCTTATAAAAAGTCTGAACACCACAGCCTGGCTTTTAAGATCTTCCATGATCTCCCTACCTCTGTCACCAATACACCTGCTACTCTCATCACAATTCAACATGCTCACTCTCTGCCCCAGAGACCTGGAATTATTCACCGTCCCTTGTTCCCGCTGCTCTACCTGCAGAGTCATTCCTTCCTTCCCCTTAGCTTATTCCTATAATTCTCTTCTCCCTTCGCCTTCCCTACCCACCAGACAATATCTAACGGTCTCTCAAGAGTATCATATTCACAGGGGCACCTGGGTGGCTCAGTGAGCTAAGGTTCTGACTCTTTTTGGGTTAGGTCATGATTTCTGAGTCCTGAGACGGAGACTGGCATCTAGTTCCATGCTCAGCAAGGAGACTGCTTGAGATTCTCCCTCCCTCCCCCTGCTTACTCACTCTCTCATACATATATACACACATAGAATACCATATTTGCCATGAAGTCTTCCTTAATACCCCTCATTAGAGGTACTCCCTTCTCCTCTTAGCTCTTGGCTTTCATAGGTCTAACTAACTCCCATAAATTCCCTTGTACTCTGTGTAATACGTTCTCATTGAAGTATAAATTTCTTGAGGCCAGGTAACAGGTTATAACATTTCTTTAACCCTTCAAATCTTGGTGAGCTGCTCTTTTACTCCTAAATATTTACTTATTTGTGCATCCTGTGTTTAACATTTTACAAGCATGTTTTCTTGATTCCTCATTGGACTCAGTCTCTCATTTTAAATAAAAGAAGCCTTAGAGATGCCTAGTGACTAGCAGAAGGTTCTAACAGTAGCTGATATCAGGCGGAACTGAGACTGAAAATTAGATGGGTCTTAGTCCAAAGAACATGCCCAACCAACTTTATTCCATGTTACACTTTTTGTAAAAAAAAAAAAAAAAAAAAAAAGTTATTTTAAAACTAATTTAACAAAATTCAAATACCTTGGCATATTAAATGAGTGGAAAAATACACACAAAGCAGTGTGCCATGTTTAAAAAAACTTCCTTAGAATATTTTCCAGATATTGGCAAGTTTCTAGCTGAAAACAACATGGGCTATTATAAATGCCAACTCTACTATCTGTGTCAACAGTTATGTTCTAATTAGTCAGTAGCAGCTTAAACAAAAACCCATCCTGTAGATACCACACCCTGACAAGATCACACACATAAATTAATGATAACTGACAGGTCATATCCAAAGGGAAGTAATGGAGTTAGCTCATCGAGTCATTTAGAGCCATTATAGAAATGATTTTAGGAGCAGGTAAAAACTTAAAAAGGGAGAACAGAACAGTGTTAAAAAATACCCTTACTAAAGATATTGTCAGTAAACACACATGTATCATGTACTATGAGAAGAAAATTAGATCTTATTGAAAAAAAATTAATTTCTTTGGGGGAAAAAATTGTATCATAGACAGCTATTGCTGGAAAGACCATCACTGCATGATGAGGGATTAAGAAAATGGTGAATGACTTACTCAGAGCCATAGACCTAGTCAGATTTTAGGCGAGGCTTGAAACACAAGTAGTGGGATCCATATTGCCTACATCACCATGCTGCTCCTCTCCGATATTTTAATACCTCTGAAGTCTAATACCTGAACAGTATTTCTGCTAGCTGTGGGTCATTTTGTGGTTTTGGTTTTCTGTTTTATGGTGCAGGTTGCTATCAAATCACTCACAGAGTTTGTCTCACTATCCCAGTTTTCTTTCCTCCCTTTCTGTCCTTAATCTGCTTCCATAAATTTTTTGCCTCCACTACTCCACCAAAACTGCTCTTCTCCAGGTCACCCACAGTTGCTAAATCCAATGGCAATTTCTCACTCCTCGACTAACTTCTCTCTGCACCATGGGCACAGTCTATCAGCACCACCATTATGGGACACTCTGCCCTCCCCCACCTTGCAGGCACAAGGTTATTGTGCATGAGGACAGGACAGGGACACAGGAGGATATGAATGGAGCACCCAAAGAATTGGCTACCACATCTGTTTTTACATGAGAATGTTCAGGAAATGGGGCACTGAATTTCACATTTGCTTCATCCAAGCATTCTCCTGACATAAAACTGCTCACAGACCAAAATGTTTGACTTATTCTCTTTTTGCTTTAAATAACCTAAGTGCAGAACCTCTTTTGATTCCCCTCACAGAAACTATTTCATCATGGATAGACCTGGCTTCCCTTCCAGAGCTTATAATTTCAGATCAGCCCCCATCCCACCCCACCAACCCCCCAATCCCCCCCCCAACTTTCACTTCTATCTCAGAAGATAGCATAAGAAGAGAAAGGAATCTGGGATCAGATAAACCTAAAATCCCAGATCCTTTTATTTCAGAAAATTTCCTAAGCACTCAGCGCCCTAGTTCCCTCAGCTACCGGAAGAGAGGTAATGGTGTATGTGCGTCTTTTACATGGCTGTTCTGATGATTATGACCAATGATTTATATAAAGCACTTAAGGTAATGTATTAATATTGTTAGCTTAATTGTGCTCATTGGACTATTCTCTCCTAGGACGGTGGTTTCGTTATCTCTTAAAGCAATGTGTGTTCTTTAAAGCACTAAACTCTTTACTGCCTCTGGGTTTTGCACCAACTCTTCACTCTTCCTCACTGATAACAATTATCTGGGGCCAACAGCTTAGCTCATGAGACTGAGAGTCAAGTATTCAAATACTGGGTATGCCTTAGAAATGCTGGGTTGGAGGGGGAGGAGTCAAGATGGCGGAGAAGTAGCAAGCTGAGACTACTTCAGGTAGCAGAGATCAGCTAGATAGCTTATCTAAAGATTGCAAACACCTACAAATCCAACGGGAGATCAAAGAGAAGAAGAACAGCAATTCTAGAAACAGAAAATCAACCACTTTCTGAAAGGTAGGACTGGCGGAGAAGTGAATCCAAAGCGATGGGAAGATAGACCACAGGGGGAGGGGCCGGCTCCCAGCAAGCGGCGGAGCAACGGAGCACAAAATCAGGACTTTTATTTATTTTTTTTAAAGATTTTTTATTTATTTATTTGTCAGAAAGAGAGAGAGAGAGCGAGCACAGGCAGACAGAGTGGCAGGCAGAGGCAGAGGGAGAAGTAGGCTCCCCACAGAACAAGGAGCCCGATGTGGGACTCGTTCCCAGGATGCTGGGATCATGACCTGAGCCGAAGGCAGCTGCTTAACCAACTGAGCCACCCAGGCGGCCCAGAATCAGGACTTTTAAAAGTCTGTTCCGCTGAGGGACATCGCACCAGAGGCTTAACCGGAGTGAAGCCCACGCAGGGTCAGCGTGACCTCAGGTCCCGCAGGGTCACAGAAGGATCGGGGGAGTCTGAGTGTCGCAGAGCTTACAGGTATTAGAACGGGGAAGCTGGCTACAGAGACAGAGCCGAGGAGTGACCTCACAGCTCGGGGTTACC
>NW_019154134.1:3703245-3750807 GCF_002288905.1 Enhydra lutris kenyoni
GACTCTTAATCTCACAAAACAAACTGAGGGTTGATGGGGGGAGGGGGTTTGGGTGGGGGAGTGGGGTTATGGACATTGGGGAGGGTATGTGCTATGGTGAGTGCTGTGAAATGTGTAAACCTGGCAATTCACAGACCTATACCCCTGGGGATAAAAATATATGTTTATAAAAAATAAAACTAAATTAAAAAAAAAAGAAAGAAATGCTGGGTTGTCTTCTGCCCCAAAGGTTAGGGAATATCATTTATTCATTTTGTCTAAAAAATTAGAAATTATTATGTGCTATTCTGGGGATAGAACATACAACAGGCAAAATCCTGTCTTTTTTTTTTTTAAGATTTTATTTATTTATTTGACAGACAGAGATCACAAGTAGGCAGAGAGGGGCGGGGGGCGGAGGGGAAGCAGGCTCCCTGCTGAGCAGAGAGCCCAATGTGGGGCTCTATCCCAGGACCCTGGGATCATGACCTGAGCTTAAGGCAGAGGCTTTAACCCACTGAGCCACCCAGGTGCCCCCAGAATCCTGTCTTTATTGAAGTTTACATTGAGATAAAGGAGAAAGAATTAAAAGCACACATCAGGGCAATATACAGATTTGAGTTGTGTTGGGCTGTATTTTGAACTTATTAATGATGGAATGTCTATCAGCATCTAAATGGGCAGTTGGATGTGTGAGTGGAGAGCTCAGACACAAGGTCTAGGCCAGAGATATAAAATTCAAAGTGAAAGGGCGCCTGGGTGGCTCAGAGGGTTAAAGCCTCTGCCTTCGGCTCAGGTCATGATCCCCGGGTCCTGGGATCGAGCCCCGCATCGGGCTCTCTCCTTGGTGGGGAGCCTGCTTCCTCCTATCTCTGCCTGCCTCTCTGCCTACTTGTGATCTCTCTCTGTCGAATAAATAGATAAAATCTTTAAAAAAAAAAAAAAACTCAAAGTGAAAATCATGGGTATATAAATGATAATTAAAATCCTGACACTAGCAGGGAACATGTGGAGTGACTATAAACAGGAAAAGATCCAGAGAGAGATAGCCTAGGAATTTAAACACTAAGAAATCTGGAAGAGGACGACAAACCAGCAAAAGGAACGGAGATGGAGTGGCCAGTGAGATAGGAGGAGAATTATGTCCCTAATGAAGACCCTTCTGGGCTGGACTGTCCCAGGCAATGATGGGGCATAGGGGAGGGGAGTACCAGCATGAGCCCATTCCGGCCTCAGTAGGCTAACACCGTGGGGGACTCTCTGTTGGCCCAGATGACACATCTTCAGAATGATGCTGTGGTCTGAGGCTCTTCCTATTCTGTCCTCCTCCCCCCACCCTTCATCAGCCTTAGCTCGTGGTCTGAGCATTCCCTTCCTGCTCCTGCCCCCACGTCCCTGACCCTCTCATAGACGTTTGCCCTACTAAATCCCTCACATGTCTGTTTCCAATATAGCATCTGCTTTTCTAACCAGGGTAATTCTCAGGCTTGTATTTTACATTGTTATCTCAGAGTTTCTCTGGGGAATAAAGCTCCACTCATCTACTGCACCTCTGGGCTAATAAGCCCTTTATTGCTGCCTTTCCTTCCCCTTATCACTTCCTCTTTACCTACCCATTCCTCTTGCACCTTTTAATTTGCATTTGAAACTTTGTCTCCAGGGAAATCCATACTAAGACAGATATTATAAAGAGAATAATCATCACAATTTTTTAAACATTTTCCAGCAGTAGTCAGGGGTGCTATTTTCGTTATTTGGCGGGTGGGGGTGGGTGGGTGGGCTCTATTCAGATGGATAAAAACACCTGCATATTAGGGATACCTGGGTGGCTCAGCTGTTTAAGCATCCGACTCTTGGTTTAGGCTCAGGTCACGATCACAGGGTAGTGAGACTGAGCCCCGAGTCAGGCTCTGCACTGGAGGTCGAGCCTGCTTAAGAGTTTCTCTCTCCCTCTCCCTCTGCTCCTCCCTCACCTCTTTCTCTCTCTCTCTCTCTCTCTCTCTCTTTTTTTTTTTTTTTTGAAAGAGAAAGAAACACCTGCATACTAGTGAGTGGAATTTTCAAATGGTTACAAAGCTGCTTGTGTTCACTCAGTGTCTCAGATTTCCATGTTCCCAATCCCAAGAGCCATCAGCACAACAGATGGCTAAAATATTCTGGGATTTATTTATATGCAGAGATTGTGCAGTTAATGGGAAGAAGCTTAACAAGGGAGCCAAATGCTGGAGTACACATCTGGATGGATGCTTTGGGCAGCTGGGCATAGATCAAGAGGGTTATTACCACTGTCAGAGAACTGAGAATTGCCATAACCTTCTCACAAGGCATCTGTGACAGACCCCTGCTTCCCCAAGTGTGGGCCTTGGTCAGCCTGAGACCCTGTGTTCCCATTGGTCTATACTAGGTCTTCCCTAACATTCCCAGTCCGGTGTTGGGCTGAATTAGGGCCTGAAATCCTCCTTCCATGGGTACCATTGCTAACTCTCCAAGGCCCTGAGTTTTAGTGAACTGTTCATAACCCAATAATGCATTCTCTATCACTAAAAACTTTCTCATGCCACCCAACCTCACCTGAGGATAACTCACCGCTATAGTTTAAATGTCTACATTGCCCCCCAAATTCCTATATTGAAAACCTAATTCCCAAGGTGATGGCATTAGGAGGTGAGGCCTTTGGGAGGTGATGAGGTCATGAGAGGAGAGCTCTGAGGAATGGGATTGGTACCCTTATTAAAGAGGCCCCGGAGAACCAGTTCATCCCTTCCAGTGTGTGAGGATCCAAAAAGAAGTCTGCAGCCCAGCAGATGGCCCTCACCTGGCCACGCTGGTACCCTGATCTCAGACTTCCAGCCTCCAGAATGGTAAGAAATAAATGACTACTGCTCATGAGCTACCCGCGTGGGGGCATCCTGTGATAGCAGCCCAAACAGACTAAGACACTTATCAAATTGCAAAGCCATTTAAGAGAAGATCAAGGAGCCATATTAGGAAGCTGAAAGGGGCCAGCAATTCTATTTGTAAAAACTTACCCAGATGAAATATAATTAAGGAAGATCAAGATTATTCCTACAGCAAGAAGGGTAACATGAATGTTTAAAATATGGCATATGTTAAATAAATGATTAAAATGATTAAAAATATTGCCCATAGAATTTTGTTTATATTTTGTAGTTTACTTTTATTCATCATGTATCAAGAACACCCCTTCAGGGGGCGCCTGGGTGGCTCAGTGGGTTAAAGCCTCTGCCTTCAGCTCAAGTCATGATCCCAGGGTCCTGGGATCGAGCCCTACATCAGGCTCTCTGCTCAGTGGGAAGCCTATTTCCTCCTCTCTCTCTGCCTGCCTCTGCCTACTTGTGATCTCTGTCTGTCAAATAAATAAATAAAATCTTAAAAAAAAAAAAAAAGAACACCCCTTCAAGATTATTGATGACTATGTAGTATTTTAATCATTTCAATATATTATAAGAGGTGTATTATATATGTATGTATATATATCATACACATGCATCTATACAGATCTGTGTTTGTAAACCCTGTATGTAGAAAAAAAGACTAGAAGGATTTCATAAATGGTCATTTCTGAATAGTAACATTATCAGTAATTTTCTTTTGCATGTTTTTCTGGAGTTCACAGTTTGCAAATAAAAAATAACCATGACTTCCTTTGTTCCCAGGAAAGGAAAAATGACAAAGTATTAGTTAATAAAGAGAAGGAAATTCTAAGTGTGCTCCAAAGACAACAGACAGCACTTCGAAAGCGGGTTAGGGAGGGAGTGGAACCAGGGGTCAGGCACCTACACTGAGTCTGCTGAGAGCAAGACCTCTTTGGGTGTTTTGTTTTGTTTTTCCTTCTGTGTCCTGAGCTCTCTTGCAGGGTGTGAGGGAAGCTGTGGTCACTCTGCCCAGCAAGAGAAGAATTAGCGACAGATGTTAGCAATCATCAAGTTCCCTCTGGTTTATAGGAAAAACAAACCTGAGCTTGCTTATGACCCTGCAAAAAAAAAAAAAAAAAAAAAAAAAGGACATCATAGAAGGATCCCAGTGGCTCGCCTAACACTTCCTTCAGAGTGAAGGAGGCTAATTCCTTCAAAGACACATAACCAAGGGTTTTGTGCTCTTATTCCACTCTCAAGTGTAAAATTACATAGGCTGAACTTTCTGCTCACGCGCGCACACACACACATGCACACACGCTTCTACACCAAACAGGGGACTTTAATCTTGGATTAAGAACCGACTGGTTCTGCTGCCCTGGGCTTGTCATTTAACCTCCCAGGAGTTTCCATTCTGCTATCTGGAAAAACCTGGTAATTATCCTGCCCTTGCTGCCAGGGAGGTTATGTTGCAAGGCGGAAAAATAGCTGCAAAGCATAGAACTCTTGGATACTTTATCAACTTTCTGAGCTAAGTAAGGGCTTTCCTGAGATCATGTCTTGGGGCTAATATTGCTGTGCTCACAGCAGGATAAAGGAGAGCTTTGGGCCCCAAGGTCAGGTCCAGTTCTTGGTTCCCAGTAACAAGTATATTTTGAATTATTTAAGATTAAAAGGGATTTATTGGAAAATTATCAGAGTAGGAAAGAGGTAAGAGTGTTGGGGCACTAGGCTCAAAAATGAGTAGGGATTATGTTCAGTCTGGAGGGTAACTGCCTTGTAGCTGCTCTAGCAGCCTAGGTAAGGCTAATTCCACTGCTCCTGCCACACATTGTCTCCAGCATTCCCTCTAGTCCTTGGGTCACTCACTCCTGTTACAACGTTCCAGGCAGCAGCGCGTCCATCCCATGCCTGTCCGATGATTTTACAAAGGCAAAGGAGGAGGATCTGGCCTCCTTAAAACAGCAGTGGAAAGTGGCTTCCTGGAATAACCCTGCCAGCAGTTCCACTCACGATGGGGGAAAAAGCTAATGCCCCTTAAACTCTTTCTTGCAACAACAAAAAGGCAAACAAAGGATCCAGGTCACCACACTGTCAACTCAATTGAAGAAGGAAATATCGTGACAAAAATCAGTGCTGTATTAGAAGCTAGTTCACTGATTTCCAGCCTCAACCAGCTTTCCCAGTCTTACTTCATCACGGCCTAGAGAATCCAGACTTCTTCTTTAATTAAAGAGGAGCTTTTATTCATCACAGAGCAAAAATACAGAATATACTTATTGACGTTCCCCTAAAGAGAATATACTTTGTTTTTAGAGAAATAAAACATCAGTCATCAGGACATCTTTGGTCTCCTAAAGACATTGCTCCACTCTGCACTTTATTGAGAAAGTGTCGGGGCGCCTGGGTGGGTCAGTGCATTAAGCCTCTGCCTTCAGCTCAGGTCATGATCCCGGGGTGCTGGGATCAGGCCCCGCATCTGGCTCTCTGCTCAGCAGGGAGCCTGCTTCCCCCTCTCTCTCTGCCTGCCTCTCTGCCTACTTGTGATCTCTGTCAAAAAAAAAAAAAAAAATAAAAAAAAAAAAAGAAAAAAAAAAAAGAAAGTGTCCCCTGCCCAGAAGACATCTTCCTGCAGATTCTATTTTGATAAGCAAAAGTCATCCATTTTTTTTTTAATTTTATATATTCATTTGACAGAGAGAGGGAGAGAGCACAAGCAGGGGGAGTGACAGGCAGAGGGAGAGGGGAAAACAGACTCCCCTCTGAGCAGGGAGCTGGACATGGGGCTCTCTCCCAGGACGCTGGGATCATGACCTAAGCTGAAGGCAGACCTTAACCGACTGAGCCACCCAGGCATCCCGAAGGTCATCCATTCTTTTGGGCCACATTTGAAAGCCATCACCTGCATGATGTTTACCTGCACATCCCCTATCATGGCAACTCTCCAGCTCCTCTGAATTCCTCTGAGATTCCAGGTCTACAATCTTCTGAAGACCATGATACATATGGTTCCATTTCAGAGGGGTGCTACATTCAAACAAGAACAGCCTTCACAGGCAAAACACAATCCCTCATATCCTGATTCTAAGAAGCCCTCAAACACTAGACACCCTGTTCATCAGGAAGCCTCTCCTCCTTGACCCCAGCACTGCTTCCCTCTCTCCCATCTTTACTATGTATGTAATGCATAAACTTGTACACCAAGTCTTTCTTTTGTCCTTTTCTGTACATTTTCCGGTTCTGCAGCACTCCCTGTCTGTCTCTGTCTCTCACATACACACTGAGAAACTGTCTGGCAGAGGCAGACTCTAGGGGATAGAAGGAGGGAATTAATGTAGAGGTACCAGGAAGCTCTATCAAAGGGGAAGTGGTATTAGAACTACTGCCAGGGTAACAAATTGTATCCAGCTTACCTCTCTAATACACATTTGGAAAATCACCTCAATTTCAAGTTATTTGTTCACAGGCAATTTTCTTCCCAGCTGAATTTTGAGATTTTCAGGGGCAGAGACCATGTCTCATTCATCTCTTTTTGCCCTCCCAGAGCTTAGCACAGTGCCTGATAACCACATGATATACATATAATGGATTAACAACCATATTCATTTATTAACAATAATCAGCAGGTAACCGGTAGCCATGATTGTACTCTCCACTGGTGATGCACAGCAAATAAATAATTACCTAGCTCTTGATCCCCAGAAATTCCATTTCTGCCACATCTTCTTAGACATCATTAATACAGACTTCAAATGAGGGCTATCTGAGGGATAGGCTCACTACTGGGAGCCCAAAACCCATTTTGATCCTTCACTGAAAGAAAGGTAGCTATGACTCACGCAGTACACACTTTGTTAAAATAAGCTTTAATTTCCCTGCCCCTGGCAGTAGCTCTTAGAAGCAGAAGTGAATGGCTGGGAGGGGATTCACAAGGTGACGAAGGCTGAAGGGTCCTCAAAGTCAGGAGGTAGTGACAACAAGCCCTTGGGCAGAGGTGTGAGACACAACCGAACTTCTCCATCACCAGGGACTTGAAATTTCCATTAGGAGGAATAAAAACTACTTCAGTAGAGTGGAATTTTCTACTTTCCCAAGTCCATGACCTCATTTAATCTTCCTCCAAGCAATGGTGAGGTCCCCTTTCCTATTCTAATGTATCCCTATCTCCATCTACCTAATGCCACACTATATACCCACATAGAGTAAAAAGGCACTCACCATAACAGTAATAAAATACAGAAAAAAATATTTGGGCTATATAAAAATATTCACAGTATCAGTGAATTTTTTACTTTATTTTTTACTTTTTTTACTTTTTAAAAATGTTTTAATATTTTTTTTTACCTTTTATATATCAGTGATTTTGTTTTTTTACTTTTAAGCAAAACAGTGGTGATAACCATGAATACAGATTTATTAGAATTCTATTAGCAGTCAGTCATTTGCCATTCATTTCATCCCCATACTACCCCACAAAGAAAATGCTGTTATTGTTCTAGTTTACAGATGAGGAAACGAAGGCACAGAGAAGTTAAGATGCTTGACAAAGGTGACAAAGCCTAACGGGCTAGTGTTCAAACCCAAGAATTATCCAGTCCAGGGAACCAAGTCACAACATTAGCTGTTTCCAAGGTAGCATCAATGTACGAAACAATGAACCAAACAAAACTTCTTTCTTACAAGACCACCATTTTTATTATGCTTGTTTGCAATGCAATTCTGTAAGTGTTGTTTTTTGGTTTTGGGGTCCTTTTTTTTTTTCAAAATTCATTTGGTCGTGATACACTTTGTGCATATGGAACCAGCATGCTAGCTTGCGGAACACGCCACTGCTTTAGCCTCTGCTTTGAATTCAAAGTCTCTGGAAAGCTATTTGATGTTTCCAATGAAGGCCCTGAGAGTCTCAAAGCACATGATGAAAAATAAGAAAAAGAAAAATCACCTACAATTACATCAGTCCAGGCTCTGTAGTAAGGTGTGATTCCCAATTCTGAAATGAAGAAAATGAGGCTTAGAGAGGATTGCCCAATTTGCCCAAGTGTTGGAGTCAGATCTCAAATCCAGACAGGCTGACCTCCATGTTTTGAACTAGTGGACTCTGATACAAGGTTTCTGCCACACTGAGCAGTGAGCAGCCCAGAATCTGGGAGCAGAAAGATGCTACTGTGGTAAGAACACATGCAAGAGGACAAAGCCTGGCAATGACCTTGGGCTGGATCAACTTAACCTCACCAGGCCTACATGTTTCGGTCTATAAAGTGCAAGTGATAAAATCTATATTTTGGAGATTGAAATGAAGACTGAAGACAGCACAGTATTGGCCCACAATTGACACTTGATGAACAGAAACTAAAAAATTCACTTAATTCTGAACAGAGCACATGTTATCTATAAAAGTTTTCTTTTTCATGGTAAGATGGGTGCTATCATCTCCCCTGAAATTTATTCTGATGCAAGGATGAAAACAGACATGACAAGGGAGGCAACGTGGCATCACAAACACCTGGTTCATTTGTCTAGTTGGCACAGTTGCTTCAGGGAGACACACTTGAACACACAGGCTCAGTATGTCCCTTTTAGTTAATAACAGAATCCTTCCTCATCATCTCCTTCCTTGTCCTCTAATCATTGTTTCTACGTTGCACTGAGGTCCTTCCTCAAAGAGCACTGGCTCTCTTCATATCTACATTCCTTGTGATGACTGTTGATCTCATTTGCATATAGCTTATCTAATCATATTGTTACCTAGCCAAGTTCCTTTAACCTGGGCTACCAGAAGTGGTATCCATGCAGCTGAGAATCATCCAAACCTTACCCAGACGGTTGAACTCACTATGTTCCTGTTCACCTCACTTTCTGGATACAGGAATGTAAAAACTCTTCAGTGTCTCTGCCCAGACCTAACCTCTGTCTTTATGTATGCAAGCAAGCACACCATAGTCTCCCAAACCCACTCATTTGATACGGTCTCTCTCAATAACATACAGAGTGTTTCCAAGAATTAATAAAGGCAAACAGATATGTTTGCAAAGACACTGATTCTAAACACATTATATACTTAATTGGATATATTTCCCCCTCTGGTACAGATTTCCCTTCTGATCAGGAGAACCCATTGAGTAACCAAAAATGGGGAAAGAAAGGACACAGATCTACTACCACCGTAGTATCAGCCACCATCAATGCAGGAGCCACCGCTAGACCAAATGATGATTTCACAAATAAGCAAATTGCACTCCCTCCAGAGTAGGCCAAGTCTGGGTTGGACTTCAACTCTCAACGCCTCACCCTTCTGGATGATCTCAGCAAAGCACACCCCCAGTAACTGTATATGCCATTATTATCTTTTGCTAGATTAGTGCAGTAACTTCTTATCTGGTCTTCATTCTTTCTCATTCTTGACAACATATATCCTATTTTCAATATAGCAGCTGGATTTATCTTTTCAAAGTGTAAATCATATCATATGACATTCCTGCTTAAAAGCCTCATCCTTGGAATACAGTATTAAGTATTTTAGATTTATTTATTTATTTGTTCTAGAGAGAGTGGGCAAGTGTGTGTGAGTAGGGGGAAGGACAGAGGGAGAGGGAGATGAGACTCCCTGTGGAACAGGAAACCCAACATAGGGCTTGATCCCAGGACCCTGAGACCATGACTTGAGCCACAATCAAGAGTCAGAGGCTTAACTGACTGAGCCACCCAGGCACCATACATACTATTAAATATTAAATGCTTGATATGACCCACAATACATACCAGATCTGGTCCCTTCCCTCCTCACTGTGAATAATGCCCAGTTGCTCGCTCTGCTCCAGCCGCAGTGGTCTTCTGTGTCTGGACCACTACAAGTTTTTTCCCACTTCATGGTATTCCTTCTGTTAGTCAACTATGATGCTTATCAAACCACTCCCTCAATCAGTGGCTCACCACAATAAATTCTGTGTGTAGTTAGGGGGAGGGATGGTGGATATGTGTGCATGGGTACGTAGTTCAGCTGTGCCATTGCAGGAACCAGCTCTGCTTCAGGCTACAGGATGGCTGACCTTGGCTTCAAGTTATGCATTGGGTTCAGACTCACCCCACATGTATCATATCTTTCTGGAACCAGTGCTATCCACAGCATGTTCTTTTCATCAAAAATGGTAGGAATATATGAGATTAAACTGAACCATGCAAACATGTTTAAAGTCTTAGAGACCACTCCATTGACCAAATTAAGTCATAGGACCATGCCCAGCATCAGAGGGGCAGGAAACTACATTTCACCCACAGTGAAAGGGTCTAGCAAAGTCACATGGCAAATGGGATGGGTACATAGTCTCATAACAGAGGAGTAAATCACCAGGACCCATCATCTGACCTACCAGAGTGCTCATGGCTAGCTCCTTTTATCTTTAGTTCCAATGTTACCTTCTCAGAGAGGCCTTCTCTGGCCATTATAGCCCCAAAGTACATGGATTCCCATATCCATAGTTGGTCCCAACTCACAGACACCCAGTGACTCTCTGTCATCCATTTTTGTTTTGTTCATAGTATACATATAGGTTAAATTAATTCATTTATTAATTGACTTAATTCTTTATCATCTCTCTCTCCACTAGGAATGTGAACAAGCCTTTTCCCTCTCTTACTGACTGCTTTAACCACAACTGGAGTACCACCCCGCACAGGGTAAGGGCTCAATAACTCTTGATTGAATAAATACATTCCAGAAACTTGTATTCTTACGAACACATGCTTCTCTATTTCTCAGTTCAATAGCAGTCTCTCAACATATTTTCTGTTAATCATTGTCATAAATGAATAAACGTTGTAAATATGAAGGTGGGAGATTCAGGGAGGATAACTCCATCTATTATGTATACTTGAGAACAGAGGATTTGGAGTCAACCTCCATCAGCAATTAACCTAAGCCTCAGTGTTGTTATGTATGGAGTGGGAATAAAAACTGTATTATTTCCTCCAAGGATTAAATGCAATGATACATATATAACACTCACATAAAGATGAGAGAATGGCATGAAGTAATATGGAAAAGGTAGACCCAGCCCAGAAAGCGGAAACTTTGCAAAATAATGTAAAAAGTTTATTAATGGGAAATTCAAATGGGACATATATTTCTGAGCTTTTTCAACTCAATTTCTCCTGTTTTTCCTAGAAACAAGTGGATCAGCAGATCTCTGGTCCCTGTTGTCACACAGACTCTACAGGTTGGGGCTGGCAGATGGCGACCTCCCCAGGCAGCCTGCTCACACTATTATGCTGAGGGACTCTTCACGGCATTCCTTTTTACTGGTTTCCATTCTCCCAAGCATTAATGCAGATTGTGAAACAATCTCTAAATTAATCCTTCAGTATAGCCCCCACTTTTCCATCACACCCTAATAAAATACCATTTTGAGAACACAGAATTGGATTAAACCTTTGTCTTGTTTGTTTAGAAAATTTGAGGCCCATTTCTGAACAGTCTGCCTCCTAGAAGAACTATATTAACAGATTAAGTTTCCCACGAAATAGGTAAGAAATCAAACTGACAGCCCTATTGTGGTAAAAGAATAAATTAAGGCCAATAGCAAGAACTCACTCCAGAATCAGATCTCCTACTTGAGACAAAATGAAGTTAATTCTCTTATTTCAGAACTGACCTTCAATTAATACTGGCCTCCTGTATAGTCAATTCTCCCATTTTTGTCAAGATGACCAAAATCACATAGTATAATAATGCTTTTGTGGCAAAGGCATAAGAAAACAGTCACTCTTGTTTACTGAGAGTGTGAATATACAGTCTTTCCTAAGAGGAATTTGGCATTTTCATTCAAATTTTAAACACACATTCACTTTGGCCAACATGTTCTATTTCTAAGACTCTAGTCTACAGTTATTCTTGCTCAAGTATACATCATATATACACATACCCATGTGGTAAAGAGCATATAAACATTATATGTAGATGAATCTTTTTTCTGCATTGTTTGAATTTGAAACAACAGTATAAGCTTGTAAATTCTTGGAAAAATTTTAGAAGGTTGCACAAAACAACCATTCGGAAGGGTGAAGGCCAAGTCAAAGGGATGATGAGTGGAGAAGCATCAGGTCAGAGCAAGAAATATTTTATTTCGTACTTACGGAATAATGAGTTAATTTTTAACTTTGTGCATATGTAATTACTACAATAAAGAGAAGGAAAATGCATCTGTCCCCACAGGATTGTATGGAGTAGGCAAGTGAGGGCACCTACCTTCTTTTGACTTCATGTTCTTGGCTCATATGTTCTATTCCCCCCAAGCATTACTTCAGGTTGTGAAACAATCTCTAAATTAATCCTTCACTATATGGTCTACTTTTCCATCAGACCCTAATAAAATATCACTTTGAGAACATAGAGCTGGATTAAACCACCTTCCTGGTTAGACAGCATACATGTTCTTCCTAAACTTAGAGAACTCACTTCAGCATCTAAAGGGTTCACCCTCAAATGATGTAAGCCACAGGAGAAAATAAGCAAGGAGTCCCTGGCCAGGGAAGGTCAGCCAGCATGATTTCACAACCACCTCATCTGCTGTCATCCTGTGGAAAAACATCTGTGGTATTCTTTGTGTCCTTTCTGGAACGGAAATGTGTCACTCCATGTCGGAGGTACCAGAGCCTCATTGGAATACTGGCCTTAATGAGTCAAAATTTATAAATGTAGTCCATGGAAGAGTTTCTAAGAGGGTGACCCACATAAGGTCAAACACTAAAATTCATGCAAGAGGTAAGAGATGAGGTAGGCACCATCCATCTGGCACTGGAAAAATTCAGTCTGTTCTAGGAATGCTGGCTGAGTCTCTGTGATACCAGCTGGCAATTCCAACAACAAAGGCCATTTGTTGAGTATGTAGTCCGAGCCAGGCATGCTGCTGAGCACGCTACGTACGTTTTCTCATTGAATACTTGCAATAGGTTTACCATGTTTATCTTACAGATTAAAGACTTGGCCAACAGTTTCTAAGTGGTGAAGCCAGGAATAAAACCACACCAGCCGGATTTCTTAAGCCCGTTCTCTCAACTGCTCGACTCCAAGATGCTGTTATTTTTGCCTTGGCTTTCTAAGTGCCTTTTTCGAGAGACAGGGCTGCACAATGGTGGGAAATTCCACAAGTCTGAACGCTCGTGATCTAGTCTTTCTGGGCCAAGGCTCATCATCACCACTCTGCCTTTCCATGTGTCCACCTCTGAAAAAGGAATTCTGCCGGACTTGTAAGTGATCGCTACATGTGAAGCACACAGTCATCATGGTATTGATCATTTCCCAAGCTATTTTGGTTCATCTGGGCTCTAAGGATAGAAATCCAACCTTTTGCTTCTTTCTTCATCCCCCTTCATCCTGTTCTTCACAACAACATAACACCGAAAAGGAGATGCTGTTTTCTTCCCTTTCCTGCTACAGAAATGGAGGCTCTGACACATCAAGCATCTCGCCCAGAGCTACGTAAACCTTTTCTTAACCTCTCAGAATCTGTTTCCTTGCTGATACACTAGAGATGACACCATCCAACCCTTAGAGGTATTGAGATCACACCTTTGAAGTAGAGTGCAAAGGACACATGGGACATACTACAACCTGCTCTCACTGGTAAGTAGTTACACACTTGGGAAGCGTGTTCCACCTGCATGGACCCTGCAGAGGTGACCTAACTTCACTAAACATCATCTGCCCCATGGAAATCTTCCCACCCAGATCAGGGGGCTATTTGGAGTATTAAAAAGAATGAACACTTGACCTAAAACCCAGCTACTGTCTGGCTCGTGCTCAAAACAGAATCATCATCTCCCCCAAAAAGAATGCTATTGACATGTGCCTCTGTAATCCATGCCAGAAATTTGTTGTGTTGTGTATGTCAGCAACATTCTCCCCTTCTCCTGCCCCACCTTCCCCTAGACTCCTTAGGAAAATACATAATATTAGGTGGGATTTTTTTCTTTCCTCTGTATGTTGCTTTTTAATAGGATAGAGGGCGCCACAACAGGTTCCATCTTTTTTCTCATCTTCCATCCAAGTCACTGAATGCCCTGCAGTAAGATGCCTCCGAGGAGGCTGTGTTTCAGGCTTGGTCTTATTCAGCAACACGGCTGATGTGATTCTCAGCTCGAGCCATACGCTTGAGTGCATTCCGGCACAGCATTTGATGTGAGAGGAAGGAAGAAAGAATCCCTCTTACTCACGGCTGAAAGTAATTTCAGGGGCTAGAGACAAAGCAGGGGTGACACCAACCATCTCCTTACAGCAGTTGACCAACTGACACTCTCCCGCCAGCCAATTTCATGCATTTTCTTTTTCTATCTTTTTGCTTCCCCGTCGACTTGTTTTTTTCTGGACATGCTGGGGGAAGCCTCACAAATTAAACTAGGAAAACTCTGGGTGTCCTGCCGTCTCGTCTTCAGCCTGAGGTTGAAGTCTCCCCTTTGCAAAGTCTTTCCATTGAGTCGGTACTGCTGATTAGAAGACCTGTTCCCACATGCACAGCCTCGAGGTGCCTAGTTTTAGAACTCAGCAGCTCTACACAAAATATGCTGTATCTGTCAAGAGGCCAGATGATTTATAGATGCCTGAAAGCAAGGCAAAGAAGGCTGGCTAGGGTATGTGGTGTGAGAAGCAGGCAAACAATACCACCGGGACGCTGGAAAGTCAGAAGTGATTTCAGACATGTAGCCCCTTGATTCAGAAGAGGAGTGCCTTCAGATTCTAACTGCTCTCCTGAATCCCAGTTGAGCTGAAACTGTCCCTGATAGCAAGCAGGTACACTGTCCTGGTCTTCTTGGGAACACAAGAAACTGCTTCTCTCCTGCTATTTATGATGTGATTATTCTTGTGAAATGCACATGCACAGGGCCAGATGGAATTCAAAAAGGCCAAAGAGTTCCAGGGTTCAGATTTAAAAATTACTGCCAGCTCATGTGTTCTGAGGGTCAAGTGTTACTTCTTTTTTTTTTTTTAATTTTATTTATTTGACAGAGAGAGAACTATCACAAGTAGGCGGGGGGATGGTGGGGAGCAGGCTCTCTGCTGAGCAGAGAGCCCGATGCGGGGCTCGATCCCAGGACCCTAAGATCATGACCTGAGCTGAAGGCAGAGGCTTAACCCACTGAGCCACCCAGGCACCCCTCAAGTGTTACTTCTTTTAACCCTTGCACTATCCTACCCACCCCGTCATTCTGAAGTTCTCATTATTTTCACAGGGGAAGATCAAGAAATAAAGAATGCTCTCAAACACCTTGTTCAAAAATCACCAAGCTAGCAGGTGTCCTGAGGACACCTAGCTAGAAGAAAGTGTCTGTAAGGAATAGGAAATTCAGACAGTGACTTACCCAAGACAGGAATTGTGCTTCTTATTTAACAATATAAAGGGAGCAAGGCAGCTATTGACCTATTGGCTTAATAGTTCAAAAACAATTGCATTCCTGTTGATTCCAGTGGCCTTTGCCTAATGGTGGCGGAATGACTGCTTGAACTCTGGACAGAAAGCCTGTATTCAAGATGGCTGAAAGGCATCTAGGAATAGCACCAGAAACTTTGTGTTTTCTACTAGGAAAACAATGTCTTCCTAGAACTTTCTGAAATTGCCTGGCTCCCCAGTAATGTCTCACTGGTCAGAAATTAGCCCCACAGCCATTTCTACTTGCAGGGAAAGCTGGAAAATAAGTATTTAGCCTTTGCAGCCTGCACAGTGTGGGCAGGGGGGCGGGCCAAGAGAGACCTCATGCTGATTTTGACCAACGTGGCAGGGGTGGTGAGAAGTAAATGCCTCAAGAGATACTTGGCGGCAGAAATCAGACAGAGCTTGCTGATTGACTGCATGCTAGAGATGAGGGAGTGGAGGTCAGATATAAATCCTAGGTTTCTAATGTGGTGCATTCACGGACACTGGGAGTCACAAAGAAGAAAAAGATTCTGCAGATAGGAGGTCATGAGGGCACTTGGAACAGGATGACACTGGAGTATCTTAGAAACATTTAAATAGCGATTTTAGCAGTTAAATTCAAGAGTCCAAAGTAAGATAAGTTGTCTGGCTAGAGAGATGTGAGATATAAGTTTGTGGTTATCAATCATTTTCATCAACTGAGGGCTTCCCACCTTTTTTACCTGTATCTTTGCTCTCTTGAATTCTCTATGGCAGTGCTTCTTGAGCAGGTACAGTTTTGTACCCCGGGAGAGATTTTGAGTGTTAAAACTCAGAAGTGGGGAAGTGAGAAGTCCTATCGGCATCTGGCGGGTAGGACGACAGGAATGCTGCTAAATGTTTTGTAATGCACAGGACATCTCCCTGCCCTGAGACCCACTCATAATGAAGATTTACCCAGTCCAGATTGTCATTTGTGCTGAGAAACCTTATTCTACGATAAACTCACTTCTGACCTTGACACTCCTCCAGCCCATGTGGTCCCCATGAGTTCTGCTTTTGAGCTTCCCCTAACTTCCTCACACCTCAGCCATTACCACTGTCTTTAAATCGCCGTGACCTCATTCCATAGCAGCTTTCCAGAACTAGCTTCTAACACACAGACTCCTCTAGCAGTAGCACATGGTGAGTGCTACTGTGGGCTTGACTCAAATTATGGTTCAAGTCATCCCTAGAACAAGGATCCTTGCCTTATTTGTAATTACAACCCAAGAATCTCCTGAATATTGAAATCATAGGAAAAGTTATTATAAGTGAATTCAATCACTACTCCTCAAACACTGAATCTAAGAGGCATCCTAAGGTCTCCAAGGTAACCTTTAGAACATATAAAAGGAATTACTACTTTAGACAGTGTTCTACCCTAAGAAATAACCTAGATTACTGAGTAATGTAAATTGCAGAGGATGGATTTATAACAGGAAATCTATTGCTGTTTGAAATGCATCCCTAAATTTTTTAGTTTCATGGGGAGAAAAGCCAGTGCCTATAAATGACCACATGATTTCCCTGTAGTGGTCACTCTTTCTTACACTTTCCAGATGAACGACTTGAAAAACATTAACTTGCCTTGCCTACAAAAGCCATCCAGTTTCTTCCAATGAGGATTTATTAACTATGTTAATTTCAGAGACATACTCTCAGGATAACCCAAATGAGTAGAAGCTCTTTTTAACTTGACTCTAATATAGCCTACATATGATTCTTAAAGAGTTATTAAAAAGCTCAGCTACATGTCTGAATTTGTAGAATCTGATCCAATGACGTGGAGAGCAGCCCACCATTAAAATTAATTGAAACTACTAAACCATTTCAAGATTGATTTCTTTTGTATTACAAAAAATTAAATAAAATGGGAGGTGCTAAGTTAGCCTCTGCCCTGAAGAATTAGTCTAAAATTATAATTGAAACATCTCAAATGAAATTATTGTAAAACTCATTAAGATATATATTAGGTTTCCAAATCACACTTATGCCCCTTGTAATTTAAATACTGAGCTATTCTCATTTAGAGATGACTTGGATCTCAACAGTGAGCAAGTAGCAAGGGTTCCAATGAATGTGAGCCCCTGGTGAGAACCTGGAACATCTAACCTGTGTAAATCCAGCTGTGGAAGAGAGCTTTTTCTCTTTACAGGGGAGGAAATATCTGAACAGGAAAAGCGATTTCTCAAAACCACGACTGTATTTTTTTTTTCTTGCATTCCTCTTTACTGTTCCCAAGAAAACCCAACTGGGAACTTGCTGAATAAACTGCTCAAGAGAAAGATGAAACATTTAGAGGCTTTCATCCCAAGTGTCCAACGTGATTTCAAACGTGGGCATCCGAGCTGATAGGTAAGGCAAGGAAAATAAGAAATCATTTTTCTACAAAATTATCCGCACCAAAGAGGTAAAAGGATGAGAGTGAACCCTCTCATTTGCCAGTCAGCCCTGGAGCACCCCCAGGGTCTCATTCTTTGGTGCTCCCCCACCTAGTGCTCCCAACACACCAGCCTTCCTCAGTTCCCCAGACACACAGCACTCCCCTCACCTGCTCACCTGCACTTCTCATCAGCACTGCCTTCATCTTCCCCTCTCCCATTCCCTTCCCTTCTTGCTCAATCTCTCAAAGGACATGAATTCCCAGAGCCACAACCTTCCTTAGCATTCTGAGCTTCCCACGATATGATGCCATTATAATTGAATAATGATATAAATATGTTTTAATATCTCTCATTAGAATTGAAGCCTCAAAAAGATATGGATGGTCTGCTTTGTATTATCATTTTATCCCTAGAAACTAGCACAATGCCTGGAACAGAGTGCTCAATATTTGTTCAGTGAATGATTTATATTTAAAATGGTCCCATTTGAGCTTCAGGCAAAAGAAGACCCCAGTTATTTCCCAGGGGCCTATAATTAGCCAATGTGCATAGAGATCCTACATGGACAAGAAGTTAACAAGTCTGAAGCCTTCACAGGTAAGGGTAGCATTTCAATCACTGAAATTAAAGATGAGGAAAGTCAGTTCGTTAATCCCAGGCTGGGCAAAAAGAAGCCTTGCAGGCTGCTGAGATTCTAGTCATTCTTTTGTGGCATGTTTAAATGTTCCAACCATTTACTTATAATTAGACACAGTGGGGAGCTAAAATGAACTTTCCCATATAACGCTTTGCCAGCATTTCTGCAAAAGATTGGCACAGACTCCTGCAAAGTGTTAGCTGTTGCCTGTCACGCAGTTCCTCTTCATGGGGGACAACATGCTCAACTCCTGCAGGGGCCAGTTAAGGCCGGCAAAGCTGGAGACGGAACAACCCAGCAAACTGAGAGCCCACACCTCGGAGGAAGGAGCAGGCTTGGGTTAGCCACAGTTGACAGCTGCCATGTTAAAAATGGGGGCGCAGTGTGGTTGTGACATCCCCCTATTTTTAAACACTTTTAAAATCACTTTAAAAGTCACTGTGTAGGCCAAACAAAATATATCTTGAAGATGGATACATCAAAGGGCCCCCAGTTGGGCAAGTCCGCTCCGCTATCTTTATCTTTGTTGCTCAAGGACCAGGGCACTGGCTATGGTGAGAGATGCTGCCTGGGGCTGACCCAGATACTGTAGAGGGCTGGAAACACAGTCACAGCCAGGTGGCACCTTCTTAGCCCAACATTCAAAGAAAAACCCCTTTCCAACAACTTGCCAATCTTCCCTCTCTCTCTGAAAACCAGATTGGTGAAAACACAGTCTTAATTTATTATACGGATGAAAATCACCAGGTTCCAGCTTGTGTTTGGCCACACAGCGGTGCCCTGCTGGAGAAAATTTTAACCCATTCACCTTATTCTCTTTCCAACACAACCTGTCTCTCTACCAGTGAAAGAAAATTATTACCATTTTGCTTTTTTTATTTCTTTTACTCACTCATATGCATTGAGACATTAAAATATAACCAAAAAATTAAATAGGACCTATATCCATTACCAAAAAGTACAGACTGTTCAAATGTTATCATGTTTGCTTCAAGTCTTTTCTTTAAATAAGTAACACAAATAAAAGTAAAATTTCTCACACCAGTTAGAATGGCCAAAACCAACAAGACAGTAAATAACAAGTGTTGGAGAGGATGTGGAGAAAGGGGAACCCTCTTACACTGTTGGTGGGAATGCAAGTTGGTGCAGCCACTTTGGAAAACAGTGTGGAGATTCCTCAAGAAATTTAAAATAGAGCTTCCCTATGACCCTACAATTGCACTACTGGGTATTTACCCCAAAGATACAGATGTAGTGAAAAGAAGGGCCATCTGTACCCCAATGTTTATAGCAGCAATGGCCACAGTCACCAAACTGTGGAAAGAACCAAGATGCCCTTCAACAGACGAATGGATTAGGAAGATGTGGTCCATATATACAATGGAGTATTATGTCTCCATCAGAAAGGATGAATAGCCAACTTTTATATCAACATGGATGGGACTGGAGATTATGATGAGTGAAATAAGTCAAGCAGAGAGAGTCAATTATCATATGGTTTCACTTACTTATGGAGCATAAGGAATAACACGGAGGACATTGGGAGATGGAGAGAGGTGAGTTGGGGGAAATTGGAGGGGGAGATGAACCATGAGAGACTGTGGACTCTGAGAAACAAACTGAGGGTTTGGAGGGGAGAGGAGGGATGGGGAGATTGGGTGAGCCTGGTGTTGGGTATTATGGAGGGCACTGGGTGTGGTCCATAAACTATGAATTTTGGAACACTGAAAAGAAATAAAATAAAATGGAAAAAAAAAGTAACATTTCTCTGTTAACTTCCAATCACATTATCTCCCCCTTTCCTGAAAACTATGTCTTTCAACTGTATCTATCCAATCCCTTTTATATTTTTACACGTATATGTATAATAGCAGCTACATTATATTATTTTAGGTGTTTTAATTAGGACAAATGTCATCATACTGTATGTACAATTCTGCATTATATTTTCCCACTCACTAATATACTTAAAATCTATCTATAGAGGAAGGGATACAGAGAGAGAGACACAGAGACTTTATTCCTTTAACTTCTGTATTGTGTTCCATCACATGAATTTATCTCGTTTTTTCCTTTCCTAAATGATGGCACATGTACCAGAACGTAACGCAAAAAATTCCCCCAAAATTAACACTCAAAAGAAATACTCCTATGCAAGACTTGACAAAATCTTTCACATTATAGCACAATCTTGCAATTACCTTATTTTAAACATAGCATCATTGGGGAAGACACATTACCCAGGGGAAAAAAAAAAACTATGCAATGTGAGCTTTAGATACTAAAATGATGTCACTTAATGGAATATATTTTTATTTTTTAAAAGATTTTATTTATTTATTCAACAGAGACAGAGATCACAAGTAGGCAGAGAGGCAGGCAGAGAGGAGGAAGCAGGCTCCCTGCTGAGCAGAGAGCCCAATATGGAGCTTGATTCCAGGACCCTGGGATCATAACCTGAGCTGAAGACAGAGGCTTTAACCCACTGAGGTGCCCCATGGAATATCTTTTTAAAAAGAAGACAACAAGAGGTGCCTGGGTGGCAAAGTTGGTTAGGAATTTGCTTTGGCTTGGGTCACAATCCTGGTGTCCTGGGATGGAGCCCCTCATCAGCCTCCCTGCTCAGTGGGGAGCCTGCTTCTCCCTCTCCCTCTGCCCTTCCCCCAACTCATGCTCACTCTCTTTAGTTCTGTCTCTCTCTCTCTCTCAAATAAATAAGATCTTTAAAAAAAAAAAGATGACAGAGGAGAAAATGAACAGAGATCAGGTAATTATTTATGAGGGTAAGACCTCATAATTGCAAGTGCTGTGTGCCATTATTCAGAAGCCCTTTACAGATCACTTTAGATCAATACAGTCATGGGTTATGTTGTTGAAAAGCAAATACATAATTACAGGACAAATGAACAAATGACCTATCCCAATGTTAAAGGAGATGTGTTCTTGTAGCTGGGGTAAAATTTCCAGGGCAAATATCATTGGGGTAAAATTTCCAGGGCAAATATCATTGACTCATAAACTACACAGAATGATAGGCCCTGTGTCACTACAGAACTCAGGAAGTGGCTTTTTGCTGATGAGATCCCGATATCAGAGGCACAGAGGAGGAGTTCAAGTCAAATCATTTTCTGAAATATGTAATTTCAGAAAAATGCATTTTAGTTAATATTTGATGAATATATGATTTCAAATATGCATATTTAACAGAGTTGTTATTTCTTTTATATCCCTAAAAAGTTCTATGCTCAATTTGGTCCCAAACCTCTTTTTTAATTTTCTCAGTGAAAACATGGGAAGTGGTCACTATATATTTGGATCTGCCTTATATTTATTTAGTCATATGTAGCAATGAGTGTTCTGGTACAGTCTTTCTTCTGCATGTGGCCAATAATAAGAATTTCTCCAGTGTACATGCCCAGGAGGAGGATTGGCACATCACTTTCTTACTCTGCTATGTCTTTAGAATTCTGTACTTCCTCTCAAAGAACTTCTTGTTTTCTAGGGGTCAAAAAGCCAGCAAGAAACAGGCAGAAATCCCCAGTCAGCTCCACTCAGAAGTCTCTTTAATAAGGGAGCTTTTCACAGACAGCAGCCCCTGCATGAGATTATCGTCCCCGGCCGACCCCTCACCCACCCTTTGTGAATTAAGGACTGGCTAGAGTCTCCATCTCAAAGGACCATTCATAGGAGTGGGTCACAGGTCAGTTGTAAGAGATTGTGTCCCTTACCTATCGTCCATGTCTGCAGAGTAGACCACCATCCTTATTAGTATGGAGTTCAGGTACCAGAATAAGCAGCAGTGCATGGCTTCTGAGCACTCCCTCCAGGGCACTTGAAGGTCTTGGTCATTTCAGAGCAGAGAGAGGACTCAAGAGGCAAAGGGGCCCGAGATGAAGGCAAACCCTCCCCTAATTAAGCTAAACAGTAAAAGTAATCAAGGATTTGAGAAAGAAGTCATTAGAAACTTTGAGAAACAGCAAACCCAGAAGCAAATCATAAAGAAGAAAATTTCCTCGGTTCTCTATGTGGTTATTCTTTAAGTCTGTCCCTTGCTCAAGTGCAAGCTCAAAGTGCATCAGGAAGTCCTCCCAGAGAAGGCCCAACTCCAGGGCACCTGGAGAAACTCAGGAACATGAACCATTCTTTTACAGGCATGGGATCTGATTAACAGTTCTACTTCTGGACAGCTGTGGGGCCAGTCGCTTCAAGGCTCAGTTTCCTCCTCTAAAAGATGAGAATAAAAATCCCAGTCTTGTGGGATTACTGTGAAGACTACATGTCATAATGCATACCCAGTCCCAAGCATGGTTTGTTACATGAAAAAGTACTTGATACAAGTTAGCTCTACTTTTCACTTTTCGTTTTAAAAGCAAGTAAAACCAGTACTAACACTAATATTAATACCAATACTAATACTAAAGATACCACCAATGAACATTTATTATTCTGTGCCACTGGTCCACGTCATCTCCTTCAACCTTCGCAAGCAGGATGTGACTAGTTTCAGCTTCACTTTTACCAATCAGAGAACTCACACTCAGAAGGCTCAATAAATTGTCCAAAGCTGACATCGAGTGAGGGGCAGAATTGGGACTAATGCTAAATGAAGCCAATTCTAAAGCCTCTTTATTCTTTAACAGAAATTCTAGGTATTTGAACTGTACCACATGATGATTTATGTAGAGTGAAATGATCACTAAAGCTGAGCTAATATATACTCTCAATAATTAACTTTTTTTGTAATGAGACTACCTGAAATCAACTTTCTTAGAAAATTTCCAGTATTCAATAGTGTATTATTAACTATAGTCATCATGCTCACATTAGATCTCTAGAATTAGTCATTCTATGTAACTGCAACCTTGTGCCATTCACAACATCTCATTTACCCATGTCGCTGCCCCGGGAAGACATTGCTTCTACTCTCGCTTCTATGGATTCAACTTTTTTTTTTTTTATTCTACATATAAATGAGATCATTCAGTTTTTCTTTCTGTCTCTGGCTTATTTCACTTGAAATAATGCCCTCTAGGTACATCCACATTGTTGCCAATCCCAAGCCTTTCACCATCATAAACCACCCTGCCCAGCTTACCCTGCTGCTGGTAAATTGGAGTGAGAGAAAATCTCTGGGAGGATCTAATTTATAGATAATACCCAAGAGTGGGGCACAATTCAAAGTCCCAAATGATACTGGCTTTTTAAAATTTCTAAGCAGTGTGAGTCAGGTTTTTCCCCCACGAAGTCTGCAGGCAGTTTATTCCCCACACCTCTTTACTTCAGGAACTCTGGGAACATGACAGGGAGAGCCGGTCACAAACTCTCTTGTTCTCAAGCTTGACTGCAGGCTCCAAATCAGGTCAGTCCCTCAACCTCTTTCAAATCCTGTGCTTCTTACCCTCAAGCAAAAGGCAAAGTTTTATTTAAACACTCAGAGGATTCAGTTCACTCTTAATGACTGAAAAACAACTACGTGGGTATTTAAAACAAAACAAAACACCTACAAGAAACTGACTTTTTCTGCTAGGGGTAAGAATGCGTTTGGGACTCGCATTTGAAGGTGGAAATGTCTAATGTACTAGAAAAGTGACTTGAATCCAAACAATTAAGTTCTCTGAAAAGAACAGACACTGAAACAACAGAAAACCTGATCCATTTTCTTCCCTTTCTTGGTTTATTTTATTCATTTATCTACTTCTTTCTTTCTTTCTTTCTTTTAAGATTTATTTATTTGAGAGAGAGCACCTGGGGAGAATGTCAAGCAACCTTCCCACCAAGCACAGACTCCAACACAGCTCTCGATCTCACGACCCTGACATCATGACCTGAGCCGAAATGAAGAGTCAGACACTCAAGGGAATGAGCCACCCAGATGTCCCATTCATTCATCTACTTCTAAGCACTCACTCTGTGGAAAGTGCTGGGGATCAAGGGGATCAAAGCACCGTCCTTACCAGCAAATTAACACCTGACAGGGCAGATGATGCTATGCCAGAGGAAAGCACAGGGTGACATAATAGTTAGCGGGCTCTGCTCCATACCAGGTCCTGCGCCTCATGTGTGATATCTCCTTTAACTCTTACAATCTAGCAGGGTCCTTAGTGTCACAAATATGGAAACAGATCTGGGGGACGTGACTCATTCAAGATCACACATTTACTAAGTGACAGAGATGAAATATAAGTTTAGATCAACCTAATTCCAGAACCTGATTTTTTTTTTTAAAGATTCATTTATTTTAGAAAGAGAGAGAGAGAGAGCACTTACAAGCAGGAGGGACAGAGGAAGAGAGAATCCCCAGCAGATTCCGCACTGAGCATAAAGCCAGATGTTGGGTTTGATCCCTCAACCCCAAAAGCATGATCTGGGCTGAAACCAAGAGTTGGACACTCAGTGACTGCACCACACAGGCACCCCAGAGACTCTGATTTCTTAATAACTTTGTAGTGCTCTCAAGGAAGCATAATAAAGGCAAGATTTCACTGTTCTAATGGCTGAATAATATTCCATTATATGTGTATATGTGTGTGTATCATATGTACGTATGTATATATGTGTGTGTTTATGTACTATTCAGTCTCCTATGCACATTTGTGTATGTATTATATGTACATATAGGCACCTATGGGTATACATATATACATGCCACTTCTTCCTTATGCAATATCTATTGATGGACACTTGGGCGCTTCCATAGTTTGCTTATTGTAACCAATGCTGCAGTAAACATAGGGGTGCATAAATCATTCATATTCTTTGGGTAAATACACTGGAATTAAAATTGTTAAGAAACAAAGAAAGCATAATAAGGAGACACAAAATCTGCAGTGAAGGGCAATCGCGGAAACTTCCTCAGAGGAAGCAGCCCCTCCGGTCTGAAAAGTTATAAGCAAGGGCTGGGGGAGGGAGAAAGGATGGTTAATAGCTTCGTGGGCCCAGAGAGGCTGAAGAGCAAGCTGGGGTCAAAGCCATGAAGAGCTCACTGTAGAAAGCTAAGAAGATGGGGCTTGGTCCAGGAAGTCACGGGAAGCCACTGAATGATTTTAAGCAAGGCAATTACATGTCTGGATTTTACTTTTATAAAGATCACTCTGACTGTTCTGAGAAAAATGTATCAGAGAGTAGCAAAACTGGGTGGTGGGAGACCTATCTGGCTAAAAACAAGACGGACGCTAACAGTGGCAGCTAGCAGTCCACGTTGCAATGACTCAAGAAAAAGGTTGAAAGACAGGCTATGTAGAGCACAGGATGGCATTAGGAAAGATGCCTTCTTTTATTTGAAAAGTGAGATTGTCTAATTTGGAGAAGTCTTTACTTTATTTTTTGTAGTATACTGCTACATGCAAACTGCTAACCAAAAGTCAACTGAGATTCCTTGTTCATTAATCTCTCTTCAACAGCAAGTAAACCACTTAATACCAAACAGGATTAAGGGGAAAAGGTCTCAGACTCATATAGATAATGATGAAGTAATATAAAAGCCCTTTTTATTAAAAATAATCTAGATAGGCGTTGGTGGGGGAAGGAAATGTCTGTGGCTCTAGGAGGGTAGCATAAGGAATCCTTGAAGAACTGTTATGTACCTTGACTGTGATGGTGATTATGCAAACCCACATATGCTAAAAAGGCAAAGAACTAAATTCTCTCTCTCACTCACACTCACACATAAATGAGTGCATGCAAAATTGGTCAAACATGAATAAGGTTAATACATTTCATCAATATCAATTCCCTGGTTGTGATAGTATACTGAAGTTATACAAAGTGTTTAACTGACAGAAAGTAGGTGAGGATTACACAGGATCTTGGTGTATTATTTCCTGCTATTGCATGTGAATCTACCATTATCTCAAAGTATTTTAGAAAATAATCTAGAATAATAGCAGCTCTCAATTTATTTTGAGTTACAAGGATAATATAGTATAAACTATAGATTTTTCTCCACAAAAACTCCTGTGCAAAATTTTTCATAGAATTTCATCAACTTCAAGAAGACACAGAAATTCCTCTGAATCTCTATATTTTTCCATTACACAGATGCAGACAAGGACACCCAGAAAATTGATGCTTTGCCCTTCTAAGGATAGAGTTGGGTTAAGACCTTTTACTCTAGAGCAAGACTGCATTCAAATCCTGACTGTATTATTTCCAAAACTGGACCACTGATACTGGGCCAGTTTTTTTAAACTGTGTCTTGTGTGCCTGGGTGGCTCAGCTGGTTTAACGTCTGCCTTCAGCTCAGGTCATGATCCCAGCGTCCTGGGATGGAGCCACACATAGGGCTCCCTTCTCAGTGGGGAGACTGCTTCTTCTTCTCACTCTCCCTTTGTGTTCTCTCTCTCTCAAAAATAAATAAATAAAAATCTTTAAAAATAAAAAAAAACAAGCAAAATGTCTTAGGTTCCTGACCAGTAAAAAGAAATTTATAATTTTACACACATTCATAAGGACTAAGTGAGTTAATGTAGTAAAACCCTTACACGAGTACCAATCACACTGTTATTATCTATTTGGTTGCCATGTGCCAGTTCCTTCCCATCTTTTCAGTTTCATCTTTTCTGGTGTTCCATTCCCAAGCTCTGCTTTAACTGTAATTGCTCCAACATCAGAGCCTTCACACATGCCCTCTCGCCTAACCAACACCTACTCACACCCATTGAACATGCCAAACTCTCCATGTCATCCTTCCCATCTTAATGCCAGCATTAGTTCCTCAAGGAATTCTTCTCTGACCTCACTACCAAGGTCAGTTATTCCTTTTAGAAGCTCTTACGAAGTTCAACGCTACATAGTCGAGATGTCTGTGAAGTGTTTCCTGAGTTCCCATCCAAGATGGTGACAGAGGAAGACCCTGAACTCAGTTCCTCCATGGAACTCACCAAATTACCCCTATTTGTAGAACAATTCTCCTAAAGAAGAACTGAGGATGGCTCCAACAGCTCCTGAATGACCGAAGACAGAACAGCAAAGGAGAACAGCAGCAATACAGACATGATAACACAGGGAACCCCCAACCCCAATGATGTCAAGAGCAGTGGACAGGGACAGTACTGAGGGACTTTAAACATCCCTCTGTCCTTGAGTACAGAAAAAAGGTGCAGTTTAAAAGAGCAACTAGCATGTAAAAGAGACAATGCTATAACTCTGCCCAGTGGGAGAGGAGCCAGGTCAGAGGGACTGGAGAACAACCTGGTTTACATTACCACCCAACCAAAGCAGGCCCTGGACACTAATCAGAAGGAGACTGTGACCTTAGAGACCCCAGGGTCTACAAGCCCATAGCAGCCCCTGTGGCTCTGGGACACAGAAAATAAGTTGCGGGTTTGGGGTTTTTTTCCCCTCTTGTCTTATTTTTGGTATTGGGTTATTTTTTCTTTCTACTTTCTTTTCTTTCTTTTTTTTTCTCCTGTTTTTCCTTTTTCTATTTTTTTCTTCTATTTTTATCATTACTATAATTATTTTTATCTTTCTTTAAAAACCCATGGCTTAAAAGAACAGCTAGCATATAAAAGAATCAGCCATAAAACCCCACCAAATGGTGGAGGGAGTTGCTGAAATGCTGTCTGGGTAAGAGAGGCTAATGGACAGGGTGTGCCCTTGCCCTCCACCTGGAAAACACAGACCAGTGCACAGTCAAGGCACCCTAACCAGCCTGTCACCTCACTGGGCCCTGGGTCCCTAACCCACACCAGCCCCACTGTCCCACTAAGGCAGCCACAGGATGGTGTAAACCATACCACTCCTGGATAGTGCTCACTACAGTCCCAGCCTTCATGCCCAAGTGACACAGGCAAAGCTCCCCAGGAGACTCCAGACCAACACCTTTTTGGCTTCAGACCCCTTGCTACAGTGCTAGTGCAGAGCACTCCAGTACAGCCTAACTGATGTCTGCTTCAGATCCAGGAGCCCTAACCAAGACAGCCTAGAATACTCCCACACATGTGGCCTTGTCTCCAGCTCACAAGCCAGAGCAGCCCCTACCCTGAACACCTTGGGACCCTGTCTGACACCTAATTCAGCATCAGTTGTCTTGCCAAGTCACTCTCAGAGTCAAGAGCCCCAGGACACTCAACATGTACCTGATCCAGCCTCAACTCTCCCACCAGGGAACATTTTGTGCGGAGATCCCGGGAACCACATTGGCTCATGCCCATTAAGCTTTAGCTATGCTGCCAAGATGCCTCCTACAGAGAGCTACCCAGGACCTCCAGGCCCATATCACACCTCAACTCCAGACACCCCTTCAGGACACCCTCTGCACATAGAGTCTAGGAACAGCCCAATTTATATCCACTTCTACTTCAGTGACCCTGCCAAGGTGCCTTCTGTGTGTGAAGCCCCAAGTCCCCCCAGCTTATATACACTGTAGTTTCAACTACTCTGCTAGGGCAACCTCTGTGCAGAGCATTAAGGGACCTCCTGGCCCACACAGCTCATCAACTCCAGCCACCCAGAAAAGGCATCCCCTGCACAAGACACCCCAGCCTATTTCAGCTTTAGCTATTATGACAGGGTGTCTGCTCTGTGGAGGGGTCTAGGAACCTCAGCCTATGCTAGCCGCAGCTCCAGCCAGCGCACAAAAGTCACTGAACACACACAATCTATATGGGAGATAAGCATGCATAAGACCATTCCTTTAAGTTTAAGACAAGTAGCTCTTCCACCTAATCCACAGAAGTAAAAAAACAAAGTCAAGCAAAATGGGGAAAGAGAGGAATGTGTTCCAAAAGAGACAATAAGAAAAAATCTCAGAAAAAGAGCTAAATGAAACTGAGATGAGCAATATGCCTGATTAAGAATTTTAAATAATTATTGTAAAGGTACTCATGACCTTCAATAAAGAGATAGAAAATATTAGAAAGAACAAATAGAAGCTGAAGACAATGAACGAAATAAAGAACACCTGATGAGCATAGATGCAAAAATCCTCAACAAAATACAAACTGTATACAACAATACATTAAAATGATAATTCACCATAATTAAGATAAATCATCATAAATCACCATAATCAATCAACTTATTCTGGGGATACAAGGATGGTTTAATATTGCAAATCAATCAACCTGATACACCATATAAACAAAATGAAGGATAAAAACTATATGACCTTGAAAGATGCAGAAAAAGCATTTGACAAATTTTGATATCACTCATGATAAAAATTCACAACACAGGTTTAGAGGGAACATACCTCAACCTCATAAACCTAGTAAAACCTAATAAAAGCCATCTATGAAAAAACACTGGCTAACACCATACTCAGTGGTGAAAAACGAAGAGTTTTTCCTTTAAGATCAGGAACAAGACAAGGATGTCCACTCTCACCATGGTACTGGAACTTCTAGCCATGGCAATCAAGCAAGAAAAGGAATTAAGAGACATCCATATTGGTAAAGAAGTTAAACCCTGACAACTCTACCAAAAATCTACTAGAATAAAATGAATTCAGTACAGTTGCAGGATACAAATCTAATAATCAGAAATCAGTAGCTTTTCTATATACTAATAAAATACCAAAATCATAACTTAAAAAAAAACGGGGCAATTTAAAAATTTAGAAAAGAATAACTAGGAATAAACTTAACCAAAGAGGTCAAAGAACTTCACCAACTATAAAACACTGATGAAAGAAACTGAGGAGGCCACATGCAAATGAAAAGATATTCCAACCTCATGGTTTAGAAGATATTCCAACCTCATGGTTTAGAAGAATTAATATTGCTAAATTGTCCATACTACCCAAAGCAATCTACAGATTCAATGCAAGCCTACTGAAATACTAGCAACATTTTTCTGTTTTTGTTTTTTTCCAGCAGCACTTTTCACAGAACTAGAATGAATTTGAAAAACAACAACAACAAAGCTGAAGTATCACAATCCCAGATTTTAAGATATACTGCAAAGCAACAATCATCAGAACAGTATGGCACTGTCACAAAATAGACATAGCAATCAATGCAACAGAAACAAGAACCCAGAAATAAATCCATAAGGTAATATGGTCAATTAATCTATTAAAAAGGGAGGCAAGAATATACAAGGGACGGAAGGACAGTATCTTTAATAAATGGTGCTGGGAAAACTGGACAGCAATATGCAAAAGAATCAAACTGGGCCCCTTTCTTATACCATACACAAAAATAAACTCCCAGTAGATTAAAGACCTATATGTGAGAGTTAAAACCATAAAAATACCAGAGGAGAACACAGGCAGTAATTTCTCTGACATTGGAACACAGCAACATTTTTCAAGGTAGTTCTCCTAAGGCAAGGAACACAAAGCAAAAATAAACTATTGTGACTACAACAAAATAAAAAGGTTTTGCATAGCAAAAGGAAGCCATCACCAAAAAAAAGACAACCTACTGAATGCAAGAATATATTTACAAATGATTTATCAGCTATGGGATTAATATCCAAAATATATAAAGAATTTCTACAACTCAACACAAATAAAACAAGCAAAGAGATTAAAAAATGGGCAGAGGACCTAAATAGACAATTTTTCTAAAGAAGACATACATATGGCCAAGAGATATATGAAAAGATGATCAACATCACTCATCATCAGGAAAATGCAAATCAAAACCACAATGAGATACTACCTTACACTTGTTAGAATGACAAAAATCATGAAGATAAGAAACAAGCAATTGTTGTCAGAGATGTGGAGAATAAGGAACCATCATACACTGTTGGTAAGAATGTAAGTGGTGTAGCTACTGTGAAAATAGCTAAGGGGTTTTCTTAAAAAATTAAAAATAGAAATACTAAATGATCCAGTAATTCCACTACTGGGTATTTACCTAAAGGAAAAAAAGACACTAATTCTAAAAGATATATACACACCTATATTTACTGCAGCATTATTTACAATAGGCAAGATATGGAAACAATCTGAGTGTCTATCAAGAAACAACAGGTAAGGAAGATGGGGTATATATACACAGTGGAGTATTACACAACCACGCAAAGGATGTGATCATGCCATTTGTGACAATATAAATGGACCTAGAGAGTATAATGCTAAGTGAAACAAGTTAGAGTGAGAAAGACAAATCTCATGTAATTTCACTTGTAAGTGACATCTTCAAAAAATATGAGTAAACAAAAAGTAAAATCAGATTTATAAGTACAGAGAAATGATGGTTGCCAGAGGGGAGGGAGGTGGACAGCTGGGGAAAATGGATGAAGGGTGGTGGGAGATACAGGGTTCCACTCATGAATGAACAGGTCACAGGCAAAAAAGCACAGTGTAAAGAGTATATTTGGTGATACTCTAATAGCAATGTATGGTGACAGACGGTAGCTACACTTGTGAATGGCATAACATAGAAACTTGTGAAATCACCATGTTGTACACTTCAAACCTATATCACACTACAGGTGAGCTCTACTCAAATTTTCTAAAAATGTTTTTTAAAATGTTCATTATACACCTTCAATGCTACATGACCAACATGTCTCTTCACTAGATTTTAAACTCAATGAGGTTAAAAACTAGATCTGATTTGGTTCACCATAGTGTACCCAGCACCTATCCCAGTGCTAGTCATTGTAAATACTCAGTAACTATTTGTTAAGTGAGTGAATAAAAAATAAACATATCATGACAGAAGCTAACAGACATATGGTACTTTACAAAGAAGACCATTCACCCAAGAGAGGGCAGGTTTTCTTCTCTACCATCAGTTCACAAAAGAGAGAACTTGTACACAAAGGGATCTTGTATTCCATCTAGTATTTCACTTTCATTTTTTTATTGTAGTTAAAGGATTTTAATTCACTTATTCTTCATAAGGCACACTAGAATACATGGAAAATAACAGAGCCATAGACAATCAAAATGCCATTCTGCTTTGGACCTTCATTCTGAACTACACACGTGCGTGCGCACACACACCCACACACAGTCTGTCTCATTCACACACAAAGATACCCGAGGAGAAAATTAAATTTCTCCCAGTCTTTTCAAGATTCAGATGCATATCTCATCAATGTTTATTCATATTCCCACTGTACTGATTCTCTAGGAAGTAAATGGTATTTAATGAGGAAAAAAGAAGCAACTTCGAAAGAAAAAATAAAGCTTACATCACGCTCTCCTCCATCCCCCAATTATACTCTTAATCTTTCTAGACACTGTATCCAACATCTCCTCCAGTTTTCTATGCTATGGTGTATTATTGAAAGGTCCCACAGTTGGATTAATTGGATCAACACTGAAGTTTTCATTTGCTATGTGAGTTTAACAAATTAATCTGGCATATAATGAAATATTGTGCAACAGTTTCAGAATGGATATTGCAAATACTGCCTTGTTCAATTACTGTCAAAATGCACATACAGGAAAAATATGAAAATCTGAACATATAATTGCAGACTTAATTACCACTCTGTGCTAACCAGAGGCAATCACACTGAATTTGTCAAAGCATTTCAACTAGATATAAAGTCTCTGTATAATTCCAAGAAATGGGAACACATGACCAAAGACAACACAGACTTCACTGAGTCTTAATTTTCCTCGAGTTGTGAGGATGGCACAGGAAATGGTGATTAACCAGAGCCAGAGAGTAGGGGAGGTAGGGAAATGTTGATCAAAGGGTACCAAGTTTTAGTTATACAGGATAAGTAAGTTCTAGAGATTTAGAGATGTATAGCATGGTGACTATAGCTAATAATATGTTTTATACCAGAAATTTCCAAAGAGAATAGATCTTAAGTGTTCACCAAACACACACACACACAGTAACTATTTAGGAAAAAAAACTTACCATACTCTTCTTAATCAAATAATCATCCTGAAATTTAACATGGAAAGAATAGGTGCACTAAGCCCAACAGGCCTGATTTGTCCTGTGTCTCAGTCTGTGGCCTTGGGCAAATCACACCATCTCTTTGAGCCTCACTTTACTTAGCTGAAAGATTAGTAATACCTAGTACATGGGGTTGTTGTATATATGATGATGACAATAATAGTAGTAGTTTTAATAATAGCATGGGGAAGGGGCCTGGATCTGACCTCACAACCATCTACTATAGTCAGATTGTTCCAGAGAGGTAGACCGGACACTTGGATGGACAGAAGTGTTTCTATCCAACAAACAAATACCTGCAAGCCGACCTAGAAATGCTGGCATCACCTGTCCTTCAGCTACTAGTTGGGGTGGAAAAAGGGGACACACTTGTCCGGTATGACTAAAGTGAGGTTCTTCTGTAATTCTTTCCACAGCCTCTGTGGACAGCAGCTGCCTCTTGAGGCAGCCTGGAGTATGGAGGAGAGAGATGGAGGATGAAGCAGCTCAGAACAAGGAACTAGCCTTCGAATTCATTTGCCAAACTGGAGTCCTAAAGCAGGCTAGACGTCTGCAGATGCCCCCAGTGGGAACAAATGCTGTGTACCTTCTTGGCTCAGGGTAGTTAACCTCCTGATGAATTTAAACTGCCAAAAAACCGAAAGCCATAAGCAGAACCAGCCCCTGTCAAAGACCTACTATGTGCCAGGAGCTTCTGTTACCCTGTCTTCATCTGTGAAATAGGGACAGCTATAAGAAAAGCACCAAACTCTCTGGTTCAGTGAAGGAAGCAAGTAAGCAAGCACACACAAGAATGGTCAGACAAGGATTTTTCTCTGGATGACAACTATGACTCAGCTCTTACAGTTTAATGGTTTAGAGGTGCTCGAACATAGGTTATCTCACTTGAATTATCTTGAGAATTGTGATCAGTATGAAATTCAGCAACCCTGTCATGTGTCCTTAAAGACGGACTACTCATTTGCTGTTGAGCACGGACTGAATGCCTGCTAGGTCTCAGATACTGTCCTAAGCACTAGAATACAGCTGTGACCAAGGCAATGATCCTGCTTTAAGAATGCTGACATTCTAGTCATCTAATAGAAACAGCAAGCATCAGAGAGCTGCAAAGACCACGAAGTAACCGATGATACAGAAAAACTGTGTGTCTGTTTTAGATTCAGTGATAAACAAAGGAATCTGAGGAGACAGCATGTGAATGCAACTACTCAAGTCCACATTTGTATGTCCAAGAACTGTCTCATTCCTGCACACCCAGTAAATTTTTATCATTGAAAAACAGTTGACACGCAATGTTATATTGGCTTCAGGTGTACAATATAGTGCTTCATAAAGTCAAGTTATTTCTTGATTCAATTATTGATGAATTTATAGATCAGCTAAGTATCAAAATGCCTGAGGTGACCATTTATGTCGATGTTCTTCCTCCTCACACCTTCACCAGAGCAAGTATTATATATAATCACCATGATCTGCTTTACTAAAAGCAACAAATCGCACTAGAATATTACTTCACACTCTCAGGGATTTTCACTTCTATTTTTCCTTTGATTCTGAGAAGTGGGTATTGTTATATCTGTGGTACAAGTGAAGAAACTATACTTGCCACACATCAGATGGCAAGTGGGTGACTTCTAGTTCCACGCCTTTTCCAAAATACACGTCTAGCAGAGACCACTTCATGGAATCAACATGTACTAAATCTCTAGAGTGGTTTTGCTCATTGCTGGCTGATGGAGATTACTCAGTGATGAAGACGTGATATTTGACCTTATCAAGCTCTTCGTCTAAATTGGAAAAACATTTAAATAATTATGTAGCAAGTCGTTAGAAAAACACAACACCTCAGGGAGTAAGGGATGGAGTTTCACAAAGGCTATGTTTAATCTAGGCCTTGAAGGAGGAACAGAGGTTTACCAAAGACACAATGAATGGGTGGGGGGGTTGATCCAGACCAAAATGACCAAACAGAAACAGGAAGGACAATGATGAGTTAGCAAAGCAGCCATCAGACTCATATGACTGAGGCAGAGAGTCGAGAATGAGTGGGGAGAGGCAGAGGATGAGTCCTATAAAGTAAGCAGGAGCTGAACTCTCAATGGTACCGAATGGTAAGCTGAGGAATCGGGACTTTGTTCTGTCTGAAATGGAAGTCACTGGAGCATTGAGAGCTGTGAGTAATAACAGTCCATCAATAACTTCAAAAAGTGGTCTGGAGGTAGAATAGAGAATGCGTTGAAGCCAGGCATGGCTGGGGGCAGGACATCACTATTAACCGTTGTAATCATCTAAGGAGAAGTGCAGCGTCTGGAACTAGGACATGCCAATTACCGAAGAGAAGAACACTCCATCATGGCTGGAGAAATAATGCAAAGAGGAAAAAGCAAACATCTAGACATGTTATCTTTATCAAAGCCCTCTCCAGATCCTGATACAGTCTTAGAAAGTGTGTGTTTGTTTTATTTGGAAATTAACTACCTGAAAGAGTGTTGAGCCCTGAACTTAAATTCTGCTTTTGCTTGAGAGTCTATCTACATCTATATTCAGACCGAGAGGGCTCTTTGATCTACCTTATTCTGTGGGTGATGGTCATTTGTTGCCCATTTCCATAGTATTAATAAGTACATCTGAAGGCAGAAGTCATCCCACAGCACATGCACGCTGTCGTCTAACCTTGGGTCTGTGGCAGAAGTCTGAGTAAGATACCTCCTGGTTTCTACCTTGAGGTGTTATGCTGGGTCTCCAGCCTTGGACTGTTCTGACTCAGACTTAAAGACATTGCCCACTTTTCATTTACTTCCTCTCTCCTAAAAAATACTGTTTGGACAAAGTGAGGTAATCACTGTTTACTTCTGGCTAGTGTCAAAAGCCATATTTTACTGGTCACATGTGAATCAGGCGCTTCCCCCAAAGGGTAAAGGCAGAGAACTCTGACCTTGATAACTGAAGAAAAGGGCGAGAAAACCATTTGGCAATTCTCCTACTATACTGGGAATGTGACTCATCTCAAAGCACTCTTCACGCAGCTTAGGCCAGGAGAAAAATAAGGACTGGAGGAATCTGGAAGGCTCATTGCTCATACTGATTTGTAGCTCCCTGCACACTGCATCAGGAAAGCCTCTGGGCTGCTTCTGGAAATACGAATTTCTTGCTCAGATGCAGAAAATTGACTGACGGGTCCTGGATCAACAGAACTGTTAGGTAGACACAGAGTAAGTCTAAATACCTACCATGACTCACTAACCAATATCTACTCTACATGTTCTACTGCTAAATTTTTTTGTATCAAAAATAACCTAATCCATCAAAGGACCTGGATTCAAATCCTAGCTCTGCCACTCGCTAACCAAACGACTTGGAGAAAGTTAGTGACTTTAAGTTAGTTCCTCAGTAAAATGGTAACAGTAGAAACAATCACACAAGTGTTATAAAAAATTAGACAACAAAATATAAGGCACTTAGCATAGTATCTGGCACAAAGTGTTCAGTAAATGTCTGCTGACAAGACTACTGTTATCTTCATTACTGTCATTATCTTATTAACCTTCCCTGCCTGGCCTTATTCCTCTATTGTAGCGGTTAAAAGCCTCAGTGTTAAGATTAGCTTTCTAATCTCATGTAGACCATTCATTAGGTGTATGATAAGTCTTCTTTCTCAGCAACAAGATAAGGTTGTCAATAAGAATACTTATAGGGCTTGGGGAAAGATTGAATAATAGATACAAGGCTACTAGATGGGTCTTGACACATAGTACATGTTCAATTTATGTCATCGTTACCATTATCCTAATCATTATCATCACTATTTTCAACACCACCTCAATTTTATTGCACACACAGCAGTTAAGAACCATAATGTCATGTACGTCCATAGAACAACACAGAAGTCCCTGCTCTTATCTTTCTACAAATGACTCCTTAGGACCTCCGTCCCTAAGAATTTGGATGGATCCAGGCCTACGTTGGAGTTCCACTTCTCAGTTCTGATGCCACCACTAAAAAAGGGGATATGGAAGGAATCCTTACACGTTTGGTCTCACAATAAGGAGACAGAGGAAGAGCCCTATGTAACAATTGGGAAGGCCTGAGAAAGAATATCAAAGTTACTGTTCATGTTTTCTCTAGTATTAGGAATAGTGAAAATCAGTGAAGGAATGAAGGATAAAAGAACGCTCTTTAGGCAGACTGGAAATAAAGCCTTTCCTAGGTATTACACACTTGGTTCAGTGTTTTACAGTCACCAACTCCTTTCTTTCTCAACATTAGCCCTCAGAGCATACAAGTATTAGCCCCAAGTGGGACTGAGGCTTTAAGGGACTAGGTGACATATCCAAGGGTAAACAGTTTTAAGAGCCAGCACTGACTTACCCTCTTAAAGACTGTATTCTTTTTTATATAAATCTTCTCATGGTAGGTATTACCACAGCCAGATGAAAAAAGTGGCAGATTCATTCAGTAATGCCTCCTGGATCTTTATATTTTGGGTTTCAAATATTTGTGTACTAGAAAATACCTGAATTAGCTATTGCTACTCCAAGCAAGCATCCACACGAGCAACTGATTCGGTGTTTCTCCATTTGCACGTCTTAGATGCATACAAAGCAACTCAGACTGCCTTGTACAGGCTGTCAGCTAATGAGCTTACCACTCACAGAAGTATTCAAACACCAGGTGATCAGTCGCATGACTGAGGAGATTCTACATTGGGAAGGAATTTGGACTCCAATATTTTATTTACTCTGCAATATATCAGAGTATTTACTATGACAAAAGGAAATGGCAAATTGATTATAAAGGTATTTTGTTATGAAAAAACAAACCAACCAACCAGATACAGGTCCTTTGATTCATTCAGAAGGTGGTAGTTTTTCACTACACAAGCTTATACCCCAGAAAAGAAGAGGCAAACATTTTTCAAATTGTGTTCCATGGTGCATAAGTATCTCTCCTTCCTTCTTGAGAAACACAGGAAATGTTTTATAATTATAAACAGGAAAAGAAAAGTAAACGTATTTTTAAGAATGTCAACCATATGACTTTCCTGAGCCTTGCACCTGTTAGTAGGCATTGTAATATCTAAAAAGGGACCAGAGCATGCACCCTATACCCAAATTACGTGATCACAAATCCTCTCAGCAGAACAGTCCAGGAAAACACTGCTTCTCTAGAACATGCACGGGCCATGGAGTAAGCAGACTGAACTGCCTCCCCCCTCACCAGTTAATTACTTAGAGTGAGTCCTCATTAACACAACCAATGCACTTCAATTAAACAAGATGATAAATGCAATACAGCTGGCTCCTTGTGGTAGTTGCCCGAGAAAAGCTAGTTTCTTTCTTGTCCTCACCAAGTTGAAAAGACCAGTGTTGTATTGTGGAAGTGATTGAACATCCCAGGCCCTATTATTTTACCTATAGAAGGTCTCTATTAGGTGACCAACTATCGCCAACCTGGAAGTGGACCCAGTTCATTTGTGAGGTGACTTTAAAAGACTTTCTCCTTATTGAAAGCATCATTCCAGCAGTATTCTGCTATTTCCATGATCTAAGACTAAGCTTTAATGTTTTTCTAAGATCGTATTTGTCTGACAGAGTTTTCAGGATGCCTTTGACATGAGACCTTCTCCAGGACAACAGTTTGTGAGTTCATCTCTGCTATTGCACCGTATTATAGACCTTGCCTAGCTTCAGGACTCCCAGAGGCTTTATTTCTTTTTTTTTTTTTTAAGATTTTATTTATTTGACAGAGAGAGATCACAAGTAGACAGAGAGGCAGGCAGAGAGAGAGAGGGAGAGAGGGAAGCAGGCTCCCTGCTGAGCAGAGAGCCCGATGTGGGACTCGATCCCAGGATCCTGAGATCATGACCTGAGCCGAAGGCAGCGGCTTAACCCACTGAGCCACCCAGGCGCCCCCAGAGGCTTTATTTCTAATAGAGACATGTGTGCCTTCTCTGGCTACGTATTTCCCTTAAGTGCAATGTATTTAAACATACTTGAACTTGTTATCATCTCAACTTTGCCCTTTATTCAAATGGCTGTCTCCGCACATCAGTATCATCTTTTTCCTTTGCACCTTACGTTTTCAAAGACCTTTTGGTGATCATGTCCCTCAACCCCCTCAAAAGGTAGATAGTTTTAATTACTATTTTCCCATATCCCAAAGAGCTAAAGTGACTTGGCCAGGGCCACATAGCTCGTTAAGAACAAGTGACACTCATTCCATGTGCTCCCGACATAGCATAGTCCTCAGTCTCCAGAAGAACCAAATTCAATTCAACAAATATATATTCAGGAGCTCTCATATATTAGGCACATAATAGCAGATTTTATTGCTCTAATATATAGGGGGATTATTGTATTATTTTTAAAAGGGAAAAATGTCCTGAACTTATTTGCCAAGAGCTATTCTCATAATTTCTTAATTTCAAAGAGAAGAAGTCCTCTAGGGCATGAGAAGAAGGGGTGTGGAAGAAAGGATGCAGTATGTCCACAATTTCATAGTTGCCAATGTTCTCCAGATCCCATTTTGGCTCTTTCAGGGAAAAGATCTTACTCTAAAGATGAAGCAAATGGCCTCAGCCATTCATGATATCCAATTGTTTCAGTCATTTCTTCCAGAACAATAGCTTATTTCCCTTTACCGTTTTTAGTTCTAACAGGTGACATAGTAGACTTTAAGAATGGGCTAAGTTATGTGCACATCCATATGCCTGTATGGTATTTAAAGACTTGATATTTAAAGGGCTTGACATTTCCATTACAACCAATTCCTCTGAAACCAATTTTAGGGGCTAAGATGGCAGACCTTCCCCTCGCCTCACATCTAATCAAGGTTAGTTAAATGCGCAGTGGAAAAATACCACAAAGTTTGTGTTGGCCTGGCTTCCATAGTGTATGTCTCATTGACCAAAACAAAGCTCTTTAAAAATGAAGACAGTAAAAAGACCTGTGGTCCTCTCTACTGCTCAGTTAAGGGAGGCTAAGGGACAGCTCCACAAAAAGAAATGGATTTGAAAATTGCTGATGCATCCTTTATCACTGCAATTTCCACAAGGTTATAAAAGTCATGCTTGGATAAAATCTTGAAAGTGCCAAACCAATGATCTAAGAAATGAATGCAGATAAGCCTTCTCCTTTTAAAATTACGAGCAGTGGGACTAGAATAGAAATGATATCACTGCTGAAGAATCTAAAATTAAGTATGTGAGTTTGCTCATTTGTATACAACAGGACAGTAAATCATTTTATGGACGTAATGAGTTTGAAATGCAGCTGCCAAGAACTCTCAACCTTGGCGATGTTGGTTGGCACTGGGGAAAAAAAGGTCTTTATTTCTCCACGATTTTGCAAAATACTCTAACATGCCCATTGCTGTAAGTCACTCTCTTGTTAATTGCACATGTGGGGATTGGGGGTAGGTGAAGCTGGAGTTTGTATTGTGTCTTTAAAGATGAAGAAAGAAAAAAAAAGATATGGTGCCCTCTCTCTCGGAGTCCATAGAGAACAGGCTACTTCTGTGAAGTTCAAGGCAATTAACTTGGTCCTGGCCCCTTGGAGGCTGTAATGAAATATCAGCTTTCATACCCACATGAAAATAAGGACACAGCTATCTTTTCAAGGCTTAAAAAATAATAACGTGACAAAAAGGGTGAATAAAAGAAAATGTAATTTATCTTCTGTCCCTTTTCCAGTTCATTTTGGTTCATATTTCATGAACACATGAATCCATAAAGGACTTCTGAGCCTTTTCAGAGGAAACCAAATGGGAAAAAAAAAAAAAGAAGTAGAAATTATAAGAACTTTGTTGTGGAGGAGAAAATTCTTAAATTTCAAGTTATACTTAAAATTTTTTTAATTTAATTTTTTATTTATTTAAAATATTACCAAAATACCTGCAGAAAACTGATTTTAGAAAAAGAAGGAAGTCAAAACAAGAAAATTAGTATCAACTGTAAAGCCATCTCTGGTCCATTTGTGAAAGAACATTCTTATGCATAGTTTTTCCTTACCAAAATGTCATGAAACCATCCACATGGTTTCATAATCTGCATGTTTCGTTCTGAGTTTTTTTTGATCCTAAAGAAACAAAAAGGCATGAAATTTCTGAAGGGAGCTTGGGGAAAGAGAATGGAAGAAAGAAAACCAGGTAGTATGGATTCTATCAACTGATTAAGTGGAAAAACCATCTTGAACTCTTATCTAATTGCAGTTATGAGTGTGTCTTCAAATTTGGGGGGTACAATGAGAGGGCAGAAGAGCTACATTTACTATAAGTGAGACTACGTTTATTTTAATGCTACCTGGCTGACCTTTTTCTTTCATTCTTTTTTTAAATATTTATTTATCTATTTATTTTGATTATTTTTTTTTCAGCATAACAGTATTCCTTGTTTTTGTACCACACCCAGTGCTCCATGCAATCCATGCCCTCTCTAATACCCACCACCTGGTTCCCCCAACCTCCCACCCCCCCACCTCTTCAAACCCTTCAGATTGTTTTTCAGAGTCCATAGTCTCTCATTGTTCAACTCCCCTTCCAATTTCCCCCAACTCCCTTCTCCTAACTCCCCATGTCCTCCATGCTATTTGTTATGCTCCACAAATAAGTGAAACCATATGGTAATTGACTCTCTCTGCTTGACTTATTTCACTCAGCATAACCTCTTCCAGTCCCATCCATGTTGCTACAAAAGTTGGGTATTCATCCTTTCTGATGGAGGCATAATACTCCATAGTGTATATGGACCACATCTTCCTTATCCATTCGTCCATTGAAGGGCATCTTGGTTCTTTCCACAGTTTGGCAACCGTGGCCATTGCTGCTATAAACATTGGGGTACAGATGGCCCTTCCCTTCACTACATCTATATCTTTGGGGTAAATACCCAGTAGTGCAATTGCAGGGTCATAGGGAAGTTCTATTTTTAATTTCTTGAGGAATCTCCACACTGTTCTCCAAGGAGTCTGCACCAACTTGCATTCCCACCAACAGCGTAAGAGGGTTCCCCTTTCTCCACATCCCCTCCAACACATGTTGTTTCCTGTCTTGCTAATTTTGGCCATTCTAACTGGTGTAAGGTGATAATGTGGTTTTAATTTGAATCTCCCTGATGGCTAGTGATGATGAACATTTTTTCATGTGTCTGATAGCCATTTGTATGTCTTCATTGGAGAAGTGTCTGTTCATATCTTCTGCCCATTTTTTGATATGATTATCTGTTTTGTGTGTGTTGAGTTTGAGGAGTTCTTTATAGATCCTGAATATCAATCTTTTGTCTGTACTGTCATTTGCAAATATCTTCTCCCATTCCGTGGGTTGCCTCTTTGTTTTGTTGACTGTTTCCTTTGCTGTGCAGAAGCTTTTGATCTTGAGGAAGTCCCAAAAGTTTATTTTGGCTTTTGTTTCCTTTGCCTTTGGAGACATATCTTGAAAGAAGTTGCTGTGGCTGATATCGAAGAGATTATTGCCTATGTTCTCCTCTAGGATTCTGATGGATTCCTGTCTCGCGTTGAGGTCTTTTATCCATTTTGAGTTTATCTTTGTGTATGGTGTAAGAGAATGATTGAGTTTCATTCTTCTACATATAGCTGCCCAGTTTTCCGAGCACCATTTACTGAAGACACTGTCTTTTTTCCACTGTATATTTTTTCCTGTTTTGTCGAAGATTAACTGACCATAGAGTTGAGGGTCCCTATCTGGGCTCTCTACTCTGTTCCACTGGTCTATGTGTCTGTTTTTATGCCAGTACCATGCTGTCTTGGTGATCACAGCTTTGTAGTAAAGCTTGAAATCAGGTAACGTGATGCCCCCAGTTTTATTTTTGTTTTTCAACATTTCCTTAGCGAATCGGGGTCTCTTCTGGTTCCATACAAATTTTTGGATTATTTGCTCCAGCTCTTTGAAGAATACCAGTGGAATTTTGATTGGAATGGCATTAAAAGTATAGATTGCTCTAGGCAGTATAGACATTTTAACAATGTTTATTCTTCCGATCCAAGAGCATGGAATGGTCTTCCATCTTTTTGTGTCTTCTTCAATTTCTTTCATGGGTGTTCTGTAGTTCCTCGAGTACAGATCTTTTACCTCTTTGGTTAGGTTTATTCCCAGGTATCTTATGGTTCTTGGTGCTATAGTAAACAGAATTGATTCTCTAATTTCCCTTTCTGTATTTTCATTGTTAGTGTATAAGAAAGCCACTGATTTCTATACATTGACTTTGTATCCTGCCACGTTACTGAATTGCTGTATGAGCTCTAGTAGTTTGGGGGTGGAGTCTTTTGGGTTTTCCATATAAAGAATCATGTCATCTGCGAAGAGAGAGAGTTTGTCTTCTTCATTGCCAATTTGGCTGACCTTTTTCTAATTCAAAGCTGTGAGAACATCTACTAAACAGGTTAAGGTTCAGTGCCCAATATGGTAACTATTATCCACATGCATTCATTTACATGTCAATTAATTGATATTAAATTATATTAAAAATTTCATTCTCAATCATGCCAGCCACATTTCAAGTGCTCAAAAGCCACAGGTGGCAAGTGGTCACAGCATTGTACAGGGCAGATTACAGAACACTTTCATCGTCTCAGAAGGTTCTATGACATAGCACCAATTTAAAACGCTCAGGTACTAAAAAGTCTGTAGTGCCAGAAGAGAGTGTATGGTTGTGTATGTTACCCTGTATGCCATCATTCATGAGACTTTTTGATTCTGGCAATAGTTGGTATTGGCTTGTTCCTACTTTCATTTATCCTTGCTTATAATTCATGGTGTTACCTGAAGAAATATGAAAGCCCCCTTGCCTGGATGGATGGATGGTCCTGTGCTCAGTGGCATCCAAAGACAGAGGAGCGATTTAAGCAACCAATCTTTCCTGTGCAAAGTTTATTGATATGAGGACACAGTTATGAGCTTCAATGAATGAAGCAAATTTTTGAAGCCCTTGTTAAAGAAAAGATTTATAAAGGCTATTTCCTGCTCAAAAGCACATAGTCCATCAGCAGAAAGCCTCACTGCATAAGTCAGTATACATGACAGCATCACCACAAATCATCTTGACCAATCATGTAAAAGGCCTCCAGGGAGCCCAAGAGCAACTTTACCTGCAGGAATCAGAATTACTGAATGCCGGGCTTCTGAGGATGTAGAGGCAAGAAAGAAAGGAAGAGAGAGAGAGAGAGAGAGAAAACCAGACCCAGCCAGAATGAGGAGTCACACTCAGAGAGAAAAGGATGACCAAGACAAACTATTTCCCCTTCCAAAAATAGAGGGAGCTTTCCAAAGTCCTCCCTCCCTCCAGGGCTGCCTGGTGATAATGGGGCTCTTCAAACCCTTTCATGTTTGCTCACCTTCCCTTGCAGAAGGGAAATGGCTTTTAGCCAGAGATTTGCTCCTTGCCTTTTGCAGAAAGTCAGCAGTGCTTTTCTAATGGGTGACATCTAAGTAGTAAACAGAGCCAAGATGAGTTACTCACCGGACACCAGTTACGAGTCCTTGAACAGTTTCATTTCGAGGTTGCACACACAGCCAAGAATCACCAGTATATGTGTACCTGAAGAACTAGGTCCATTTTTCCCAAATCGTGTGCAACAAACCATTCATGGCTGATACATCCAGGAATTTGCTTAAAAACAAAAATCAGTCTTTTGACCCCAACCAGAGGTATTACATCAGCATCTGGGGCAGGAACCAAGGATCAGTATTTTACAAGCACTGCAAGTGAATCTTTTACACACTGAAATTAGGATCACTGGACCAGGAGATGAATCTGCTTCCTCCTACTCTACCCACCCTGCCTTTTTTCCTCCTCTATGTCTTTCTCCTCTTTGTCTTGCTTGGAATAAGAAAAATATACTTCTGATACATGAGAAAAGTTCTACATCTGTCACAAATACACTGTAACAATGAAAGCATTAATAAATATTTATTGAATCATAATTATATTAGCAAAAATGTTTATAATCCTGGAACTCTAGCAAATAATGAATACCTCATAATTGTAATATGGTTAATTATGATGAACCCACTATGGTTTTTATTCATTTATTAAATTGTATGTTTGCACAAGGTTTTTAATAGTGTGAGAGAAAGCACACTGTGAAGTGAAAAAACAGCTTACAATATTATTTATCAGGTATGTTCACAACTATGAAAACTGTTAATAATACATGAAAAAAAAAGTACAAAAGCCAAAATGTGAAGAAAAGTAGTTGGCAAAGGAAGGAAGGAAGGAAGGAAGGAATAAATTAGTTGGCTTCAAGTAATGAAATTATGATTTGTTGGGTTTTTTTACTTATTTATTTCTCCTTTTCTCTCTTTCTGTTCATTCAATTAGCATTTAAAAAGATTATAACTAACAGGGGTTGGAGACCCACTTGGCTGGCTCCATCAGTACAGCATGTAACTCTTGATCTGGGGGTGGTGAGTTTAAGCCCCACACTGGGAGTAGAGCGTATTGAAAAAAAAAGGAAAAAAAAGATCATAATTAGAAAAAAAGTAAGCTTAAGCTAAAATACACCAATTTAAGAGTCTACAGTGCCTTGTCTATCATTATATTGTGCATTTGGCACACAATGACTTGTATCTCAGCCTTAACTTATACATATGTAATTTGTATGTACTGTTTACAAATGTTGGAATTAGACTCTTAGGTTTAATACTCTGCAAAATGTTTTCTATCCATTGTCTCTTTAGCTGATTCTACCTGTATCTTCCTCTGTCCATTCATAAATTTAAAAAATAAAAAAAGTAGCAACTTAATAAGGGGAAGAGAAGAGGTTGTAGATTGCTAAGTCTTATAAACAAAATCTGCGATAACCATTTGATAACAGAATTTGGGCTTCCATTCATACACAAGGGTATCTATCCACAGCTGCTCCCTGTGACACTGTCCATAGAAAAACTAAATAAATTACGGCACATTCACCCAAAGGAACATCCTCAGATGGTTAAGAAAGAGGAGTTGTACCACGGGACAACAGAACATGATGCCTAGAAAGTCCAAGTAACTAAGATTCCTGTAACTACCAAGTTACAGGAAATAAGAGAAATAGAGGCGATCAGAAAAATTCAAGTGTGGGTCAGCTTTTAGAACATATTAAGGAATTATGGGACACCTGGGTGACTCAGTAGGTTAAGGGTCTGCCTTCGGCTCAGGTCAAGGATCAAGCCCCATGTCTGGCTCTCAGCTCAGCTATAAGCCTGCTTCTCCCTCTGCTTCCAGCCCTCCCCCTGCTTGTTCTCAGTCTCTCACTCTCTGTCAAATAAATAAATAAAATCTTTAAAAAAAGAAAGAAAGAAAGACAACATTAAGGAATTCAATGTGATAACGGCATGGCATTTATTTTTTCAAAATACATCTCCAGTTTTTAAACTGTAAAATATATGTGAAAACTCAATGCTTGAGATATTCTTTAAAATACCTCATTTAAAAAGTAGAGGGGATAGATAAAACAAGTTCGCAAAAGTATTCATTTCTGAAGCTGATAGGTATATGAGGATTCTTCATGCTATCCTCTCCATTTGTTTAAAAATTTCCATGACAAAGTTTTTTTAAGCAAAATAAAATAGATTTTCATAGGATAATAAATTAATGATAAACATAACAACAGTCGTAACAAATAAAATGATGTAATAGTACATGTTGCTATGTTATCAGCTAGCTCACAGAGCTTAGTACGTGTAAAGTACTGTTGTGTACATACTGTGTAGATTAACTCCCTTCATCTTCGTAGTGACATTGTAAGTGGGGTACTTTTACAACTCCATTGCAAAGACAGGAAAACTAAGGCACTCATAGGTTAAACAAATGATCTAAGGTCACAGAGCTAGTAAACAGTAGAACCAAGATTTAAACCCAGATTCCAGGGGGAAGAAAACAAAAAACAAAAACACCCTGAACCACTGCACTGGCATTGTTACAGACAGGCTGCAAAATGATTCCAGGATGTCTTATTAAGAGACATAATCAAGGTGCAGTCTTTTGTACAGAGCACATTCCCCTTTTCGCTGTGTTATTTGTACACTATGAGCATTTTTTTTTTCATTTTGTAAACATGCCAAGAAATTATAAAGGAAATTCACTTTGGGGAAAGAACCTATGAGTGGCAAATGTTTAATTCTTTATGAATTCCTGTTCTTACTGTTTTGATTTTTTTAACCACATGCATGAATGGCTCTTTTACATCAAAAAGAATGACTTGGATTTTGAAATAGGCCAATTTTGTTTTCTCGTTTATAATTTTCTTTTTTTTTTTTAATTTTATTTTTTATAAACATATATTTTTATCCCCAGGGGTACAGGTCTGTGAATCGCCAGGTTTACACACTTCACAGCACTCACCATAGCACATACCCTCCCCAATGTCCATAATCCCACCCCCCCTCTCCCAACCCTCCTCCCCCAATTAACCCTCAGTTTGTTTTGTGAGATTAAGAGTCACT
>NW_019154134.1:3750907-3772648 GCF_002288905.1 Enhydra lutris kenyoni
TATCTTATCGTCGCTTTGGATTCACTTCTCCGCCAGTCCTACCTTTCAGAAAGTGGTTGATTTTCTGTTTCTAGAGTTGCTGTTCTTCTTCTCTTCGATCTCCCGTTGGATATGTAGGTGTTTGCAGTCTTTAGATAAGCTATCTAGCTGATCTCCCGCTACCTGAAGTAGTCTCAGCCTGCTACTCCTCCGCCATCTTGACTCCTCCCCTCGTTTATAATTTTCTAACTAAAAATAAAGCCTCTAAAAACCTTACTGTTATAAATTAGTAAAATTTTTAAATTATACTTTAATTTATTTAAGTATAGGAAAATGAGATAAATCTTGAGTTTCTGTATAAAAGCAAATTCATCATTGTGTTAAAAATTTTTATTTTTGTTGCATTTTAGAAATCAATATGCCAATATGAGATATATGTGTATTTTAAATAGTGTGGAATGATACACACCAAATGGGTAATGGTAGTTACCCTTGAAGGTAGTTATTGTTATTTGATGTCCCTAAACTATCCCCTCTAGTCCTGCCCCAAACAGGCTGAGCCCACATTTCGGTCTGTGGACCCTCTGCTCCTTCCAGTGTCTTCTCCCTTCATTCTTGAGAAGTGGGCTTCTTTTCTATTCATGTTTCACATCTCTACTCATTTGTCACTTCCTTGGGGACAGTTTTCCGTGACCTTCCTCTTTAGGTCAATTATCCCTATTATATGCTCACTTGGTGTCATAGCTGCCTTCATAACACAGATCCATTTGAAATTTCACATTTGCTTCTGAAATCATTTGAATACCACCTGACTCCCCAAGTATGCAGCACTCTCCATGAGAACAACTCAATTTTTATTTACATTGTATCACCATTTGCTCCATACCAAAGTGTGAGCACTTAGTAACTACTGGATACACATCCATTGAATGCATTAAGAAAACAAAGGCATTTATTTTAATAACCTATTTCTTTCTTCCTAAAGTTTACTGTGTTCTGTCTGGGCCTAAGGAAAGTTAATCAATTAATATATTCATTATCATAGAATATATTCAATATAATTAATATTTTTATGGACTTTAAATTGTTGCTCTTTATTCCTTTGGTATTATTCATGGCAGGCAGGGGTTTCTTTGATTTCTGAGTGTTTAGGGAGGTTTGTTTGTTTGCTTGCCAATGACTTTTATCACCTTATTCAAGTTAAAGTGTTCTGCTAACATAACCTGAACCAAGTGAAATTTTTATCTCTTCCTCAAACTCTCTTTCTCTCTGAAAGAACAGTAACCAGTAAAATTTCAATTTGGAGTGCCAACAGCTTCACGTGGCATCCACGGGAAACAGGAGAGGTTAACGAGGTCTTGACAACAGTCACTGAGTTCAAATTGGTAGGTTTTTTTCCCTTCAAACGACCTTTCTGTATGAAAACTTGACTATCCGTAATTGTCACATTTGGAGGCCATCTAGAAAAAAATGGGGCACTAAAGCTTCACTTTCCTTCCAGAAGTCAAACAGTTCATAAAGTTGGTCATTGGGTTCTTTTATGAGATAAGAATTTTCTCACAGTCAACTTTTCTTTCTGAGAATAGGGAGGGCAGTAAAATTTCAATTTGAAGTTTGAGTGGCCACAGGGGGTCACACTGAGATGCACTCCAAAAACCAGGAAATAAGGAAGATTGGATTTTCTACCATGAGTCAAAAACTACAAAAGGAACAAATGAAGTAGAATGAAATTTGACAGACGAGCAAGGTGAGGGTCAGAATATAAGAAAAATATCAGAAGTCACACAGCTAGCAAATTGCAAGGTGAGACTTTTGATCCAAGGCAGCCTGTGCACCAAGTTCATGCCCATTACCACAATGGTAAGGCTGCACTAAGCACATGAAGCTAGCTCACTGTCAGAGTCAGAAAAAAACATCACTATCATAATTTACCTTCCTGTAAACTACCGCAATCTTGCAAATGAACTATTACTCCAAGCACACGCTCACCTGGCCAACTGCAGATAATAATTTGGTTTCACGTATCCATTTGGATGGTGAGGTAGGAACATACTAATTAAAAGATACACATACTTAGCCCCCTTATAAATTATATTAATATAAATTAACAAATTTTATCCTGTTATTTTATATAGCAGTTGCTTGTGAATTCAGTTTAACAGAGTCCCTCCTAGAGACTAGAGTATTGTCAGGACCTGGCTCAGGACCAGAGCTGGTTACTGCCACCCCCCGGGGATGTGTCTGACAGACCAGCTGGCTTCTCAAAGATAAAACATGTCCCTCTGTGGTGATGTGTACCTTTTCTGCTCCCACAAAATTAAAGAGAGTTCATTTTAAGTTCACTGGGTGTACAGTGGAACCTTTGTGTGGTCTTATTATAGAAGATAACAGAATTCTAACTACTTAGAATTTTGTCAAATCATCCTTCTCTCTAAGAGCAAAGAGGTCAAGAAATGTCCAATTTGGAGCCATTATTAGTGACCAAACAAGTTCAAAGAGAGGTGAATTGAGACACAGCAAGATCAATACATTTAATGAGGGTGACAAAAGTGCCCTCAACAAACTTCAGTTGCATTAAATTCTGGTATAGGTGTTCATGTCAAGTTGGATTTTCTTCCTGCAAACCCACACTCTGATATCTATTTGCAAGTACAAGTTCAGTTTGAGGCCAATGAATTCATACAGAGCTCAAAGAGAGTTTAGAGAATCACAAAAAATAAAAAAATAAAAAATAAAAAAATCCTTTGCGAATAAGGTCAATAAATTTAGCATTGGATCGTTTACATCAAAAATGCAGTCACCTTTTTGGTGAGTATTTTTTTTCTTCAGAACACTCTCCTAGTCCCGAGACATCAGAGCACATCCGATTTGGAAATCGAGGTCGTTGCATTAAATGGCAAATTTGCTTAGAGTTTTCTTAAATCATGAAATCAGAGAACTGGAGGGAATCTTTGGCATCATCTAGTCTATTCTCAAACTCAAGCCTAGGAAACCCCTGGGATGGGAGGCAGCAGGAAGTGAAGCCATGGGGGTTTGGTATTTTCTCAATGGTACTTATTTTTAAACATTATTTTTACACTGAAGTAAGCATTGCCTATATGATGGAGTAGAAAGCAGGGGAGAAAAAAAAGAAAAAAATCTTACTTTTTTAAAGTAAGACACGATGCTTCAAAGATTTTTATCCAGTAGTAGACTAGTTGCAGCTGCAGTCAAAATTCTTTGAGGACCGGCAAACATTCCTCAGCTCTATTTTGGTGGGAGAATCTAACAAACACTGATCTAGTACCATTTAACAGCTAAGAAAACAGGCTCAAAGAGGTGCAGAGACTAGGCCAAGGTCGCACAGCCAGCATTAGAAACTGAATCAAGACCCCCACCTGTGCCACGTGCTTTCTCTCACGCAGGCCAGCAGCGTGCTTCTGAATGTCAGGAGCTACTCCACACTCACTCACTTCTCACACCTAAAAGAGCATCTTCCTCCAGACTGCAGGTTTTCATAAGAGGAGACCAAACTTCACTGCCATGAGAAATAACTTTTACGTTATGCATTTGGTCGTTTCTCTGTTCCTTAAAGTTACTCACGGTTACTCCTGCACAGAGAAGTATCAAATAACATAGCTGGTTTGTATATAAAGACATCTGGAGTCTAGATCGGAGGGAAGTTGTTCATTTATGAAACAGAATCCATTAAAGCAGTGTTTCCCAAAATATAACACACCGATCTCTTGGGCCAGAATTACCTGTGATTTTTGTTAAATATGCACATTCTTGGGCCTCACCTTGCTTACTGATTCAGAAGCCCTGGGGACAGAACCCAGGAATCTGAATGTTTAACCAGTTCCCTCAGGTCATGCTCTCAGACTAGAAAAATACCACCATACATATAGTATAGGACCAGAGAGGGCAAGGGGGAATAAAATGATATATTAACGTCTTGTATTCCTAAGGCTCATATGGCAAAGGACATCCATATACAATCTCTCATAGGGTTTTAAAAAACTATGACAGGTAGAGCAAGGGAAATTGCCTTGACTTGCAAAGGAAGGAAATGAGGGTCAGCTGACCAAATGGGTTTTAAACTAAATGTGAAAATAAAGAAAAAACATCCATATAAATACCCATAAGACAACAAAGCAGGTGTAACCACAAGAAGGTTTACGTGAGAAACAGATGGGGAGGTGGGAATAAAATGTCCTGTGTCTCACAGTCTCATTCAGACTCTTTTTCCCTGTATATAAATGGGAAATAGCACTACCTCAGATTAAAAGAAAAGGGGAGGGGGAGTTCAAAAAAAATAAAATATCAAAATGTGTATAAGTACATGATATTATTTCCATCATACTATCAATTTTCCAAGGCATTTTGCAATTATTATATGTTACCATGGTATCGAGGGAAAAAAATGATTTCTACAAGAAACTAACTAGGAAACAGAGGATAGACTAAGCACAATCATTTTAACACTCAGTATCTTTAACAGATGTAAAAACAAAGTCATTCATCAGAGAAGACACAAAATTAAACCACAGGTGAGTAAATATGATCTCCAGGATTTAAACAATGTTTGGAAGAAGGCCATCATGTATAGCAATGTGGAGATGAAAAGTTTTATGTGTCCCCTTCCAAGACACAGACTTGTGAAGAAGGAAACATGGCACAGCCACATGGAAATTCACGAACTTGAAGAAGAATAGCAGTGGGGAGCAAGAGGAAAGAGAAGGCAAATGGAAGGGACAGGTTAGCCTGCCAGACCACAGAGTCTGGCCAGAGAGACAAAAACAGTCTCCTCTAGACTCAGATCTTTAAGCTGGCTCAGCTTCAGGTCGAGAGATGGAGTACTTCATCTCCTTCCCTGCCACCACAATTCCCTCAACCACAGGTTCTCCGTGGAGATTTCCAGATGTTGGACAGTAGACATCTTTTCATCTGAGCTACTTCTCACTGGAATCTGAGGAAATGCCTATTCTAATTCAGAGGAGATGGACTCATGCTCATGATGGAGAGACAGGTAACACCAAGGAGAGGGGAGATGATAAACAACCGAGCCTCACAGTTGAGAGGACAAGCATTGTGATCTGGAACAAGTTCATCTCCCCATACCTAAACTTCTTTTTTTTCTTTTCAAAGGAGTAATACTTACCTCAAGGGCTTTCCTTATGGATTAAATAAAATACATGTGAAATACCTAGGAATATGTTTGACACATAGTAAGTGCTCTATCATTGTTAAGTTCTTATTAGGTATCAGGAAGATTTCTTCGATTGAGAATGTATTTTGAACTTCTCCGGGTTCTCAACATTTGCTTAGCAAAGTCTACTTCAGACAACTGATAAGAAAACTGGAGAAGCCACCCGTGATGACCTACCTTTGTTATCTGAAGTCTCATGGAAAGGTGTACATGGGGAGAGTGACATGGCTTTTCTGTTATAGATCACACAAATATCTAAATATAAAACAACTAGGTTAATAAATGGTGTCCTTTCTATCTCCTGTAGTTCTGGACTCACACAGGCCATTCATAAAAATCAAGCCTTTTCTCAGACTAAGACAAATTCAGGTGGAAAACACAGGATTTTATTTTCTGGTATTTGTATAATAAACTTGCATCAACTGTGCAATAGAAAGATGATTTACAAGGAACGTAAGCAAAGAAATAAAATTGCCTTCAAGAAGAAAAAAATATTTCTTTCTTTCTCTGAGAGGATAGTTGCCTGAACTTTAAAAAAAAAAAAAAAATGGTACAGGGTATGTCCGATAAGATTTTTGTACTTATTTGCAAGGTTGCAAGAGATGGAAATGAGACCATATAACAAGGTGGCTGTAATTATATGCTCAAATCAATATCTACTCTCTACTGCAAATTCTGCTCAGTCTTTTCCCTGTGGTACCTCATGTTGGTTTGGTTTTATCACTGCTTATAAAAATTTATCTGAATAAATTAAAGGAACCAGGCGGCCTTTTCATCAGAGTATAGTCATACAGAGATCATCTGCCAAATGTAATGTTCCTTCCTTTTTTGAGACCCTGGAAACATTTTCACCATTTGACATGCAAGAATCTTCACTCTTATAACAATCAGTGCAGAGAAAAGGCATCGTAATCAAGGAAAATGCCTACCAAATTGACTCCCCTCCTAAAAGCCATCTGTGTATAACAACTCCCCGTAGCAACTGTAAAGTCATAAGCAATCGGGAGAGTAGCTCAAGCTAATAGAAAACGCAAATCACAGAATTGAGAATTATAGGACAATAAAGTCAGCCTGGTCACAGAAGATCTAAAATCACCCAAGTTATAAAATGTGGAAGGATAAATCTTGTGTTACTTCATGCTTATGAAAGCTAACATATTTACCAGCTTATGCCAGCTCCCCACTCCCTTTCTTTTGTTTCAATTTAAATACTAAGCAATACAGACATTTTCTGTTTTCTGTGCTTAATTGGTAACTAAAGGCTAGATTGGTTAGATGCCTGAACAGTAAGAAGAAAGGGGAAATCGAGAATCTCTCTACAGCTCTAAAATTGCTCTGTCTTTGGCCACATGAAGACAAAATAAGATAAGCATACTATTGCATTGCTGTGGATCAAACCCTCTTATTTTATAGCTGGGAGAACAAACTTCTCTCCTTCATCATCCTCCCAACCTCAGCCTACTCATCTTCCCACATTCCCTATTTCAGGGAAGAGCATTTCTTAATACCGGAGATGGGAGAGCATCATGTCTCTTAGGTCCACCTCTCAACATCTCTCATGGATAACCACAGGGGATACCTATACCATGGGGATAGATAGATATACCTCTACCCAAGCCATTGGCTTTATCGTCTCCCTGTTGGATGGCAGTGCTTGTATCCAATGTCTCGCCCCACCTTCCATCTTGCCCTCCTGTCCCAACCTGTATGCCCTCCTCAGTCAGGAAGCCAGAGCAATGCTTCTCAAGCACTAAGTGTATCACTCCCCATTACATTCTTTGGTTATTTTTCATCACACTCTCAATAATGCCTATGGTCCCTAACAGACTCAGAAGACCCCTGATGACTTCTTCAACTACATCTCTTCCATGTCCCCCATTCTTTTTGCAGGAATCACTCTGTACTTCATGTAATTCCATGCTCCCTCTCACCTTCCCACATTGTGCTTCTTCTGCCCAAAACACTCCTCCCCCTTGTCTTCAAGCACTGACTCCTACTCATGGTGAGGTTGCAGCTTAACTGTCATCTCTAGGAAACCTTCCTGACCACTCTCTCAGATGCAGTTCTGCATTCCTGTAATGTATTCTGAAACCTTTCTCTGAAACTGTGACAAGGCACTTACCCTACTTTATGGTTATTACTTGTTAGTTGTTTGTCTTCTCAGCCAGGCCACAAGTGTTATGACATCAGGGACCAAGTCTATCTTGCTAATGCTTATAGCTTTTCACTCTTAGGAAGTTTTTGGAACTAAGAGGTGTCAAAGTTCTGTTTTTTGAATTAATAATTCATTAACTAAGTAGTTGCTCAAACTGTTAGTGAGTCAGTAGTATACTGAGGACTAGATACCAGAGGGATTTTTCATTACTAATTTCAGGCTCTTTATTCAGTGAATATTATATTAAATGTCAGAACACAAATAAGCACTGAATATTACTTTGCAGTTAAAGTATAAAGCACATCATTGCTTAATCCTAAAACCCATCCTGAAATTAGGTAATTTTTATAACCTCATTTTAAAAGATGAAGTTGTTTCTTTCCTTCTTTCTTTTCTAGTTTGGTCAAAAAGCCCCACCACAGGGTTCAAGAGGATTGGGAAAGGATTCCAAATGGGATAGCACACCAAAGGGGTAAGGAGTTTGCCTATGATTTGGAGGATTAAGCACTAAGTAAAATGTCTTAAGGATAATGGAAGCCACATTTCCCATGGTGAAGAAGGAGTACAAATAGGGAAAGGCAGAAGAGATTTACATGAACCTTGTGGTGTATATTTGAATTAGTGATATCAGTTTAACATGAGGCTACACAGATATCACTGTAAGACTCAAGGAAAGGAACAACTTTAATGACTGAGGAACAGGAGAGCCTTTGTGTCTAGAACATAATCAGCAAAGGCAAGAGTGAGAAAAAGATGAAGACTGGCACTTACCAGGATCTATGAAACCAGTCAAAAAATGAGATCCAGAATCTATTTTACAGAATGTTATCAAGGATTCAAAAATTCAAGTTTCCCCTCACTAAAGAAATTTAAGATATTAACACAATCACCCTTATAAGCTTTAATGAGATGAGAAATATATCCAAAAGAGAAACTGGCAAACCAAAGAACCAAACTGAATTCACTCAGCACTCTATCGAAATGGCCTCAACCAACCATCAGTGTCTTCAGTTCTAGAATCATGATCAAAGACCTGAATCCTAGAATCAAAGAGGTAAAATGTTCACTATTCTTACAAGAATGCCAATATGCTTTTCGGTAATCTGTCCTTGTGGTTGTCACTTACGTGAAGTTGTATAGAGATGGAAGTTTCCATCAGTAATCTGAGTGGTAAATACGACTGTCATGACTGTCCAACTATACTAATATTCTTCCTTTAGTACTTCAAAACTGTACTAATAACTACTGAGAATAAATACTCCTGCTAAAACCATTGTGAAACACTAAAATACTAAACTAAAATTTGCATTTTTATTTATAATTTGTAGCTCGATGAGTCAAGAGGAATCTTGTCCAATTTGCAAATGAACATGCAAACTGAAAGGAGGCACCTCCTTAACAGCTGCTATAAAAACTCTACACCCCTCCTGGCTCCCAGGCTTTTGTCCTCGAGCTGCAAATCCCTTAACTGGGTGACTGAAGCACAAATGATCAAAATCGGCTGGGGAAGCTGTTTTTGTCCAATTAAAGAAAATTTACCTTTGGCTGATATCATGATAGTTCTATTTTGGAAGTGTTACTGCCGTGATTGAAAATATGCTAGGAGAGAGATGATTACCCACTGTATCAGTGAGGGTCTTGGCAGAAAACAGATGGCATCCTCCAACTGGGTAATCTGAGACAAGTTTAATAAAAAGAATCTTTACAAAGGTGTAGGCAGAGTTTAGACAAATCGACAGTGCAGAACCCCCAGAATAGCAACAGAATAAAGACCAAGAAAGGCAAAGAATGATTTAGAATCCGGAGAGAGTAGGTATGTAGAGAGGCCTGCTTGACAGAAGCAGGGACACAGCCAACCCACAGCCCAGCAGGGAGGGAGCCAAAAGAATAAATTCCCCAGTCTCACCCTCCTTCTGCCTTCTGGTCTCCCCATTGCCAAACCAATCCTAATCTGGATAGCTTACTGAAGCTGACCACAGAGGAAGGTCATCCCTCCATGGCAGAGAGCAGACAATATCCAGTACATCTCCCGTTTCAAATATCAGAATGATATAGAAAAGTGGTCCATTAGATGCTGGGTCTTACTCCTCCATAGAAACAGGACTGAGTTGTGAGTCATCTGTGGAAAGCACTGCAATCACCTCAAGAACACGTTTTCCCTTTTTGATCCATTTTCTTAGTAGTATTTGGAGGTCATTTTACGGGTTTTGGCTGTCCAGCATTCATTTGCCCTCCACTTGGGTCAGCATTCAGGCTTTTCTTTAAATATCCACCCTTTGTCCCTACAGCCCATTTGCCTGACAATAGCTGGTACCACTGCAGACTTGAGGATGAGGTGTGGCACAGGCCTACGTGATTCATGTGGAGGAATCACATTCATTCCTCCACTACAGCTCACTATCAGGGATAGGCATGACCTAAAATGATACAAACAAACTGAATCATGTTGATCAGTTGGGGAAGAACATAATCCTTTCTCCTAAAATGTATGAGCAGGTAAGTAACCTTAGAGCCACAAGAGGAGAAGCTTGGTGAAAATGGAAACACCACCAAAAAAAGAGAGAAAAACATTATATCTTATCCTCATCAGAACAAGCCTCCTCCTGCCACTGTTCTTTTCTGTAACATAAGGCAATAAATGCCTCAGGTTTTCTGTTGTTTATAACAGAGACGTGTCTCATCCATACAGGTGACTCTTTCTGGCAATTGACTCTATCAAGGCTCCTGGGCACTTCAATCGGAAATAACTTTCTAGGTAGTCTTACTTAATGTTCTTGAAAATGCCTGCTCAGAGCACATGGTTAATAAACTTTGAGCAGCATACTAAGAAGCTATGATGTTTCTATGTTGACAACCAAAGCTATTTTAATTAGAAGTGTTTAGATTTGACAATAATAATTTAATGGATTATAAAAATACTCCTCCCTCTACATTCTGAATATATTTCCTGAAGACTGACTATGTGCTAGACATTGGGAACTTAAGAATGACTGAAACACGGTGTCATCGTAGTTCACTTGAATTTAGCAGACACATCAAGAAGCTCATCTTATACAAAGTGATATAATAGTATAATAATTAAAAAATACACAAGATGTTAAAAGAACTCAAAATAAGGAGCTATTGATTCTACTGTGATACCAGAAGTCTGATAAGCTTTATAGCCTTTGAAGCAGGACCTTGCAATACACAGAGGATTTCCACAAGGAAGACAAGGATCTGGACAACACAGGCTGAAGAGGCAGCAGAAAGAAAGGCACATTCACATGTAAATGTTTAGTGTGGTTTCAGATAGAGTAGTAGGGTGCAAAGCTTGGCTCCAACCTGGTTCTTTGTCCTTTGCTACTTAAGGAGTCTTGGATGAGTTACTTCCCGTGGTACCACTTTCCTAATACAAGACCAGTAAATAATTCCTTGTTGATATTAAAGTGGAATTACGTGAAAAAGTTCCATCACTCAAAAAATAATAGGAGAGATAACTGATGAACCTGGAAAGGCAGACTGGTGCCAGACTGTGAAAAACCTTATAAGCTCTATCAAATAATTGGATTTCTATAATAGAGCTAATATACCTAAAGATTAAAGATTTTACCTAGACACAAACAAGGTCGTATTTTAGAAGAGTAGTAGGACTCTTGCACTGGTGTGAGAAGAGATTAAAAGCAAAGAAAGTAGGAGGTGACAACAGTCCTTACAAGAGTTGATAAAGGCATGAATGCCTTTACTAGGCCAGTAACAGGAGGGATGGAGGAAAAGTGACACAAATTCACAAGGGATCAAGGATGATTGCAAAGTGTCTGGTGGATGCCTGTAAAAATAAAGATTTTTAAAAAGGAGAAATAGGTTTGGGAGAGAAAAGAAAAAGCTCAAGTCTGGGATCTGCTCAATGTTAGCAGTCTATAGGCTACACAAATGGAAAATCATAGAGGTTATTGGAACCCTCTCTTGAACTCAGATTCCAGGCAGGAGGTAGATATATAAAAATCAAGTACAAATATATTCCAGCTAAAGAAAGGCACACAATGGGCCTGACCAAAAACAAGGCTAAAACCGTGAAAAACACTAAAGCAAAAAGGAGGAAGAACCAGCCAACGTTACTTTGCAGTGACCACTAATGTGGTAGATGTTGAGAAAGAACTGAGTAGAGATCTCAAAAGCAAGGGGAAGAGAGCTTCCAGGAGCAGTCAGCAGAAATAAAGGGTACAGAGAGGTAGCACTTAATAACAATTCAAAAGACATCACTGCATTTGGCAAACAGGATCATTCCCAACCCTATAAATAGAAGTTTCAGAGAAGGGATAGAAGCAGAACCAGGCAGCAATAGCTGAGGGCAAAGAGAAAGGTGGGAAAAGGGACGTGGACCCAGTTTGAAGGCCCCCTGTCTCAGGGAGCTGGTTGGCAACTCTCCCTGGTTTTGCCCACTTTCAGAGTCTCTGACCTCAGAGTCAGACTCTGCTGTAACTAAACAGTGCATGTAATGAGGCTGTCTTGCTGGCCGGCAGTCCTCAAAATGGATATTTTATAATCAGAATAGGTTGTTTTTGAAAAACCAGGCAGTTTCAAATAGCATTCTGTTCAACTTCCCAAGAATTTTCCTCTAGTCCCTCTGTAAGAACTTTCCTCTGAATAAGTAGCAGTGATTTAAGAGTTACATTTACAGTTCCTGAAAGCTGACAGTAAAACACTGATAAGGTCTTATTCATTTTGGGGTCATCATCAGGAAGTAGTGAGTAGTGAAGATTAATTTGATGTTCAATCAATATAGAAGCTGTCCAAATACATATTAACACCATCTTTCATATTTATGGCACTAGGGAAGAAAGGTCAAAGCTTATTTCCAAAGTTATTTTATTAGCCTTCAAATTCACTTTGAATATAAGAAAGAGATAAATATTTGGCCCATTACATAAATGGAAAAAGAGAGGTTTGAGATCCAAAAAGAGCTCCACGCCCAAAATTCACAACAATGATTCCTGGGTAAGATCCACCAACACTTTAGAACAGTGTCCAACAAAGTATGGTCCTTGTACCACCTGGGGCCCTCTTCAGACCTTCTGATCTGTTCCCATGAAAGTAGACCATGAACTCTGAATTTTTAAAAAATGCCACAGCAGATTCTAATGCATCTTGACATTTCAAAAATATTCAAAAATCTCCAATGACTCAACAAGGACAATATTTGTTGAGTATCTACTAGACACCACTTGTTTGTTATTCACCCTGAAAAATGCCAAAGACCATAACATTTCCCCTGCCCTGAAGGAGTTTTGCTAGACTTATGCACCACTGTGTTCCCTGTTCACAAGCCCTAGAGTTGGGGCAGCACTAGCTTTAACACAGCCCTGACGATTAGAACAGGGACGCCACACTGGACAATTGACCACCAGTTCTCTGTCTACTCCGACTCTCTCATTCTATCACTAATTTTAAGTAAGATATAAAAACTGTAGGCTATGAGGGATGAATGTTAGCAGCGATCAATTAGGATTCAGTTTGGGGGCCATATGCAAAGACAGACTGCATAAGTGTCTATTCGAGAAAAAGAGAAGACTAGAGGAGTCTCAGAGAGAAGCAGAGATAAATGGGCCTTGAGAGCCAAAGAGATCTTAGTTCCAGAAAACTATCCAGTTTCCCTAAAGCCATGCTGCTCCAGCTTCCATTCTACTCCCTGTATCTTTACATAAAAACTTTTTACCTGAGCTAGTATGAGTAAGTTTCTACTCCCAGAGATTACAGACTTTACCTAGAGCATATAATTCATCGTGGAGTAAATCCAGGCAATTCAATTTCATTCTTCTCCCACTGCAGTGAAGATGGTCACTCTCCAAGCAGTTGTGCATGCCAAGAAACTTGAGGTCATCTCTTTCCCTTATCTGTCATATCTCTTTTGCCAAAATTGCTAATTTCACCTCCACTATCTCTAATACCATTTGTTTCTTTCCCTCTACAACTGCTGTCCTGGTCAAGGCTATCAACACTGCCTACTCAGCCACATTCTAAGTGGTCTACCCTTTATCCATTCTGTCCCATCCAGATGGAACTGAGCAAAAGGACAACCTGATCATGTCCCTACTGCCCCATTGCCATGCTTACCACCATCTAATGGCTTTCCATTTGCACTTGATATCAAGACCAAAATCTTTAGCATAGCCTACAAGTCCCACAGTGGTCTCACCTAACCTCATCTCATCTTGCAATTTGTCTTCCTATGGAAGGAAGAGGAATTCTATATTTGAGCCTCACTGGCCTTCTTTCAGTCACGAGCACTTACCATGATCCCTTTCACCACAATTTTTCTCCCAGCCCACACAACTCTCCGAACTTGCCTAATTAAGTCCCAACCATCTTCTGGACCTCATCTCAGGCATCATTCCCCCAACAAAGCCTTTTCTGATCTCCCTGACAAGGTCAAATACCCCTAGTATTCAGTCTCCTAATACCGTATGACTCACCTTTATAATAGTGACCATAGTTGCAACTTGAAATCTGTGTGACTATTTGACAATCATAATTATCAACCATACTGGAAGCCCTGTGTTTGGGATGTTCACACTTTATACCCAGTACTTCACACTGTGCCTGATACACAGTAAGGTCTCTGAAATACTGAATAAAGGCTGAAAACCTGAAAAAAGCAAGGGATAAATCCGAAACAGTACATGAGAATTCATATTTTTAAATGGCAAATACAGGTTTGCCCAAGCTGGGGACCAGATGGGGAAAGAAGAAGTTGGAGTATTCAGGCATGATTATGAAAAACACTGATTTAAGGCAAGTTGAGACAACAGAGCATTTGGCTATCTGGGGCTTGGTTAGATAGTAGGCCAAAATCATTAGTTAATTGACTTGAAATAGGAGAACAAGAACTATGGATCAGGAGCCAAAACAGAAATTAGGAAAACTTCCATCTGAGAGAAACACTCCAGACGAGGATATAAATAATTGAGTAACCACAAAGTTGATGAACTGGTTTGTCCAAGGGCCAGAAAGCATCAGGAAGAGATGGTACTAATGAAACAAGATGAGAAACTGTAGAAAGGACTAGTAGTGTCAACTTAGTAATGAATAACGGGAGGGTGTCAACTTAGCCATGAATGACGGCCATTCAATGTTCTTAATTTATACTTGGTATTTGCCAGGTAGCCTTCTAAACACTTTGACACATTACTTCATTTTAATTCTCAAAATAATCCAATGAGGTAAGCAAACTTATTATACCAATTTTACAAATGAGAAACCTGACCCTCGGTAATGTGCCCAAAGTCAACAATTAGTAAGTGGCAGCACCAGGACCCAGAGAAACTGAGTCTATACCTTTAAACACAATAGTGTACTATTTCTTTATGAGATGAGGACCAAAATGGTAATGAGTTGGCCTCTTCTCATCTTAGCCACAACAAGGACCATAAAAAGGATAAATTATCAAGGCTCAAAATAAGATGAGGAAAGTACCTTATCAAAAGGTATCAGATGTCCCTAAACAGATTTTTTTAAATGACATTATTTAATGCCACATGGCTTAAGGACTGGCATGCCATAGTGGTTAACAATATGGTATTTGCCATCAGATGAATATACTTTCAAATACTGGCTCCGCCACAACCGAACTGTGTGGCTCTTATGTAAACTCTCTGACCCTTACTTTCTGCTCTTAATGGGAATATTAACACTTAGCTCATACAGTCATTTGAAGGTTAAAAAAGGTAATGTATTTGAAAGTCCTGAGTATAGAACGAATGTATGCACTCAATAATTAATCGGAGAAGCTATTTTGCAGATATAATACCTCATACTGAAGAAGGGCGAATATAGAACTTTGTTGTCGCTCTTGTTATCAAACCTAGGGACTACATGGTCCATTACCACTGACTTGACAGATACACCCAGGTACTTGGAGAGCCTTCTTACTAAGTTTCATATCCCCTGCGGGAAGACTGAAAATCCCCCAGTGAAGGCTGTTGAATGCAATTGGTAGCTGTAGGTATGTTTTGCTCTAAGATATGCTGACAGCCAAAGTGAACTCAACTTCTATGCCACTCAGAATCCTCCCAGCAGCTTTAGAGTGGGCTTTACAAGTATCCCTAAAAGTCAAAAGCTTTAACACTTCCACATTCAAGACATGACTTGGAGCATACCCATAAGGATTGCTCTTCTACATAGCAGAAAAGCTGGCTCTCTGAGACTATTATGCCCATCTTTAAAAGAGAGAGAGAGAAGAAAAGAAAACCATTTTGATTATTTTGAGGCATATTCACAAATAACACTGAAGATCTTGCCTCAAAAAGGGAGCTAATGAAGACGTTAAATATATGCATTTTTAAACACTCTATATGGTAATGTGACACATTTTTAGATTACAATTTGGCAAAGTCATGAAAAAAAATTAACGTACTTTATGATCCAGCATATGAACCTCTAAGAATCTCTTCCCAAAGATGTTTACACAAACATGGAAAGACATGGGTTAAAAGATACTCTGGGAAAAAAAAAAATTCTGGGAAATACTGTAATGAATATCCAACAATTAGAGAAAAAGTTTTTCAAATTTGAGTATCTCCATGAAATAAAATGCCTAATTTTTAAAACTGAGAAAGATATAGGTATACTGACCTGAGCATATGCTGTAATAGTACATTTTAAAAGTTGCAAAATATCAAAAACACATGATATAGTCTCTTTTGTCTACAATGGGTCATGTGTGTGCATATATATGTGTACATGTAGTATTAATATTTATATATGCATCTGATCTGCAAAAACACTCATTTTAAGACGGTTACTTCTTGAACAGGGCAGAGGCATATGGCGTGAGGTAATAGGGTAGGGCGACAAGCAGCTTTTACTTACCATTGGATCATTTTTGCTACTGTCTGAATTTGTAACAAACAGTTAAAACTTTGATTATTAACAGAATTATTTTTCCTAGAAACAATAAATAAGCAAGAAAACCCACAGCAATGCATTTTAAAAGCTTTCCATTCGCAACCTGGCTCATTCCATGGTTTCTGACCTGCTTTTCCTTCTCCCCCACATTTTTAGGCCAACTCCTGCTCTAGCATTGGTGCCCAGCATGAGCACCTCTTGTCTTTCCCAGCCCATCCCCCCCTTCTCCCATTTTTGCTTATTTCTTCTTTTTCCCAGCTCTCCATCACCAATCCCCCAAGAAACAGGCCATCAGTTCAAGACACCTCTCAGAGGAAAAAGGGAGGAAAATAGCTAATATTTTTTCATTGGCAAAATAAAGTCAAAAACCTCTTCACCGAACAGGAAGAGGAAAAATGCTGAAGACACTGATACCCTAATAAGTCTTGTCCCACTGCACCTGTTTCTTTCTCTCACCTTTTCCCTCACCTCAAGTTTGAGTCCCAGGAAAAACAAACTGCAGCTTCATTATCACATCCCTAGAATCTACCAGACACACAACAGTTCATATGGAATAATGCTGGCTGAATATATGCCTGAATAAGTCATACCCCTCAAGTGGCTTATATCCTGTTAAGGAGGCATGTAATTTCAGAAGTTCCCTTCTCATATTATATGTGCTTCTGATCACTATTACCTGAGAGGCAGTAGCAGCTTTAAACAACCAGCCGCCAATAACTACAGATTTGCTTCTGCAAAGCCCTGCATGCTAATACAGGCTGTCAGCCAGGGAACCCAGCAGAGCTGTGCTTAGCAACCAGTCCCTTTGCTATCTATTTTGGTTAGCTATGTCAAAAGTTATTCTAACTTCATTCAATCAATGGCTTCATGTTGTGAAAGAAAGACACCGCAAAAAGATGAGAAAACAGAATCAAAGATAGGTATGTTCAACACCTCTAAAGGCTATTCCAAAATGCCTTTATTCTTTCCCAGTGAAGCAGGAGCTGCACTGCACTCTTGTTTACAACCCATTTGGGAGGGATCTATTACGCAGAAGGAAGGTGCCTTTGACCTTCATCTCCCTGGAAGGAGAAATACAGAACAGCTGTCTGTTTACCATTCCAATCTCATTTCCATGATGTTGAACCACTCATTTGGGAAACATGAAAAATAGGACTTTTTTTTTTTTTTTTTTTTTTTTTTGGTAAGATGTTTTCGAAGACACTAGACCCTTGGTGACCTAAAGGATGATAGAAAGTGTATGGCCACAAGTGTCCCTTAGGTGGAAATGGAAAGATACTCAGACTTCAAATTAGGAATAAAGTATGGTATAAAATTTGTGTATTTTTGTCTTTCCGTGTCTTTTTTTACTTCCACATTTTGGCTCATCATTTCCAGGGAGAAGCCTCTGAATGCAGAGAGATGTAAACTGCCCCACAAAAAGGCTAAGAGTAAGACCTGGACCAAGAACACACGTTCTCTTTTCTTGGTGCATTCCTTCCTGGTCCAGCAAGGACCAGTGCAGACATGATGGAGCCAGACCACAGGGCATTTCCAAACTCTGTTGTTTCACCTGTTCTCTAGGACCCCAATGAAAATGGAGAGAAATCCTGCTGTTTCCATTCAACAAATTGCTTATGCTGGCAGTCAATCTTGATTTCAAAATTAGCACTGCCTGGTGTCAGTTTGGACTGGAAGGCGCCACAGAAATCACTGAGTCTATGTCCCTCATTTACAGAGGAGCAAAATTATGCCTGAAGAATGGACGAGAGTTACCTAAGGGCACAGCTGGTGACAGCGCAGAAAGAAAAACTGTAACGGATTCCTTGCTCAGTATTCTTTGCACTATAGGACATGGCCTCTTACTCTCGCCATGAATTGAAACAGCAATCAACATAATGAGTTATCAATTCAATACATTTCTATTAATGCCTCCTATGGCCCCAGAAATGGGCTAGGCTTCTGAGAGAAACACACACAAAAAGGATAGGTCTCTGCCATTGCCCTCAAGGCACTAACTCCAGAGACAGAAGTCCTGCATTTCTGAGGGCTGAATGAGGAGTGACTGCTAATTAGTATAGGTTTTCTTTTTACGGTAATGAACATGTTCTGGAATTAGACAATGCTAATAGTTGTATAACTTCGCAAATATATTAAAAACAGATGAATTGTATACTTTGAAAGGGCAAATGTCATGACATAAGAATTGTAGCTCATTTTAAAAAGTCATGCATTTACTACTGGGTATTTACCCCAAAGATACTGATGTAGTGAAAAGAAGGGCCATCTGTACCCCAATGTTCATAGCAGCAATGGCCACAGTTGCCAAACTATGGAAAGAACCAAGATGCCCTTCAACAGATGAATGGATAAATATGGTCCATATCTGCAGTGGAGTATTATGCCTCCATCAGAAAGGATGAATACCTAACTTTTTATCAACATGGATGGGACTGGAAGAGATTATGCTGAGTGAAATAAGTCAAGCAGAGAGAGTCAATTATCATATGGTTTCGCTTATTTGTGGAACATAAGAAAGAACATGGAGGACATTGGGAGATGGACAGGAGAAGTGAGTTGGGAGAAATTGGAGGGGGAGTCGAACCATGGAGACTGTGGACTCTGAGAATCAAACTGAGGGTTTTGGAGGAGAGGGGAGTGGGGGGTTGGGTGAGCCTGGTGGTAGGTATTATGGAGGGCATGTATTGCATGGACTACTGAGTGTGGTGCATAAACAATGAATTCTGGAACACTGAAAAGACATTTAAAAGATAAGAAATAAAAAATAAATAAAAATTTAAAAGAAAAAAAAAGTCATGCACTTAAAGGAATTAAAATGGACCAGAATTTAATGGCAAAAGGTGTTTTCTACTAAAGGGAAATCAGAAAGGCAGATTAGAAGATGCCAATACTTCATGGAAAATCAAGAACTTAACGATATGGGGCATTGGAGTGTATATGAATAACAAGATGCAAGGTAGCAATATAGACAGGAATTATGGAGATACTTTGAGGAGAAAGATGGGTTATGTTCAACAGCTGTCTCTTCATGTTCTCCATGGGAAAATGATAATACAGTGGGGTAAATGGTGATTTTTTAAGTATTTTCCAAGTTCTGTTAAAACCAACTAACTCCAGAATAATGCTGAACAATAAGCCAGTAAGTAATTTTTCTAGCCAGTTAAAAAACAATTCAATATGAACAACATAAATGAGGAAGCAAATTCTGGCTCTGCATATTTGCACAGTCAGCAAGTTGATGAGTACACTAAAGCAAACTCTTCCGAAATTTCTACGAATCATGAAAGAGAATTATAGCAGGTAGTCTAGGTGCATGCTGAGTTTGGAGAACTAAGAGCACAAACTGAAGAAGTGAACTGGAAATTACACAATTCACAGAATATAAGCATGTATGCAATCCTGGCATTTAAGGCCAAAGTAGAGGTTTCTTGTGGAAACAATGGCTAATTTCAACTAGAATGAGTGTGCAAAGTATTGATTCTCCACTGCAGGATTCATGGAATTGTTCAAGCCCAAAAAAGCACTCATGAATGTGTCTTGTTTGCTAACCCAAAAACTATTCCCTCTTCTTCTATTTTCACATGAATAATCATCCCTCCCCTGCTCTAGGTTTATGGGGGTTCACCATGACTACAGAGGTGGGCACATGATCCAGGCTTCAACCAAGATCTTATTTCCCACATCTTAGCCACAGTTCAGCCACAGACTCATGCCCCAAGTCAGGATGCCATCATGACATTTTGACAACACAGTTTAGGAGAAAAATATCCCCTGGCATAAGGATTTTTAGGTCTACAAATGACATTAGGCTGGAGCTACTGGGCATTATCCACAGAAAGGACCTCCTAGAGAGTAAAGCCAGTATGGAAACAAGAGATGGAGAATCAGATTCCTGGTGATTTCATCTAAGCTCCTGGATCCAAGCATTTCTGGAGCTATTGCCCTTGGATTGTTCAGATAAATAAACAAATATATTCCATTCTGCTTAAATCATTTTGCACTGGGTTTCTATCATTTTCAAAAGTGATGAATACAGCATCCATTCCAACCTTATAATTTCCAGGTAAGGAACTGAGGTCCAGAGAGGAATACAAACTTGCTAAGGTTGCACAGAAATGAGTAGCAGAATCTAGACTCAAAAGGTGGCGGACACCTTGGATCTTGGTTTAAGGTCTTTTCCCTATGCTGTCACTGAAGATGAAATTTGGAAACAATCAGACGTCCAAAGTTGAGATGTAACCTACAAGCCAAAGCTGTTCAACAATATCATTGGTTTTTTCCACCTCAAGAAATTACACATATTTCCTCTCAGAGCAGCAAAAAGTAACAATCACCTGCAAACCTCCAATGGCTACCCATTTTATTAGAATGAAATGCAACCTCCTTTCTATAGTCTTCACATACCTAATCACACCCTCAACTGTCTCACAATCTCATGCCACAGAATTCCCCGCTCCTGTCACTGTGCTGTAGCCACCCTGGCTTTCTTTCAGGCCACAGGATGTCCCTCACTCTTATCTGACCACAGCCTTTGCATGTATTTTCCCCCCTGGCTAAGATGCTTGTCCCGCGGTTTTGGCATAGCTCTCTCCTCCTCGCCTCAACTTTGATGTCACTCCTTCAGGCAGAAATTCCTTCAGAACAGATCCCTCTACCTCTAACTCTTCCACTCAGAACTCTTTATATAAATTTTACCTGTATTTTGTTATCACTTGATTCACTTGGGTTATGTGTCTGTTGTCTTGCTCCCTCCTGGACTTCACGTGAGCGGAAATGCAGCCATTACAGACCACTGTTAAAACCCAATGCCTGGCACTTAGAATGCATTGAATAAATATTCAAATTGAAGGAGGAAATAGATAAAAGAAGTTCCTCTTTCCTAATTCAAACTCACCACTTCTTTCCCAAAAGGCCTTCATCTTTTTTATCCCCAACACCTGAAAGCTTCGTGATGCTCCCGTTACCTTTCAGAAAATCATCACAAGAGCATTTTTGCCCATTAAGACAGCACTGATTTCCGAAAGCCATTTTCTAAACCCAGATTGGTTGCCAGCTCAGCTTTACCCAAAACTGTGCCTACCAAAGGAAGGCAGGTGGCTCAGCGCATCATTTGCCAGTGGCGATAAGGCCGAAGTGATTGAATTGCCCCTCCAGGTGATTTGCCCTGTTATTGTTTTGACATGGAATCATTATACTAATTCTGACATTGGCACTGCTTGCTGCATCAGACCAAGTGTCTTCGCTGCCAGCTTGAATAGCTAAACACTAGATTTTACCCCAATTCAATTGTAAATCTCAAAAGCTAAGCCTTCAGAAAAGGTCTGTTTAGCCTCTCACGTATTGCAGACAATTGCTAAATCAGTATTTCAGACAACTATACGCCAAGAAGTTTGGTCACTTATAGTCAGCTGGCAGATACATCAGTTCTTTAGCTCACACAGACCTTGTTAGGACCTTTTTGGTTGTAAGAGACAAAAATAAATGGTTCAAGCAGAAATAGAAACTTACTGGGTCACTGAACTAAAAAAATCCAGGC